>NC_058084.1:277017241-277326241 GCF_014858855.1 Bufo gargarizans | reverse complement strand
ACAGTGACTGCACTGCCCCAATTGCCGGCCCCCAGCTCCTCCTCCCAGTCCCTCCCCGCTTGCATATACATCACAGCCTGCGATGTAAAAAGGTCAGCATTCGCCCCATAAGACGCAGGGGCATTATGGGGGGAGTGCGTGTTATCGGGCTAAAAAATACGGTAAATGGTTAACAACATTTGTCAAATCAGTTTTGAATAGCTTGAGGGGTGTAGTTTCTAAGATGGGACAATTCATGGGTGGTTTCTAATATGTAAGCACCACAAAGTGACTTCATAACTGAACTAATCCTGGGGGAAAAAAAAAAAAAAAAAAGGGGGTTTAGGAAATTCTTAAAAATTTTAAGATTTGCTTCTAAACTTCTAAGCCTTCTAACGTCCCAAAAAAATAAAATCTCATTTTCAAAGTGATCCAAACATGAAGTAGACATATGGGGAATGTAAAGTGATAATTATTTTTAGAGATATTACTACATATTATAAAAGTAGAGCAATTGAAATTTGCTAATTTTTCCAACTTTCTGGTAAATTTGTTTGTTTTTTATATAAATAAAAATGAAATATTTTGACTCAATTTTACCACTGTCATGAAGTACAATATGTGTCGAGAAAATCTCAGAAATGCATGGATAAGTAAAAGCATTTTAAAGTCATCACCACATACAGTGACATGTCAGATTTGCAAAATTAGGCTGGGTCCTAAAGGTGAAAAAAATATATAGTATTTTGGAGGGTGTTCTAGGGATAGGTTCCTGCACAGGGGTAGCTCTTTTCAGGGCAAGTGCACTGTATCTGACCATAGGGTAAGCAGGTCCAGGTTAAGTTTGTGTCAGTACCATCTTTCATGCCTGTTCAATCAGGTATTCCTCCTCATCGTATTACCATACATTACTACAGTCCAATAATAGTTCAGTGTTTACATATGTCACTTTTTATATTCAGTAATTTGGCAACATCCCTTTTAGAAGGATTGCCTGGGTTCAGAGATGAACCCGGACCACCCCTTTAAGCAGTTACAATTCCAGGACTTTACAGAGGACAATCATCTCCACAAACTTCGTTTACCACACATAAAATCTTCTCTACATGTCAAGCCCCTACTACTGTTACATTACCTATAGCTGGAAAAAGGAGATTTTTGTGAAACTCACCTGTAAAATCTTTTTCTCGTCTTTTCCATTGGGGGACACAGACCATGGGTATAGCTTAGAGGTATTAGTAGGAGGGACACTATGCAAATGAAAGAGCTCCTCCTCCTCGGGCTATACCCCCCCCGACTCCACCAGGAGGAACTCAGGCGTTGCACAAGCAGTAGGAGAAGGAGCAAGAAAAAAAAATCATGGAAACCATCGGACCAAGCCATAAGGTCCAACCAGAAACAGAAAAACTGAACTAAAGACCCCTCCTGCAACAGGAATAATGGGTGGGAGCTGTGTCCCCCAATGGAAAAGACGAGAAAAAGATTTTACAGGTGAGTTTCACAAAAGTCTCCTTTTCTCGTACTTTTTTCCATTG
Organism: Bufo gargarizans; assembly: GCF_014858855.1. Lineage (NCBI taxonomy): Eukaryota > Metazoa > Chordata > Amphibia > Anura > Bufonidae > Bufo > Bufo gargarizans. The sequence goes on along the minus strand of NC_058084.1, from coordinate 277,324,727 downwards.
GGGGACACAGACCATGGGACGTCCAAAAGCAGTCCATGGGGTGGGAAAAAATATCAGCACCGCCAGGAGGAACGCCGAACGGTCAAACAGGAACCACAGCCTGCAAAACCCTGCGGCCAAAGCCGCATCAGCCGAAGCCAGTGAATGCAACTGACAAAAATTTGCAAAGGTATGCAAGGACGACCAGGTGGCCGCCGTACACAGCTGAGACGCAGAGGCACGATTGCGTCTTGCCCAGGAAGCCCCCACCGCCCTAGTGGAGTAAGCGGCAATCCTAGCCGGGGGAACTCCACCACAAGCGCGACAAGCCGCGGAAATAGCCAAGCAGATCCAGAGCGCCAAGAACGGCGGACGGAAGCAGTAGCCGCGAGATACACCTTCAGGACCCGTACAACATCCAGGGAATGCAAAGTGCGTTCCTTGGGGTTAGCCGGAGAAGGACAAAAGGAAGGCAGGACAAGATCCTCATCAAGGTGGAAGGGAGAGACCACCCTGGGCAAAAAGAAGGGGACTGGACGGAGCACAACTTAATCCTGGTGGAAAACCAGAAAGGCTCCTGACAGGAAAGAGCGGCCAGCTTCGACACCAGTCTGACTTAAAAGCTCGTGATGGGATGTGAACTCACAGCCACTGCATAATAGCCCAGAACTTTAATCACTACGCTATGTAGCTGTATCAGAAGCTATGGTCACAAGGAAGTCCAGATGAGAACAGTCAGAGAGACCCTCCTCAAAGGCTCGAAGGGGGCCGACTGCAGAGCGCGCAGAACCAAATTGAGATCCCAAGGAGACAAAGGGGGAACATACAGGGAACCGAATGCGCCACCCCCTGAAGAAAGGTCACCACCGGACCCTTAAGAGCAAGGGACCTCTGACGGCCTGCGCCGAAACCTGACCTTACAGGGAACTAAGCGACAGTCCCTGCACAAGCCCAGACTGAAGAAAAGACAGTACCATCAAGATGGAAAAAACAAAGGGGAGGGAACCCCGAACCCTCACAAAAGGACAGGAAGGCCATCCAGGTACGATAGTAAATCCGGGAGGAAGAAGACTTCCCCGGACTGATCATGGTCCTAACCACTAAATCCGAGAACCCCATCTTCATCAGGATGGCGGTTTCAACAGTCACGCCGGTAAACGAAGAGACCGTAAATTCCGGTGGAAGAACGGGCCCTGAGACAGTAGGTCCTGTCTGTCGGGAAGAGGCCATGGGGCGTCCGCCAGCAACCGAGCCACGTCCGAAAAACCACGCGCGGCGAGGCCACTCTGGGGTGATGAGAACGGTCAGATTCCCTTCCGCCTCGAACTGGCGTAGACCCTTTGGTAGGAGAGGAAAACAGAGGAGGCTGAAGTCCTGCCACGGAGACACCTGCGCATCCATCCGTACGCCTTCGGATCTCGGGCGCGAGCCAGGACCACTGGGATCTTGTTGTTGAACCCGGACGCCATTAAGTCCACATCCGGACGGTCCCATCTGTGGCAGATTTCTTCGAACCCTTCTGGATGCAGAGACCACTCGCTTGGATCCACCTTGTTGTGGCTTAGAAAGTCCGCTGTCCAGTTGTCCACTCCTGGAATGTAAACTGCTGACAACACCGGAACGTGCGTCTCCGCCCACGTCAGAATTCTCTTCACCTCCTGCATCACCATCCGGCTGCAGGCCCCGCCCTGATAGTCGATATAGGCCACGGCCGCGGCATCGCCCGTTTGAACCCGCACTGGGAGGCCCGCAAGGAGAGAGGTCCAATAGGAGAGAGAGAGCGGAAAAAAAATCGCCCTCAGTTCCAGAAAGTTGATTGGAAGGCGAGACTCTGCCGCCGACCAAATCGCTTGAACCGTGCGAGACTGGAAAACGCCCCCCCCAACCCAGGATGCTGGCATCGGTGGTGACGATCGTCCAGGAGAATGCGAGAAAGGAACTCCCCGACCTCAGGTTCATCGGGAACAGCCACCAAGGGAGAGCTGCCCGAACCCGCTGAAAGGTAAAGGATCTCCTGTTGCGCCAGGCGAGTGTGAAACTGGGCATATGGAAGGCCTCGAAAGAGGCTACCATAAGACCCAGGACCTGCAAGTATTCCCGAATGGAGAGGCACGGGGAGCGCAGCAGATGCGACACTGCCCCCTGGATCTGGGAGGACTTGAAGGCTGGCAGAATACTTTGGCAGCCGAGGTGTCCAAAATCATCCTCCGGAAGGAGAGCCTCTGGGACGGGAAGAGGCAGGAGTTTGGGAAAGTTACCAGCCAGCCAAACCGTTCCAGAGTCTGAACAATGATCCGGACGCTGTCCTTGGTCTGCGGTAGAGAGGGGGGCCTCTATCCGGATATCGTCCAGATAGGACAGCAAAGGAATGCCCCTGGTACGAAGAAGCACCATGAGCGGTCCAGGACCGTGGCAAGGACCCACGGGGTGGTCGCCAACCCGAAGGAAGGGCGACAAACTGACAGTGTCGACCCTTAATGGCGAAGCGCAGGAATCGATGGTGGGATTCCGCAATCGGGACATGTGATAGGCCTAGGAGCAGCAGGGCGGGCTGACTGGGCCCTCTAGTGCCGGGAAGGCTGGTGTAAAGGAAGGCCTCTTTGCGGGCGACCTGAGACCCCCGGCGGAGGAAGCAGGCGACGGCCTACCAGATGAGAAACGGCAAAAGGCATGCAGAGATGAACTCGTCCAGCTGATCCCCATAAGGTCTGGAAACCCCAAAGGGGAGATTAGCAAGGGAACGCTTGGTGGAGGCGTTAGCGTCCCACACCTTCAATCAGATCTCTTCGCGCTGAGTGACAGAGATGGCCAACCTGCGGGCAAAGAGGGAAACAATGTCCCTAGAAGCTTCGCAAAGAATCTTAGAAGCCTGAGACATCTGGAGAACCAACTCCAGTGTGTCAGTAGCCGCATCTCGTACCGCCAGTTCCTGGTGGTGGTGCTGTAACCACACCGAGAGAGCACTGGCTACCCCTGCTGAGTGAAAGGTAGGTCACAGGGACGCGCTGCCAGCGAAAAAAGGACCTGGAAGAGAGTCTATGCGTCTGTCTACAGCATCCTGGAAAGAGGAACTGACTAAGACAGGAAGGGCCATATAATTGGCTAATCCGGCCACCGGAGGATCCACCTTAGGGGGAGGAGACACCTCTCCTCGCCGTCAGCAGGGAAAGGAAAGTATATTCATGCGCTGGGTGGTCGAGAACCTTATTAAGACTACCCCAGGCCCTGGACATGACCGCGGAAAAATCCCTCATGGACCGGGAACATGGTAGTCTCCGACTGCCTGGACGGAAAAAGGGGGAACTCCTGACCAGTGGAAGGAGGAGAATCCCCTTGGAGAATAAAGGTGTCTCGGACAGTCGCCACTAAGTCAGCCACCCTGGTGGAGAGCTTAGGCGAGGGGTCCCGCTCCATGACCTAATCAGAGCCGGAAATTCTCCTTCAGACTTGCGCTCCCTAAGGGAGGGGAGAGTCGCCCGAACGCACCTCTAGACGAGGGAGGGGGGGGGGGGGGGGAGAGCCGGAGCCATCCGAGGAGGGATGCTGCTGCTCACGCTCCCTGTTAGTAGTCGGGCGTCTTCTGTGGAAAACCACTTAGAGAGGTGGTTGGCGTCACAGGATTTGAAAATGCCCTATAGTCCAAAAAGGACCTGGCTCGTCCGAGCCGGATAATTCCCCTTCGGATTACTCTCCCTAGGGAGGGGGAAGAGCAGTCCGAAAGCGCCACAGGCGAGGTGAGAGGGGTGGAGAGACGGAGACATCTGAGGTGGGATGCTGCCGCTCACGCTGCCTCTTCGTAGTCAGTCACCCACTGTGGGGACCACTGAGAGAGATGGAGTTGTTAGCGCCACAGGATTAAAGGACATGGTTGCCTTGGCGACTAAGACCAATTTAGCGGCCGCGCTGGACATGGCAGATGCCCAAGCGGGGACCGCAGGCTCCCAGGGACGTGGAGGAGGGGGGTAAGGCAGGGATGCAGGTAATACTTATCTGCTCCTGCAGATCTTCTCCCTCGACTCCAGGACCAGCAGGGATGCACCTCTTCAGGCTTCTGCATCCTTGTCCAGGAGTGCAGTGTTCAGGTGGAGGGTGGCAGCAGGAGACCCAGTAGCTGGTGGGATACCGGAGCTGCAGGTCGAGCCCGGATCCACTTGTCTTCTTTGGGGGGCAATGGAGGCAGCCAGGCAGCGTCCAAGGACGGCGGCAGGCATTCCACGGGGGACCAGGAAGGCGCCATGCCGACCTGTGTCCCCATCTAGAATAATGTAAACAATTTTTGAAGGCTGAAAGGGGCTTTGAACTCAGAAAGCCTGGACATGGGGCAGCAGCAGCATTACCACTGAGCTACCAGCTTGCCTGGCACAAAACGGAGTAGAGTGATGAGGAGCTGCACGGCCGTGAGCAAACAGAGTCTCCGGTGTAAGGAGAGTCAGAGCGGCATGCCGAGGCTCCGCCGCCCCGAACGCGTCATTATCGTGCGAAAAAAGCGCGCGAAAATTATGCGCGAAAATATGCGCGCGCGCGATTTAAACAAACACCACGACTCCCCTCACGTGGTGCAGCAGGGGTTAACGAGGCCATGGAGGAGCGGCCTGCCGGCGGGCGCTGAGGGAGCGCAGCAGCCAAGGCCCGGCGAGAGAAGCGCTGAAGCCCACAGTTTAAGGGGGAAGAGATGCCAGTACTCCAGTGCCAAAATGAAGAAAGTGCCCCATCAGGATCCTTCTTCAAGCTCACCCAGGTAGCCACAGACAAACAGACACAGAGGGAGGGGGAGGGACTGGGCAATACTTATCTGCTCAGCATGCTCCCTCGATGTCCAGACCAGCAGGGATGCGCCTCTTCAGACTTCTGACTCCAATCCAGGAGAACAGTGCTCTGGAGGAGGGTAGGCAGCAGGCGTCCCAGCAGCTGGTGGGATGCCGGAGCTAACAGGTCGAGCCCGGATCCTCTTATCTTCTTGGGGGGAAATGGAGGCAGCCAGGCAACGTCCCAAAGACGGCGGCGGGCACTCCACGGGGGACCAGGAAGGCGCCATGCCGACCTGTGTCCCCATCTAGAATAAAAATAACAAAAAGGAGTAGAATCAGAGAGTGTCAACCTCCTTCACCAGACACTAAGCAAAGACTGAGTTCCTCCTGGTGGAGTCGGGGGGTATAGCCCGAGGAGGAGGAGCTCTTTCATTTGCATAGTGTCCCTCCTACCAATACCTCTAAGCTATACCCATGGTCTGTGTCCCCCAATGGAAAAAAGTACGAGAAAGTAATGAAGCCACCTCCATACTACTACTAGCGAAGGAAGAATAGTTTTCTAATCTTAATGTCATATTTTTTTCTTTAAATGGAGTAAATTCTAAAACATAACTACCGTCTTCTCTTCCAGTTCAGCTTTCAGAGATTCTAGCTCCTCTTCATGTTGTGCCTGAGGAGATACTTTCTGCAACATTTGTTCCAGCTGACATCGTAGGGTTTCATTCTCCCTGAAATATTATACATTTTAAGCATTTGTAATAAAAAAGTAATACACGAAAATAGAAATTAAAGTGATAACTGTACCTGTGGCTACGCTAAAGGAAACTAAATTATGTCAGAAAGTACATTTGGGGGGCGGGGGGGGGGGGATTATGAGGAACATTAAAATATATGTAATGAATATGTTCAAGGATTCATACTACCTGCTGCAGAGTTGCAATTTATTGAAATCTGAACTATAAGCACCTGATAAGTCCAAAATAGTGTATGGCGACTTAACATTTTACAGATCTACCGTATTTTTCGCCGTATAAGACGCACCTAGGTTTTTGAGGAGGAAAATAAGAAAAAAAATATTTTGAACCAAAAAGGGGCACTTATGGGGGATCTGTGGGTGGCACTTATGGGGGATCTGTGGGTGGCACTTATGGGGGATCTGTGGGTGGCACTTATGGGGGATCTGTGGGTGGCACTTATGGGGGATCTGTGGGTGGCACTTATGGGGGATCTGTGGGTGGCACTTATGGGGGATCTGTGGGTGGCACTTATGGGGGATCTGTGGGTGGCACTTATGGGGGATCTGTGGGTGGCACTTATGGGGGATCTGTGGGTGGCACTTATGGGGGATCTGTGGGTGGCACTTATGGGGGATCTGTGGGTGGCACTTATGGGGGATCTGTGGGTGGCACTTATGGGGGATCTGTGGGTGGCACTTATGGGGGATCTGTGGGTGGCACTTATGGGGGATCTGTGGGTGGCACTTATGGGGGATCTGTGGGTGGCACTTATGGGGGATCTGTGGGTGGCACTTATGGGGGATCTGTGGGTGGCACTTATGGGGGATCTGTGGGTGGCACTTATGGGGGATCTGTGGGTGGCACTTATGGGGGATCTGTGGGTGGCACTTATGGGGGATCTGTGGGTGGCACTTATGGGGGATCTGTGGGTGGCACTTATGGGGGGATCTGTGGGTGGCACTTATGGGGGATCTGTGGGTGGCACTTATGGGGGATCTGTGGGTGGCACTTATGGGGGATCTGTGGGTGGCACTTATGGGGGATCTGTGGGTGGCACTTATGGGGGATCTGTGGGTGGCACTTATGGGGGATCTGTGGGTGGCACTTATGGGGGATCTGTGGGTGGCACTTATGGGGGATCTGTGGGTGGCACTTATGGGGGATCTGTGGGTGGCACTTATGGGGGATCTGTGGGTGGCACTTATGGGGGATCTGTGGGTGGCACTTATGGGGGATCTGTGGGTGGCACTTATGGGGGATCTGTGGGTGGCACTTATGGGGGATCTGTGGGTGGCACTTATGGGGGATCTGTGGGTGGCACTTATGGGGGATCTGTGGGTGGCACTTATGGGGGATCTGTGGGTGGCACTTATGGGGGATCTGTGGGTGGCACTTATGGGGGATCTGTGGGTGGCACTTATGGGGGATCTGTGGGTGGCACTTATGGGGGATCTGTGGGTGGCACTTATGGGGGATCTGTGGGTGGCACTTATGGGGGATCTGTGGGTGGCACTTATGGGGGATCTGTGGGTGGCACTTATGGGGGATCTGTGGGTGGCACTTATGGGGGATCTGTGGGTGGCACTTATGGGGGATCTGTGGGTGGCACTTATGGGGGATCTGTGGGTGGCACTTATGGGGGATCTGTGGGTGGCACTTATGGGGGATCTGTGGGTGGCACTTATGGGGGATCTGTGGGTGGCACTTATGGGGGATCTGTGGGTGGCACTTATGGGGGATCTGTGGGTGGCACTTATGGGGGATCTGTGGGTGGCACTTATGGGGGATCTGTGGGTGGCACTTATGGGGGATCTGTGGGTGGCACTTATGGGGGATCTGTGGGTGGCACTTATGGGGGATCTGTGGGTGGCACTTATGGGGGATCTGTGGGTGGCACTTATGGGGGATCTGTGGGTGGCACTTATGGGGGATCTGTGGGTGGCACTTATGGGGGATCTGTGGGTGGCACTTATGGGGGATCTGTGGGTGGCACTTATGGGGGATCCTCTCTGGATGGCACTGTTATGAGGATGAGGATCTGTGAATGACACATATATAGCATCTTATGCTGTCATCCACAGATCCCCTCCATAAGTGTCCCTGTAGTGAATGACCCTCAATACAGGGGGTGGGGGTCGCATCTGCTTTAATGACAGTGGGGCCCGTGCAGTGACTATTCTACTACACGGGCCCCGCTTACTGTATAATCATATCTCTCTAATAGTTAATTGTTCTATGCATGTAATCGCATAATGAGCGCTGTGTATTACCGTACTTAAAACTAGCAGCGCTCGCCGTTCGGAGCAGAGAGGAGGCAGGAGGCAGGCCGGGAGGACGGGCGCTTGCAACGTGAGTCATACGTCACGCGCCTGCGCCGCCTGCTTCATTCATAAGTGGGCGGTGCAGGCGCGTGACGTATGACTCACGCTGCAAGTGCCCGTCCTCCCGGCCTGCCTCCTGCCTCCTCTCTGCTCCGAACGGCGAGCGCTGCTAGTTTTAAGTACGGTAATACACAGCGCTCATTATGCGATTACATGCATAGAACAATTAACTATTAGAGAGATATGATTATACAGTGAGCGGGGCCCGTGTAGTAGAATAGTCACTGCACGGGCCCCGCTGTCATTATTAATGCAGATGCCGCCCCCAGCCCCTCCTCCCTCACAGCTGATACACCCGCCGCGCGGCATCGCGGCAGGTGTATCATTGAAAACTGGGCAAAATAAGCTACATTCGCCGTATAAGACGCACTGCTATTTTCCCCCCACTTTTGGGGGGAAAAAAGTGCGTCTTATACGGCGAAAAATACGGTATATACCGTAGCTACGATTTCCAAAAAGCCAGATTTACAATTGTGTTCATTATTGAAAACGGTCAAGAAGACTGACTGTTTTCAAGCAGCTTACTGAGCCACAGATACTGGAATGCAGTTATAAGGGTTGTCGTCCTTGTACCATTGATTCCTGCCCTCAGGATAGGTCAGACTCAGATCGGCAGGGGTCTGACACAGCTGTGTGAAGAGATGGCACCACTCCTACAAGTGCTGCCTTCTCTGCTCCGTTTACTTGCCGCAGCAACTGCAGTGGTGAGCAGGTGTAATTACAATGTAGCATTGGGCTATAATAGAAACTAATAGGATGCATGTCCTTCAACCACACTATGTAACAGAATAATGCAATGCATTCATAAAGTCAACTTGGTAAGAAGGTTCATTTTCTAGAACTGTAATATGGGATTCAAAGGTTGACATACATTTTAGGGGAAATTTAGGAAGCAGAACTGTAAAGACGTAGGTGGGAATTTATAACTCCCTGTACTCCACAATTCTGGCTTCAAGAAGTCACATAAAAGGGATTTTGTGATCACTTGAGTAAACATTGTGCAACTAAATTGCATTAAAACATTCAATCCAGATTTGAAAAGTGGGTTGAAAGTGGGCAAGGTTAGCTATGTTAGGCTACTTTCACACTGGCATTTGGCTTTCTGTTTGCGAGATCCGTTCAGGGCTCTCACAAGCGGTCCAAAACGGATCAGTTTTGCCCTAATGCATTCTGAATGGAAAAGGATCCGCTCAGAATGCATTCGTTTGCCTCCGTTCCGTCTCCATTCCGCTGCTTATAGTGTTTTGCTGTCCGTCTAACGAAACTGAGCCAAACGGATCAGTCCTGACACACAAGGCACACAATCTGGCGCAATAGAAAACAGAACCTTCCTCCGCTATGTTAAAGATAATACAAACGGACCCGCTCTGAACGGATGCAGACGTTTGTATTATCTGAACGGATCCGTCTGTGCAGATCCATGACGGATCCGCACCAAACGCGAGTGTGAAAGTACATTAGTGCTTTGCTCCAGATTTATCAGTGACTTTATAAAAGTATGCCAACACAGACTCAAGCAAAACAGATTACAAGTAGTCCCTCATGATAAAATCCCCCCGTAATTTATAAAATACAATAAACAGCGTATTAAAATAAGGCACTTAAAATACACTGGTCATTTACCTTTCAGCATATTGAAGATGTATTTTCTAGTTAAGGAAAATACTAAGACAAAAAAAAAAACGCATGTTTCCTAATCAACAAGGCATGCAAAATTGTTTTTGGATCTACAATGGCTCTTGTTTACTCAGGGCTGTGGAGTCGGAGTCGAGGAGTCGGAGTCAATTTTGGGTACCTGGAGTCGGAGTCGGCAAAAAATGAACCGACTCCTACTAAATTTAAATTGGAATAAAAAAATAAAAAAGCAAGTTTAAATGTCCGAATTCATAAACGGTTATAATTAATGACTTCTCTACTGTAAGAATAAAGGCCAATGCATGCAGTGCCTCACGTAACCGCAAAACAAACGCGTTCAGTGATGTGAAGAAGCATGCTTTTCATACGCTTCGCTATATGGCATTATATCGTAGCCTTGGAGCAGTTCATTCACTTGAATGGGGCTAAACACAATACCAAGCACAGAGCTATACAATGTATAGCTTTGTGCTTGGTAAGCTGCGAGAAGGCAGCAGTGCTCACAGGAGCGCCGCTGCCTTCTCAAAACAGCTGATCGGCGGGGGTCCCGGGTGTTGGACTCCCACCGATCAGATACTGATGACCTATCCTGAAGATAGGTTATCAGTTTAAAAAGAATCTCGGAAAACCCCTTCCTGACCTTTGACATACTGTTACATCATGGGAACCACTGAGTTCCTGCAATTCGATGTTATAGGATGTCATAGTGATCGCGCGGGCACTGGATGAGAAAACAATCTCAGAATGGCCTGTATAAGTAAAAGTGTTTTAAAGTTATCACCACATAAAGTGACATGTCAGATTTGCAAAAAAAATAAAAATGGCTGGGGTAGGAAGGCCCAGTGTTGAAGGGGTTAACTGCTCATTTGCATATTGATCAAAAGTACCTTTCCTTCAGAATAAAATTTTGGATCACTAAGTGAAAGGTATCATTGCATTCACCTGAACTCACCATACAAACCATTGTGCCTGGTTTACCAGCAAATTTCCAGGTGACAGATTTCATTTAAAGGGAATCTGTCAGTTTTAGGCTCCATTCAGACGTTCGTAATATGTTTTGCGGATCCACAAAACACGGACAGCGGCAACACGGTTTCTGCATTTTTGCGGACCGCACATTGCCGACACTAATAGAATATGCCTATTGTCCGCAATTGCGGACAAAAACAGGACTCTTTTTTTTTTTTTTTTTTTCGGGAACGTAATTGCGGAGCCCGAAGTGATGCAATGAATGGGTCTGCAATTCCGTTCCGCAAAATGCGGAACGAAATTGCAGATGTGTGAATGGGGCCTTATGTTGTTTGAACCTAACATATCCAGCACATGCCAATGAGTCTCCATATTTATGAGCTCACGGCTTTTCTTGCCCACCTGCTACTGATTCATGAGGAAAAAAACCTGTCAATCGGCAGCAGGTAGGCAGGGAAAGCCAGGAGAGATCATGAATACGGGAACCCAAAAGATTTTGACAAAATGGCTGGGTCAATTAATTCTTGGGCTACACTGCGACTTTTTTTGATTGATTTTAACTAATTTAGGCTCCTTTCACACTAGCGTTCGTCGGTCCGCTCGTGAGCTCCGTTTGAAGGAGCTCACGAGCGGACCCGAACGCCTCCGTCCAGCCCTGATGCAGTCTGAATGGAGCGGATCCGCTCAGACTGCATCAGTCTGGCGGCGTTCAGCCTCTGCTCCGCTCGACTCCGCACGGACAGGCGGACAGCTGAACGCTGCTTGCAGCTTGCAGCGTTCAGCTGTCCGCCTGGCCGTGCGGATCCGTTCAGACTTACAATGTAAGTCAATGGGAACGGATCCGCTTGAAGATGAGCCCATATGGCTCAATCTTCAAGCGGATCCGTCCCCCATTGACTTTACATTGAAAGTCTGAACGCTAGTGTGAAAGTAGCCTTAACTGCTGTAGTCCAAATGAATGCAATCTTGTGGACGGCAGCTGTCATTTAATAGTTAAAATCAGTTTTGCTACAAAAAGTCACAGTGCAGCCCAGGCCCAAAGAACGTGTCCTAGCTAGCTACTAGTTTGTTGCCCTTAGTTAGGACACTATAAAACTGGTGACAGATTCCATTTAAGCCAGTGTGCAATGCCAATATTTATCATGTGAATTCTACTGTGCCATCGGTATGCTGCTATACCACTTTTTACATTTGTTATAAACTCCCTTTAGATCATGAATGCTACATTATGTGCAAAACAAAAGTAGAAATCCAAACATACTTTCAAAATATTCCCAATAATCCTGATTTCACTACCATGCAGTGAAGCACACGTTGTAACCCAATATACTTTTGCATCATAAAGTACATGTAACATTCTATACTGAAAGACTTTAAAAGGATATCATCACATTTCTGCTGGTACTCCACAAGCAGCTGGCTGGAAGACATGATAGGAAATGTTAAATGTGAAGGGAAACAAGCTCATTCCACTGACAGAAAAATGCTACACAGACAGAAATTCCCCAATACTAGTCACTTGCTGTACAACAGTGCTTCTCAATTATTTTCTGTCATGCCGCCCCCCCCCCCCCCCCCCAGGAAGAAGAAAACATTTTGCGCGCGCGGGGAGGGGGGGGGGGCGCCCCACTATTTCAGAAGCACTGCTGTACAAGTCAACATCCGAATCAGAGGCTCCCAATGGAGCAGAGTCAGACATTACAGAAAAAATAGCAATGCATGCTCTAACACAGCACCATGGCAGAACCCAATGGGTCCCTTTAGAAGTTAATGGGCTCCATCAGTTGCAGGTTGATGTCAGTTATGCGACAAATCCAACAGTTCATTGTGGTATGTAAAACTGACACAAATGTGAGCATAAATATGGTCTTCAGCAGAAAAATACAATCACTGCTCTCCATAAGACACTGGTACATTCATCTAAAATAACTTCAATAGTCCACATTTAAAAGGTCATTAAAGAGGACCTGTCACCTCTCCTGACACGTCTGTTTTAATAGCTCCGTGCATTCCCCATGTAACAACAATGCTGAGGCACCTATTCTTATGACTAGAGGGGTCGTTCATCCAGGGAGTTATTCTGATTGCCCGATTGGATTCAGGAAAGAATTTTTATTCCCCTAAAGTGGGGAAAATTGGCTTCTACCTCACATTTTATTTTATTTTTTGCCTTCCTCTGGATCAACTTGCAGGATAACAGGCCGAACTGGATGGACAAATGTCTTTTCGGCCTTATGTACTATGTTGTGCCATTCCTTTATTATTCCTGCTAGAAGTTATGAATGAATTGTTAGCAGTCTGCAGTAAGGGTACAGAGGGGAGGTACCAAGTTGGGGGGAGGGGAGGTGTACCGGCACAGTATCAATCTAATCAGTGCTGCCATTTTCAGACTGGGCAGGTACACACTCCCAACTGGTTACCACCCCTTTGTACCCTTACTGCAGACTGCTAGCATTTCATTCTTGAGATGGACTCCACGTTCTTGCTCCTTGTCCCCCCTTGATGATTCAGGTATGCCACGGTCGTTGCATTGTCTGAAAGAACCTTGACATGGTGGTGTTGGATAGTTTGTCCCCTTTAACTTTTTAAAAAAACTGTTGCTATGTCAGACATATCAAAAGTTTAGATCGGTGGGGGTCTGAGTACCGATACCCCCACTGATATCTAAAACAAGAGGAGAGAAGCGTTCGCATATCGCAATCTCTCATTGCGGCATGAGACAGGCTCCATAGAAGGCCCATCTCAATTTTGCCCTCAGCAGCAAAAAAAAAAAATATAAAATAAAATGAGCTCCTCTCCGCCCTTTAATTAAAAGGTATTATTGGGGGTCTCAGAGCTCAGATCCCCACCGATCTAAACTTCGTCTCTGAAAAGTTAGTGACCCTTTCAGAAGTAGTGTAAGCCATCAATAACATGCACTTTTTTGTCGTAAAATGTATGAATTTTCTGGTTGCCGACCTATTTCCATACTGGAAGTTTAACGGTCCTAAAGTTATTAAAAGGTGTGCACGTAAATCACACCAACTACTTCCCTTACTTGGATTAGAGCAAAATAGACAGTCGTAGTGAATCTGTGCTATTAAGTTAATTTGCTGACAGAAGGATATGAAAGAAGTATTTATAAAAATGATTTTTTATAAAATAAAAGATGCAAGTTTTGTACTTACTCAGAATCTATTATTTTTTGCTTCAGTGCAATCAGAGCCGCAACATATTCATTCAAACTCTGGAATTAAAAAGGTTAAAGTAGATGAGAATAAAACAGCGTATAGCTTGATTTATGATGTGCTCACGTCAGTGTAGAAACTGCTATTTTGGACATGGACAATAATGGGAGCCCAAAGTTTGCCCTTACATTTAATGGATTCCATCAGGTGCTGTGCCCATCTGTCATCTGGAAAGAGAGCTGTCGGCGAGTTTGTCCAACAGTTATCTCTTCATTTCCACAACTAACTACATCATCTATATCAGCCAAAGGGTCAAAGAACAGAACCATAGTGGGGAAATAGCCAGCACTGGGTAATGAGCTGATCAACAGAATACAGGATGCCGAGAATGGGCGAGATAACCGCTAACAAGTGTTCATAGGAACGCTCAATAACGATGATCTGCCGGTGTAAAAGTGCCACAGATTACCCAACGAATGAGCGAAACAGCAGCAGACTAGAGTTGTTGCGATACCAAATTTTTGATTCGGTTTCGATACCATGAAAAAGTATTGCGATACCATTCGATGGCACACGAAAAAAAATAAACCAAAAAAGCCACGTGCATTCCACATTTTTAAAAATGGCGAATCGCGCAGTTTTTATTAATTTTTCTGTTTCGGCGTTCACCACCTAGATTTTTTTAAATATTTAAATAGTTTGGACTTTTCTGACGTGGCGATATAAAATATATAAATAATAAACATATTACATATGTGAAATTGGGAAAAGGGGGTGATTTATACTAATTTTGGTGGGGGGGGGGGGTTTACTTTTTATTTAATAACCATTTCCCCCCTTAGGCTACTTTCACACTAGCGTTCGGGTGTCCGCTTGCGAGTTCCGTTTGAAGGGGCTCACAAGCGGTCCCGAACGCATCTGTCCAGCACTAATGTATTCTGAGTGGATGCGGATCCGCTCAGAATGCATCAGTCTGGCAGCGTTCAGCCTCCGCTCCGCTCAGCAGGCGGACACCTGAACGCTGCTTGCAGCGTTCGGGTGTCCGCCTGGCCGTTCGGAGGCAAGCGGATCCGTCCAGACTTCCAATGTAAGTCAATGGGGGCGGATCCGTTTGAAGATGCCACAATATGGCTCAATCTTCAAACGGATCCGTCCCCCATTGACTTTCAATGTAAAAGTCTGGACGGATCCGTCTGAAGCTACTTTCACACTTAGAGTTTTTTTTTACAATATAATGCAGACGGATCCGTTCTGAACGGGTCCACCGTCTGCATTATAAGAGGTGATCCATCTCAGACGGATCCGCTCTGAACGCAAGTGTGAAAGTAGCCTTAGGGGCTAGAACCTGGGATCTTTCATCCCTTGTCCTATTCAGCCTGATAGAGCTCTATCAGTCTGAATAGGACTTCACACTGTCCCTGCTGCTCTGTGCCTTGTGCACACAGCATCAGGGATGTTACCATGGCAACCAGGGCTTCTGTAGCGTCCTGGCTGCCATGGTAACCGATCGGAGCCCCAGGATTACACAGCTGGGGCTCCGATCAGAAGCTGCCACTGCACCACCAATGAGGGGGAGGGGAGAGGTCCCTGTGGCCACTGCCACCAATGATTTTAATACTGGGGGGTTGAGAGGGGCCGGCGCACTGTACCACCAATGATTTTAATGGGATGGGGGGTTGAGGAGGGGCACACTGCACCACCAATGTTAAATTACCCCTTTATACAGGAGGCGGGTACTGGCAGATCAGCGGCAGTTAACCCCTTAGGTGCCGCACCTGAGGGGTTAACTGCCTCTGATCGCAGCTCCCTGTCAGGGGCAGGGTGCCGGCAATGCGATTCTGCTGCCGGCACCCGCCCCCTGTATTGTGTTAAAGACTGACTGACTACTATATGGGTCGGGACTTTCACTATTAGGCTACACAGAGCGGCGCCCAGCGATGTCTCAGCACTCACCATTAGTCCTGGGCGCCGCTCCGTTCGCCCGCAGTGCCCCATTACTGTCTCCTCTCCTGCTCCACATGCTGCTGAATGCTGATTACTATCGGAGCGATGGGAGGAGACATCAGCTTCACTAGTGGGCATTCCTTCTTCCTGGCTGTAGCGCTGTCCAATCTCAGCGCAGGAAGAAGGAACGCCCACTAGTGAAGCTGATGTCTCCTCCCATCGCTCCGATAGTAATCAGCAGCATGTGGAGCAGGAGAGGAGACGGTAATGGGGCACTGCGGGCGAACAGATCGGCAAATGGGAATAGTCCTATCATTGGTGGCGCAGTGCGCCCGCCCCTCCTCCGCCCCCCTCTTCTCATTGGTGCCAGCGGCAGCAGCACAGGGGGGAGGGAGGAGGAGGACAGCTGCTGAGAGAACATGAGCGCGCCGGCAGCAGCGCGCTCATGTTCAAAGATACTAGGCTGCGCAGAAGCGCAAAACGGAAATCCCGGTATCGTATCGATACCGGGACAAAAGTATCGATTGGGTATCGAAATTTCGATACCCGCAACAACCCTACAGCAGACAGTGCTGTCTAAAGAGCCTCTGAGCCAGCAAACAATGGGGGACAAGCTATGGCATTAGTGATTGCTCCTCCTCATACTGTAGACAAGCAGGTGACTGCCATGAAGGAATGCTTCCTTATCTACAATCTCCTGCTAAATGATCTATACTGAGGACTGGGGGGAGGCGTTGCAGGAGAAGTGGAGTTGTATATCTAGATCAAAATGTTAGGTGAAGATGCACCAAATCCGACAAACACCATGCGACAAACGTAGCACCCCTTTCCCCAACTCAAAGCGAACAGAAATGTGCCATCTTGATACATTAGTGTTTTTTATCTCCCAGTTGCTTGACCTGAATTTTTGTTCTATCGATAGCCTCTGTGCCCTCCTCCACACAGAGCCATCGCTGTCACACTGACAGTCCGATCCAGCACTTTAAGGCCTCATGAACACGACGTTTTTTTTTTTTTTTTTTGCGGTTTGCAAAAACGGGTTCCGTAGTTCCGTGATCCGTGTCAGTTTTTTCCTCCGTGGATCTTTATTTTTGGAGGATCAACGGACATGAAAGAAAGTCGTTTTGGTGTCCGCCTGGTCGTGCGGAGTCAAACGGATCCGTCCTGACTTACAATGCAAGTCAATAGGGACGGATCCGTTTGACCCTCCTCCCCCTCCTGTATTAATTTCATAGGTTGCCAGTTTAATCGCTGGGGCTCCGATCAGAACTCTCCGCTGCCACCAATGATCGGGGGTGGCCGCACACTGGCCACCAATTAAATAAATACAATAGAGAGAGGGCGCACACCGGCCACCAATTAAATTAATACAATAGGAAGGGGGGGGGGGGGGCGCACTTCCTTAGGGGTTAATTGTGCAGATCATAGCCCCCTATAAGAGATCGGGTGCTGCCAGGCAGCAGTCATGTCCACAGTTCGTAGTATATTCTAACTTGAAGCGTCCCCATCACTATAGGAACGCCTCTGTGTTAGAATATACTGTCGGATCTGAGTTTTCACAAAGTGAAAACTCATCTCTGAAAAATCTTTTATGCAGACGGATCTTTGGATCGGTCTGTATGAAAGTAGCCTACGGACACGGATGACAATCTTGTGTGCGTCCGTATTTTTTCACTGACCCATTGACTTGAATGGGTCCATGAACCGTTGTCCGTCAAAAAAAATAGGACAGGTCATATTTTTTTGACGGACAGGAAACACGGATGAACAACGGGGCATTTTCCGAGTTTTCAACGGACCCATTGAAAGTCAATTGGTCCGCAGAAAATCACAGAAAATGGAACAGACACGGATGCACACAACGGTCGTGTGCATGAGGCCTAACATGAACAAATAATCCTTCTCTGACAGCAAGCCCTGAATATCTGTCACAATAAGCGCATAGTTTCTGAATGCAAAACCTGCTACATCTGCATTTGGGTGGCTGCTAAAGAACCTTTAGATGTCACATCAATTCCCTGTGCAGATGGTACTTGGCATCCGAGTTTCCCCCGATGTCTCTTAAATCATTGTTACTACACACGAGGACAGCAAGGAACGCAAAAATGTCACCCCTGTTAACCTAAGGCTGAGTTCACATTACGATTTTGCCACTTGTTTGACTTAGACGAGAAAAAAAAAAAAAAAAAAAATTATTATATATATATATATATATATATATATATATATATATATATATATATATATATACACACATATACAGTCATGTGAAAAAATTAGGACACCCTTTGAAAGCATGTGGTTTTTTGTAACATTTTTAATAAAAGGTTATTTCATCTCTGTTTCAACAATACAGAGAGATTAAAGTAATCCAACTAAACAAAGAAAACTGAAGAAAAGTCTTTTCAAGATCTTCTGTAAATGTCATTCTACAAAAATGCCTATTCTAACTGAGGAAAAAGATAGGACACCCTCACATGTATTCCCTCTTAAATTGGCTCAGATCTCACACAGGTATATCACACCAGGTGCACATAATTAGTAGATCGTTACTCTGCATGTTGAATGAGGCTTGCCCTATTTAAACCTCAGACATTTAGTTTGGTGTGCTCCTGACTGTTGAAGTGAGAGTGAGCACCATGGTGAGAGCAAAAGAGCTGTCAGAGGACTTCAGAAAAAAGATTGTAGCAGCCTATGAGTCTGGGAAGGGATTTAAAAAGATCTCAAAAGATTTTGAAATCAGCCATTCCACTGTCCGGAAGATAGTCTACAAGTGGAGGGCTTTCAAAACAACTGCCAACATGCCCAGGACTGGTCGCCCCAGCAAGTTCACCCCAAGAGCAGACCGCAAGATGCTAAAAGAGGTCTCCAAAAACCCTAAAGTGTCATCTCGAGAACTACAGCAGGCTCTGGCTACTGTTGATGTAGAAGTACATGCCTCTACAATCAGAAAGAGACTGTACAAGTTTAACTTGCATGGGAGGTGTGCAAGGAGGAAACCTTTGCTTTCCAAGAGAAACATCGAGGCCAGACTGACATTTGCCAGAGATAAAGTTGACAAAGACCAGGACTTCTGGAATAATGTTCTTTGGACAGATGAGTCCAAAATTGAATTATTTGGACACAACAGCAGAGGACATGTTTGGCGTAAACCAAACACAGCATTCCAAGAAAAGAACCTCATACCAACTGTGAAGCATGGAGGTGGAAGTGTCATGGTTTGGGGCTGCTTTGCTGCAGCAGGACCTGGTCAGCTCACCATCATAGAATCCACGATGAATTCTACTGTGTATCAGAAGGTGCTTGAAGAACATGTGAGACCATCAGTTAGAAAATTAAAGCTGAAGCGGAACTGGACCATGCAACATGACAATGACCCAAAACATACTAGTAAATCAACCAAAGATTGGCTGAAAAAGAAGAAATGGAGAGTCCTGGAATGGCCAAGTCAAAGTCCAGATTTGAATCCCATTGAGATGCTGTGGGGTGACTTGAAAAGGGCTGTACGTGCAAGAAACCCCTCAAACATCTCACAGCTGAAAAAGTTCTGCATTGAGGAGTGGGGTAAAATTTCCTCAGACCGATGTCGAAGACTGGTAGATGGCTACAAGAACCGTCTCACTGCAGTTATTTCAGCCAAAGGAGGTAACACTCGCTATTAGGGGCAAGGGTGTCCTATCTTTTTCCTCAGTTAGAATAGGCATTTTTGTAGAATGACATTTACAGAAGATCTTGAAAAGACTTTTCTTCAGTTTTCTTTGTTTAGTCGGATTACTTTAATCTCTCTGTATTGTTGAAACGGAGATGAAATAACCTTTTATTAAAAATGTTACAAAAAACCACATGCTTTCAAAGGGTGTCCTAATTTTTTCACATGAATATATATATATATATATATATATATATATATATATATATATATATATATATATATATATATATATATATATATATTTTATATCTCATCTATATCATCTATATATCTGCAGCAGCCAGCAATTGGCTGCAGTGGTCACATGCCCAAAGGATCAGGAAGCAGAGTGCAAGAGGGGACTAGGCAGCGGAGTTGGATCCGCAAGATGACATTTTTTTTTTTTTTGCACAGCACAAACACTTTCAGCCCAAAAACCCAAATCACAAAATTTTAAATGTTTAATTTTTTTCAGTTTCTGTCATTTTTTTTCCTAAGGAAGATCTACAAAAATCCACTACAGTTAAGACAGTCATGTGTTTTTTTTTTTTTAAAGAAAAAATTGGGATGGATGAAAGTATTACACTATAGTAGTTTTACACACTGATATGTTGAGTGGTAGGAGATACCTGCTGCATAGATGTACAGTTCTGGCAGGACCCTGCTGCCTCTGAAGCAATGCCAGCCGTCTTTGAGTGAGTCTCCCCAGGCATCATGATGAGGCTCACTGACCACCCCTGGTCCGTGGAGAACACAGGAACTAGATCTGAAAAACAAAGCTAATAATTATAACCGGAAACTGTCCAGTAGTAATCTCCACTGTTAATAGTGGGGGTTTGAGTGGACTTTATGATCTGTCACAGTCCCCAGTGATACACCAAAGTGTCCCTTGTGGAAATCACACTCCATGTGAAAGGCTTTGTGTGGTCTGGACTTAGGAAGGGCACAGTGTTATGGTGACTGATAGTACTGTGTGCCTCTGTAACGGAATCATACTGACAGCTTTATGTCACTATGGTTCGGTAGAAGGGACACGCTCGTGTGAAAGACCCTCGTTCTGATGATCAGTGGGGGTCCCAGCAGTAGGACCCCCACCGATGAGATAGTTATCCCCTATTCACAGGAAAGGGGACAACTTGTAACTACCGGAATACTCTAATTCTCAGGATCGCTGAGGTGCCGGAGGTTGCTCACCCACTGATCATAAATATTGCATATATATTAGTAATACGCCATCATGAGACGGGAATAAATCTTTACTTAGAGGTTGAGCACTATCGCCAGTCTATCAAGACATACTTCATTAACAGCCTTGTAAGAAACACCAAGGAAGAACTGAAGTGTGCTTGGCATACAGTAAGGCACACCGGAGTACTAATCAATACTTCTGCCAAAACTCCCAACATGTATGCTACATCTGTATGTCCATGAAAAGTTCCATGCAGACAGACATGTACCGTACACCCAAGGAAGCAGAGAGCACAGGATGAAATGTGCGGTAATATTCAGCGACATGAAGGCAGTTCAGCGGTATGTAGGGGGCTCACTTCTTCTGATAAATGAAACTGTATCAGGGGACCGGAAGTAAAAGACTCATGCACACGACCCGTGTGTCTGCCACATCTCAGGGGCCGACCGCGACTCCCTGAACTGACTGTCAGTTCATATCTGATGGCAGACCTCTTCTATTGAAATCGCGCTTCTGTACACCCGTGATCAGATATGAACTGACTGCATCATAAAACAAATTGCGGATCCGCAAAGCATGGATACTAGCCATGCGCGTTCCGCATTTTGCTGAATGAAACGGCCAGCCCCATAATAGAAATTCCGTATTCTTGTTTGCAATTGTGGAAAAAGCTCATTTTTTTTGCCTAGCCACGGAACAGAAGTACAGATGCGGACAACACGCGGTGTGATGTCCATGTGTTTTGTGACCCCATTAAAATGAATGGGTTCGCATTCTGCAAACTTGCGGAAAAGACGTGGACACAAATATACGGTTGGAAAACCTGCTTGTGTGAAAGTGGCCTACCAACTTCTGACAAGATCCGACCTCGCACAGGTCTATAGCACAGAAAAGTGATAAGCCTTATGACTATATGACAACACTTCATTCAAAACTTGACAAACAGAAATCACCCGCAGGATCCAACGCCAATCGCAGACATTTAACTTCTCAGATGCCGTGAACATGGCATTTGACAGCTATAAAAACTGGGATCGTAAGCTCCAGGGGACACCTTTCACTCACTGAAATTGGGCATGGCATTCCTTAGCAGTAATATTCCTAAGCCCATACAAGCAGCCTATTACTGGTAAATTCCAATGCAGCACTGTATTGGTATACTGAATTTTCTATTCAGTAATTTAATAAATTTATATAGCTTGTACATCCCGCTGTGCCCCCCTGCTGTTTCCCATCCAGCATGCTAATACTGAGCATCGGTACAGGGAGGAGGAGACGCCAGGGTTTCTCAGGGGACGTCTCCTTCTCCCTGGCTGTGCCACGATCCAATCACAGTGGAGAGCGTCACAGCCAGGGAGGGAAAAAAAAAAAAAGCTTACCTTCTCCCTGGCTGTGACGCTCTCCACTGTGATTGGATCGCAGCACAGCCAGGGGGAAGGAAACGCCCATTGAGAAACCCTGGCGTCTCCTCCTCCCTGTTCTGATGCTCAGTATTAACATACTGAGCTGTAAAACTACAGGGGGGCACAGCGGGATGTATGAGCGATATTTAGAAAAAAAATAAAATAAAAAAACAGGGTGGCAAAAAAAGGTATTTAATAAAAAACTAAAAAATAATATGAAAATGTCCTCTTTAATTATTAAACAGAAATGGTAATCTGCATGTGGTAAGGCTACCGGAGACCTAAAAAGTTAAAATAAAGACATAATACAGGGCTCCAGATAAAATTGCTAAATGGCGATAAGACTTTGTAGTCTTGTCGTCATTTGCGCCTAGACCCTCCGCTGCTCTGCCTCTCACACACACAAGGAACTGACATGGGATGCACTGCTCTCAGCGCATGCCATGTTCTTCTCCACAGAACAGGGGAGAAGGCGGCAGTCCCTCCCCCCCTGCACCGCTGTCACCAATGGGCTGTTAGAAGGGAGGAGGAGGGGAGGGTCTGTGGCTACTGCACCACCAATGACTATAGTTTATGCTTAATACAAACGCAGGCTGCGCTGCGGGACATATCCCATACCCGGCACCCAGCCTCTATGACTGCACGCTGCGATCTGCCGCTATTAACCCCTCAGGTGCGGCAGTGGCTGTTCCGATCGGAGCCCCAGCAGTGTAAGCCTAGGACTCCGATCGGTTACCATTAGCCAGGATGCTATTGAAGTCATGGCTGCCATAGTCGGCTCCAGCAGGGAGAGTGTGAAGTCCTATTCACCCTGATAGAGAAAAGCTAAAAATGTGGTACAATTGTAATCATGTATAAAATAATGTGATGCGCTGGATAAAGCCGAGATCAAATGAGGTGCTCTCAGAGTAGATTCACCCAATCTATTCAATAGAATCACTATATCGATATTTTTCCCAATAATGAAGAAATGTATGTTCGGATGGAAAATATGGGGAATTATTTAAATTATGGGCCATATGGTAGATTTTAGATCTAATAGCCCCCAATTATAGTGGGCCATGGTAGATTTCTCCAGGTTCCCTTTTTTTAAAGTAAAAAACGCATCATTACCGCATGGTGAGCAGATGCATTTTTTTGGCCAATGAACAGTACCACTAGGACTACATAACTGTATGGAGGGTTTTTAATTTTGCATGTTGCTAGGACATTTAACTAATTAAAAAGTTTTATTCTATTGTATGTTTAAATGTATATGCCCATCACCTGTAGTTGACATTAGTGAGCACACACAGCAGTATTGACTATATTTGACCAATGTTCAATTATGGGTGGTTCAAAGAACAGGAGGATCCAAACCGGATTTTGGAGGACATCAAATCCCCTATAAAAGAGGGGCATTGCGGGGGAATAGTAACCACTGAGGAAGGGGTTATCCAATACCCCGAAACGCGTCTGGTTCAAACCCCCCAAAGGATCACTTACTAAGTGCAATGGAATATTGATATAAGAAACTGCCCGTTCAAATACTGTCTGCTACGCAATAGGCGATTTAAAGCTTGATGAAGCAAAGATCGTGCAGAAAATATTGAAGTCCACGTGCAAACAAGCCGCCGGCATGGGGAATTCAGACAGAAGTAATTCGTATAACTCGCAGGACTACGGTCGATTACAATGAAAGACCAACGTCTAGAGCATAGCAAGGGCATTTGTTGCATCGAATGGTAAGACTGTTCGAATTTTTATATCATCTTAGGTGTGTTAGAAATACACATCAAAGCATTTCTGCGGGATGCCGCTGAAAACCCAATTATAGCGGGACGCCGCTGAAAACCCAATTATAGCGGGACGCCGCTTGGACAAACTTTGGGACGAATAATCCACCACAAGTTATACTCAACTTTAAGAGACTAAGTTTAATCATTGTAATCATACTGACCCAGAGAATAAAGGGTACAGGTCAGTTTTACCACATATGGGTTTCGTTTTCACGGCGTTCCCTAAAACTGGCAGTATAGTGTTTTGCATTTTTTCCATTACACTTCATTCTGATTTTCCCAGCTGCCCACTACATCGCTTGCAATGTTAAAAGGCGCCAATAGAATGTACAACTCGTTCTGCAAAAAATAAGCCCTCATGCGGGACCTACTAAAAAGAATGACAGAATGGAATGCCCATAGAGAATTATGGAAATCTAATATTTGAATTATTAGAGACAAAACCATTTGACATATACAATAATTATTTAGCAGGCTTACTCTCCAAGTTCAGTAGGATTATTTAATGTTCAGATTAAGTGGAATTATCACAGTTTTCTGCAGAATAACCAGGGTGAATGATACAAAGGAATGCCCATAGAGAATAATGGAAATGTAATATTTGAATGAGAGACAAAACCATTTGACATATCTAATAATTATTTAGCAGGCACACTTTCCAAACTCAGTGGGATTATTTTAAATTAAGATTAAGTGGGATTATCATTGGTTTCAATGGAATGACACAATGGAATGCCCATAGACTATAATGGGAAGTAAACTCTGAGCTCATTTGCAGGCAAATCTGTGTTATGTAGGACATTAACATGATAATCCCACTTGAAGGGGTTGTCCAGGTTCAGAGCTGAACCTGGACATACCTCCATTTTCACCCAGGCAGCCCCTCTGACATGAGCATCGGAGCAGTTCATGCTCAGATGCTCTCCTTTGCCCAATTGCGCTAAATTGCACAGGGCAAAGGCATTTTTCTGAGTTCCGGTGACGTACCGGGGCTCTCTATGGGGCTGACAGGAACCCCGGTGACGTTACCGGCACTGATGGGCGGGATTTGGCTCTGCCCTAGCCAGTAAAACGGCTAGGGCAGAGCTAAAGCCCGCCCCTCAGAGCCGGTGACGTCACCGAACACACTGCCGGGCGGAAGTTACCGCCCGGCAGTGTGTATTTGAAAACAAAAGAGCCCGTGCCCTGCGCGATCTAGCGCAGGGTACTGGAGCGCATCGGAGCATGAGCTGCTCCGATGCTAGGCTCAGGGGGGCTGCCGGGGTGAAAATAAGGGTATGTCTGAACCCGGACAACCCCTTTAATCTCAATTTTAAATAATCCCACTGAATTTGAAGAGTAAGGCTGCTTTCACACTAGCGTTCGCTGGTCCGCTCGTGAGCTCCGTTTGAAGGAGCTCACGAGCGGACCCGAACGCAGCCGTCCAGCCCTGATGCAGTCTGAATGGAG
Organism: Bufo gargarizans; assembly: GCF_014858855.1. NCBI lineage: Eukaryota > Metazoa > Chordata > Amphibia > Anura > Bufonidae > Bufo > Bufo gargarizans. The sequence continues at coordinate 277,299,657 of NC_058084.1, read as the reverse complement.
CGGATCCGCTCAGACTGCATCAGTCTGGCGGCGTTCAGCCTCCGCTCCGCTCGCCTCCGCACAGACAGGCGGACAGCTGAACGCTGCTTGCAGCGTTCGGGTGTCCGCCTGGCCGTGCGGAGGCGTGCGGATCCGTCCAGACTTTCAATGTAAGTCAATGGTGACGGAGCCGTTTGAAGATGCCACAATGTGGCTCAATCTTCAAGCGGATCCGTCCCCCATTGACTTTACATTGAAAGTCTGGACGGATCCGTACTAGGCTATTTTCACACTTAGCTGTTCTATGCTAAAAATAATGCAGACGGATCCGTTCTGAACGGAGCCTCCGTCTGCATTATTATGAGCGGATCCGTTCAGAACGGATCCGCCCGAACGCTAGTGTGAAAGTAGCCTTAGCCTGCTACAGATTTATTTGAGCTGTTGAATGGGTCAGGCACCAAGTCACGTTTTACTTCCCATTATAGCCTACGGGCATTCCATCACCTTTGCATTCTAAAGAAAAACAGTTATAATCCAAGGTAATTTTCATTTTACAATGTGCTACTCTACCCAGGGAACACTTGCGGTAAAGCTTAATGTCCTACATAACACAGATTTACCTGCAAATGAGCTCATAGTTTACTTTCCATTCTAGTCTATGGGCATTCCTTTGTGTCATTCACCCTCGTCATTCTGCAGAAAACAGTGATAATTCCACTTAATCTGAACATTAAATAATCCCACTGAACTTGGAGAGTAAGCCTGCTAAATAATTATTAGATATGTCAAATGGTGTTGTCTCTAATTCAAATTCCACTCTGTCATGCCATTTAGTAGGTCCCCCTCACAGGGCTATGTGAACGGAAGAATAAAATAAAGTTATGGCTCCAGGAGGGCAAAAGCGGAAAACCATCTGGTAATTAAGTGGTTAATAAAACTAGGTCCACAGGGTGGAATTCTGGCTTCTAGGGAGCAGCAGAACGGCAGACCCCGGCCTCCGCATTCCCAGGGGCCCGGGCCACACACTGAACACAACACATGACATTAGCACGCCCAGCAATAGTAAATGCGCTCCACAGCACGTGACCACACCACACGCGATTACTACAACAGTAAACACAGTGAGAACCGCGCTGCAATGCGGCGACAGCACGTGCACGGTGACGCGCCCCGCAGCCTGTCTACAAGGGACAAGCAGTGACACGTGCACTCACCAGCCAGCTGTACCGCTTCAGCCGATACAGAACCATGTTGAGTCGCGATGGAACGGGGAATACGGCATGTCCCGGAAGTAGTGAGTCTTCAAACAAAACACTTCCCTGTCACGGTCCGGCAGCCAATAGAAGCTGCGGAGACTGAGGGGCCAAGGCTACGTCATTCACCCCCGCCCTGCCTCGGAGACGAAGTCTGCGCACTCACACGTGATTCGTTTTGGCGCGCTTTTTTGGAGGTGGAGCGGGATACGACTTGGTGACGTTTTGTAGAGAGCAGAGAACTCTCGGAGCAGCTACAGTCGGTGGGTGGATCGTTCTGCTACTCACAGCATCGACCATAGAGAGCACAGCTTTCATTTCTGAGAGGCAGATCGAGACATGAATAAAGTGACCCCATTGGTTGTTCTGATTTGTCTGCAGACCTATCCCAGAAATCCAGGGGGCTCCCAGGTGCTGGGAAGGCCACAGTAATGTGGACCCTACACAGACATTGTATAATGGACGGCTTTCCTCCTGTCATTTTTATGACCCCTCAGGATCCCTGACTGAAACCACTAAAGGCTGAACTAGGCTTAACCACCTCAGCCGCCCTAGCTTAAACCCCCTTAATGACCACACGACTTTTTACAATTCTGCACTGCACTACTTTCACCGTTTATTGCTCGGTCATATAACTTACCACCCAAATGAATTTTACCTACTTTTCTTCTCACTAATAGAGCTTTCATTTGGTGGTATTTCATTGCTGCTGACATTTTTACTTTTTTTGTTATTAATCGAAATTTACTGATTTTTTTTGCAAAAAAATGTCATTTTTCACTTTCAGTTGTAAATTTTTTCAAATAAAACTACATTTCTATATAAATTTTTCTCTAAATTTATTGTTCTACATGTCTTTGATAAAAAAATAATGCAATAAGTGTATATTTATTGGTTTGCGCAAAAGTTAGCGTTTACAAACTATGGTACAAAAATGTGAATTTCCACATTTTGAAGCAGCTCTGACTATAAACACCTGTCATATTTCCTGAGGTTTTACAATGCCCAGACAGTAAAAAATACCCCACAAATGACCCCATTTCGGAAAGTAGACACCCTAAGGTATTCGCTGATGGGCATAGTGAGTTCATGGAAGTTTTTTCATTTTTTGTCACAAGTTAGCGGAAAATGATGATTATTTTCCACTAACTTGTGACAAAAAATAAAAACTTCCATGAACTCACTATGCCCATCACAAAATACCTTGGGGTGTCTTCTTTCCAAAATGGGGGCACATGTTGGGTATTTATACTGCCCTGGCATTTTAGGGGACCTAAAGCGTGAGAAGTAGTTTGGAATCCAAATGTGTAAAAAATGCCCTGTGAAATCCTAAAAGTGCTCTTTAGAATTTGGGCACCTAGGCTGCAAAAAAGTGTCACACATGTTGTATCGCCGTACTCAGGAGAAGTTGGGCAATGTGTTTTGGGGTGTATTTTTACATATACCCATGCTGGGTGAGAGAAATATCTCTCTAAAAGACAACTTTTCCCATTTTTTTATACAAAGTTGTCATTTGACAGAGATATTTCTCTCATCCAGCATGGGTATATGTAAAAATACAACCCAAAACACATTGCCCAACTTCTCCTGAGTACGGCGATACCACATGTGTGACACTTTTTTGCAGCCTAGGTGCGCAAAGGGGCCCAAATTCCTTTTAGGAGGGCATTTTTAGACATTTGGATCCCAGACTTCTTCTCACGCTTTAGGGCCCCTAAAATGCCAGGGCAGTATAAATACCCCACAAGTGACCCCATTTTGGAAAGAAGACACCCCAAGGTATTCCGTGAGGGGTATGGCGAGTTAGAAGTTTTTTTTTTTTTTTGGCACAAGTTAGCGGAAATTGATTTATTTATTTTTTTCTCACAAAGTCTCCCTTTCCGCTAACTTGTGACAAAAAGTTCAATCTTTCATGGACTCAATATGCCCTCCAGCGAATACCTTGGGGTGTCTTTTTTCCGAAATAGGGGTAATTTGTGGGGTGTTTGTACTGCCCTGGCATTTTAGAGGCCCTAAAGCGTGAGAAGAAGTCTGGAATATAAATGTCAAATTTTTACGCATTTGGATTCCGTGAGGGGTATAGTGAGTTCATGTGAGATTTTATTTTTTGTCACAAGTTAGTGGAATATGAGACTTTGTAAGAAAAAACAAAAAATAAAAATAAATTTCCACTAACTTGTGCCCAAAAAAAAATCTTCTATGAACTCGCCATGCCCCTCAAAAGTGATCTTTTTATAGCGCCGCAACGATTTTGCAGTGATCAGAAAAAAAAAAAATTTCTGTCACTGCGGTGGAGCAGACTGAACGCAAGTGTGCGCACAAGGTCAGGCCTGATCGGGTGAACACTGCGTTTTTTGTAGAGCCTATAGAACATGTCCTATTCTTGTCCGCAATTGCGGACAAGAAAAGGCATTTTCTATATAGTTCTGGCAAAATGCGGATCCAAGCAAAAGGGACCACTAAAGGACCAGGTAGCAGGTATACTAGACGCTGTTATCAAAACAGTGTCTAATATGCCTTTTTGGGGGTAAAACAATCGCATCTACAGCCTGCCAGCGAATGATCGCCGCTGGCAGGCTGTAGATCCACTTGTTTACCTCCGGTTCCTGTGAACGCGCGCTCCTGTGTGCGAGCGTTCACAGGAAATCTCGCCTCTTGCGAGATGGCATGTCCAGGAGGAATAACAGGGCTGCCGCCAGGACGCAATCCTGCGTTAGGCGGTCCTAGGGTGGTTAAAAGGGTTTTCCAGGCTTTTAATATTGATGACCTATCAGGATATCCTGAGGATAGGGCGTCCATATTAAGAGCCTAGAAAACCCCTTTAACTGTGTGTTGTGCTGCATCATAATGCCTCACATCAGTGATTGTGAGCTCGAATCAGGTGCGGCTCTAACCACAGAACAGGTGCAGATCTCTCCCTTATACCTTATGTATACTGATGTGTATATGAGGCTGCATACAAAGACACAGGGAGGGGGTGTGGCTCAGTGGAAGAATTGCCTGTCAGGCAATATAAAGCAGCAAGTAAATAAAATACAGATGCAGAACTAAGGCATCTGGGTTAGGGCTCATCCTGACGGCCATATGTTGCTTTCCACATCTGATCTGCAATTTTGCGGATTAGATGCAGACCCATTCTCTTCTATGGGGCCCAAAAGATGCTGACAGCATTCCGTGTGCCGTCTGCCTTTTTCTTCTGTTCCTCTGCCCACAAAACGCGTCACAACGACATGTCCTGTACCTGCCTGTGAAAATCAGGACGTGGCCCCAATGAAGTCTATGGGTCAGCTAAAATACAGAATGTAATCCATTTTTTTGCAGACATGCTGAACTGACCACATAAAACGGATCTGCATTTTTGCGGGCTGCAAATACCGTACTGTCTGAATGAGCCCTTACAGAGCCAAAGCTAAGGCTCTTGAATGCCAGGGAACCACAATAAGAGCCATTTTGCACAAATAGAGAAAACATAAAAAGACAACGAACTTCTGAGGAGTGTCCAGAATGCCAGAATTTCACCAAGAGGTCCATGACTCACCAGGAGGTCATGAAAGAACCCAGCAGAACATCTCCAGAACTTCAGGCCTCGCTTAACTCAGGCTAACTGCAAACAGGGTTTCAGAACAGAAAATCTTCTGTTCCGAGCGAGAAACCCAATGTGTTACTTGCAGTTTGTGGTGCAGATTTTCTGGAGATCTCAGCATTGCGCTGAAAATCCACAAAAAGAGTTGAGAAGCTACAGCAGGACAATTTCCATATGGAAAAAAGTGTACATGAGATTTGTCTAATGTCATACAATTTGCTGGTACTGTATTACAAGAGTACACACAGAAAAACAAAACGGTGTAATCTGCAAATTGAGCAGAAAATACACTATAAAACACATAAATCAGCACTAGTTATTGTGTTTTTATGTAGTTTTTGTCATAGATGTTCTGTTTATGTTAACAACCCCTTTAAAGTCTGGGGAAGACCATGCTATAGAAGGTGCAGAACTTCCAGCTGTCCTGCAATTCCAGGCAGCTCAGTCAGCGCGCCCAGCCCGTAGATCGCACGGAGACTGTCAGCACTCACTGCTGACAGTTTACTGATGTCGGACATGGCTGTATATACAGTGTGTATATATATATATATATACACAGTACAGACCAATAGTTTGGACACACCTCATTCAAAGAGTTTTCTTTATTTTCATGACTATGAAAATTGTAGATTTACACTGAAGGCATCAAAACTATGAATTAACACATGTGGAATTATATACATAACAAAAAAGTGTGAAACAACTGAAAATATGTCATATTCTAGGTTCTTCAATTTAGCCACCTTTTGCTTTGATTACTGCTTTGCACACTCTTGGCATTCTCTTGATGAGCTTCAAGAGGTAGTCACCTTAAATGGTTTTCACTTCACAGGTGTGCCCTGTCAGGTTTAATAAGTGGGATTTCTTGCCTTATAAATGGGGTTGGGACCATCAGTTGTGTTGTGGAGAAGTCAGGTGGATACACAGCTGATAGTCCTACTGAATAGAATGTTAGAATTTGTATTATGGCAAGAAAAAAGCAGCTAAGTAAAGAAAAACAAGTGGCCATCATTACTTTAAGAAATGAAGGTCAGTCAGTCCGAAAAATTGGGAAAACTTTGAAAGTGTCCCCAAGTGCAGTCACAAAAACCATCAAGCGCTACAATGAAACTGGCTCACATGTGGACTGCCCCAGGAAAGGAAGACCAAGAGTCACCTCTGCTGCGGAGGATAAGTTCATCCGAGTCACCAGCCTCAGAAATCGCAGGTTAACAGCAGCTCAGATTAGAGACCAGGTCAATGCCACACAGAGTTTTAGCAGCAGACACATCTCTAGAACAACTGTTAAGAGGAGACTGTGTGAATCAGGCCTTCATGGTAGAATATCCGCTAGGAAACCACTGCTAAGGACAGGCAACAAGCAGAAGAGACTTGTTTGGGCTAAAGAACACAAGGAATGGACATTAGACCAGTGGAAATCTGTGCTTTGGTCTGATGAGTCCAAATTTGAGATCTTTGGTTCCAACCACCGTGTCTTTGTGCGACGCAGAAAAGGTAAACGGATGGACTCTACATGCCTGGTCCCCACCGTGAAGCATGGAGGAGGAGGTGTGATGGTGTGGGGGTGCTTTGCTGGTGACACTGTTGGGTATTTATTCAAAATTGAAGGCATACTGAACCAGCATGGCTACCACAGCATCTTGCAGCAGCGTGCTATTCCATCCGGTTTGCGTTTAGTTGGACCATCATTTATTTTTCAACAGGACAATGACCCCAAACACACCTCCAGGCTGTGTAAGGGCTCACAAAGCTACAGTGCCATAATCTCGCGATGCGCATGCACAGTGCCGGCAAAGTGTTCATTCCCTTTGCTGGCATCAGCCTCAGTGAAGGAACTGTGCATGCGCTGACTTGCGCATCGCAAGATTACGGTACTGTAACTTTGCGAGCAAGGAGGAGATTCCTGGATGCAGGCGTGCTGGGCTCCTTCACAGGGGGCGTGGCTGGGCTCCTTAACCCCTTAAGGACACGGCCATATTTCGCCCTAAGGACCAGGCCATTTTTTGCAAATCTGACCAGTGTCACTTTATGTGTGAATAACTTTAAAACGCTTTTACTTATCCAGGCTATTATGTGAGGCTTACATAATAGAAACCACCCAAAGATTACCCCATTTTATAAACTACACCCCTCAAGGTGTTCAAAACTGATTTTAAAAAACTTTGTCAACCCTTTAGGTGTTCCACAAGAATTACCGTATTTTTCGCCCCATAAGACACACTTTTTCCCCCCAAATGCCCCTGCGTCTTATGGGGCGAATGCTGACATTTTTACATCGCAGGCTGCGATGTATGAGCGAGCGGGGAGGGAGTAGGAGGAGGAGCTGGTGGCCGGCAATTGCGGCCCCGCCGCTCCAGTGCTGCACTATACAAATATAAAATGTCTCATTCAATTAAAAGTGATTAAACATGCCCCCCCACTTTTAATATTACCGTACACCCTAACAGCTTCTGTAGAATGCAGGCCGGGCGGGTTGGGCGGCAGCCTAACTCCCTGATGTCACGTGCCTGCGCCGCATACTTTGGGGGTGGGGGGTCTGTGGATGGCACTGTTATGGGCTGGAGGGTCTGTGGATGGCACATATATATACCAGTGCCATCCACAGATCCCCCATAACAGTGCCATCCACAGATTCCCCATAACAGTGCCATCCACAGATCCCCCATAACAGTGTCATCCACAGATCCCCCATAACAGTGCCATCCACAGATCCCCCATAACAGTGCCATCCACAGATCCCCCATAACAGTGCCATCCACAGATCCCCCATAACAGTGCCATCCACAGATCCCCATAACAGTGTCAGCCACAGATCTCCCCCTGTAACAGTATCCTTCACAGATCCCCTCCCATAACAGTGTCCTTCACAGATCCCCCCATAACAGTGCATCAAATTTTCTTCCAGCTGTCCTGCAATTCCAGGCAGCTCAGTCAGCGCGCCCAGCCCGTAGATCGCACGGAGACTGTCAGCACTCACTGCTGACAGTTTACTGATGTCGGACATGGCTGTATATACAGTGTGTATACTGAGTACGGCGATACCACATGTGTGACACTTTTTTGCAGCCTAGGTGGGCAAAGGGGCCCACATTCCAAAGAGAACCTTTAGGATTTCACAGGCCATTTTTTACAGATTTTGATTTCAAACTACTTCTCACACATCTGGGCCCCTAAAATGCCAGGGCAGTATAACTACCCCACAAGTGACCCCATTTTGGAAAGAAGACACCCCAAGGTATTTCGTGATAGGCATAGTGAGTTCATGGAAGTTTTTATTTTTTGTCACAAGTTAGTGGAATATGAGACTTTGTAAGAAAAAATAAATTTAAATCATCATTTTCCACTAACTTGTTACAAAAAATAAAAAATTCTAGGAACTCCCCATGCCCCTCACGGAATACTTTGGGGTGTCTTCTTTCCAAAATGGGGTCACTTGTGGGGTAGTTATACTGCCCTGGCATTTTAGGGGCCCTAATGCGTGAGAAGTAGTTTGAAATCTAAATCTGTAAAAAATGCCCTGTGAAATCCGAAAGGTGCTCTTTGGAATGTGGGCCCATTTGCCCACCTTGGCTGCAAAAAAGTGTCACACATCTGGCATCGCCGTACTCAGAAGACGTAGGGCAATGTGTTTTGGGGTGTCTTTTTACATATACCCATGCTGGGTGAGAGAAATATCTCGGCAAAAGACAACTTTCCCCAATTTTTTTATACAAAGTTGGCATTTGACCAAGATATTTATCTCACCCAGCATGGGTATATGTAAAATGACACCCCAAAACACATTCCCCAACTTCTCCTGAGTACGGCGATACCACATGTGTGACACTTTTTTTGCAGCCTAGATGCGCAAAGGGGTCCAAATTCCTTTTAGGAGGGCATTTTTAGACATTTGGATCCCAGACTTCTTCTCACGCTTTAGGGCCCCTAAAATGCCAGGGCAGTATAAATACCACACATGTGACCCCATTTTGGAAAGAAGACACCCCAAGGTATTCAATGAGGGGCAAGGCGAGTTCATTGAATTTTTAATTTTTTTTGGCACAAGTTAGCGGAAATTGATTTTTTTTTTTTCCTCACAAAGTCTCCCTTTCCGCTAACTTGGGACAAAAATTTCAATCTTTCATGGACTCAATATGCCCCTCAGCGAATACCTTGGGGTGTCTTCTTTCCAAAATGGGGTCATTTGTGGGGTGTTTGTACTGCCCTGGCATTTGAGGGTCTCCGCAATCATTACATGTATGGCTAGCATTAGGAGTTTCTGCTATTCTCCTTAGGCCTCATACACACGACCGTTGTGTGCATCCGTGGCCGTTGTGCCGTTCTCCGTGTTTTGCAGCCGAGACCGTGATCCGTGTATCCTGTCCGTCAAAAATAAGACCTGTCCTATTTTTTTGACGGACAACGGTTCACGGACCCATTCAAGTCAATGGGTCCGTGAAAGAACACGGATGCACATCCGTGTCCGTGATCGTAGGTTACTTTCATACAGACGGATCCAAAGATCCGTCTGCATAAAAGCTTTTTCAGATCTAAGTTTTCACTTCGTGAAAACTCATATCCGACAGTATATTCTAACACAGAGGCGTTCCCATGGTGATGGGGACGCTTCTAGTTAGAATACACTGCAAACTGTGTACAAGACTGCCCCCTGCTGCCTGGCAGCACCCGATCTCTTACAGGGGGCCGTGATCAGCACAATTAACCCCTTCAGGTGAGGCACCTGAAGGGGTTAATTGTACTATCATATCCCCCTGTAAGAGATCAGGACTGCCAGGCAGCAGGGGGCAGACCCCTCCCCCCTCCCCAGTTTGAATATCATTGGTGGCCAGTGCGGCCCCCCCCCCTCCCTCCCTCTATTGTAATAATTCGTTAGTGGCACAGTGTGCGCCCCCCCCTTCCTCCCTGTATTGTAATAATTTGTTGGTGGCACAGTGTGCGCCCCCCATCGGCCCTCCCCCTTCCTCCCTGTATTGTAATAATTATTCGTTGGTGGCACAGTGTGCGCCCCCCATCGGCCCCCCCCTTCCTCCCTGTATTGTAATAATTATTCGTTGGTGGCACAGTGTGCGCCCCCCCTCGCCCCCCCTTCCTCCCTGTATTGTAATAATTATTCGTTGGTGGCACAGTGTGCGCCCCCCATCGCCCCTCCCCCCATCATTGGTGGCAGCGGAGTTCCGATCGGAGTCCCAGTTTAATCGCTGGGGCTCCGATCGGTAACCATGGCAACCAGGACGCTACTGCAGCCCTGGTTGCCATGGTTACTTAGCAATAGTACAATAGTAAAAGATTCATACTTACCTGGGAGCTGCGATGTCTGTGTCCGGCCGGGAGCTCCTCTTACTGGTAAGTGACAGCAATGCGCCGCACAAACAGCTCCCAGGTAAGTATGAATATTTTACTATTGTACTATTGCTAAGTAACCATGGCAACCAGGGCTGCAGTAGCGTCCTGGTTGCCATGGTTACCGATCGGAGCCCCAGCGATTAAACTGGGACTCCGATCGGAACTCCGCTGCCACCAATGATGGGGGGGGGGGCGATGGGGGGGCGCACACTGTGCCACCAACGAATAATTATTACAATACAGGGAGGAAGGGGGGGGCCGATGGGGGCGCACACTGTGCCACCAACAAATAATTATTACAATACAGGGAGGAAGGGGGGGCCGATGGGGGGCGCACACTGTGCCACCAACGAATAATTATTACAATACAGGGAGGAAGGGGGGGCCAGGGGGGGCGCACACTGTGCCACCAACGAATTATTACAATAGAGGGAGGGAGGGGGGGGTCTGCCCCCTGCTGCCTGGCAGCCCTGATCTCTTACAGGGGGATATGATAGTACAATTAACCCCTTCAGGTGCGGCACCTGAGGGGTTAATTGTGCTGATCACGGCCCCCTGTAAGAGATCGGGTGCTGCCAGGCAGCAGGGGGCAGTCATGTACACAGTTTGTAGTATATTCTAACTAGAAGCGTCCCCATCACCATGGGAACGCCTCTGTGTTAGAATATACTGTCGGAAATGAGTTTTCACGCTCTAACTCATATCCGACAGTATATTCTAACATAGAGGCGTTCCCATGGTGATGGGGACGCTTCAAGTTAAAATATACCATCGGATTGGAGAAAACTCCGATCAGATGGTATAAAAGGGACTTCAGACTTTACATTGAAAGTCAATGGGGGACGGATCCGTTTGAAATGGCACCATATTGTGTCAACGTCAAACGGATCCGTCCCCATTGACTTGCATTGTAATTCAGGACGGATCCGTTTGGCTCCGCACGGCCAGGCGGACACCAAAACGACTTTTTTCTCATGTCCGTGGATCCTCCAAAAATTAAGGAAGACCCACGGACGAAAAAACGGTCACGGATCACGGACCTACGGACCCCGTTTTTGCGGACCGTGAAAAAATACTGTCGTGTGCATGAGGCCTTATATTGAGCATGCAGGTAATGAGATTTTTTTTTTCTGTTCAGCCTCTGGGCTGAAAGAAAAAATGAACGGCATATATTTCTTCTTTCGCATCGATCAATGTGGATGAAAAAATCTCTGCCAAAAAAAAAAAAAGGAGGGGAAAGGCGTCTGCCAGGACATAGCAGCTCCGCCCAACATCCATAGCCACTTAGCTCGTATGCACTGGCAAACCCGATTTCTCCATTCACATCAATCAATGTGGATGAATAAATCATTGCCGGGATTTATTATAATTTTTTTATATACAAAGTGTTTGCCAAAGCATATGAACACCGCCGCCCCCTCAGCTCATATGCCTTGGCAAACGTATCTTTTACTGCAGAGGAGAAATCTCATCTTGCATCGCCACATACACCGACTTTTGTGTAATCTGACAGCAGCGCAATGCTTCTGTCAGAATGCACATCAGTGCTGCAGCTAGTCGATCGGTTGGTCCACCTGGAAGGTAAAAAAAACAAAACAAAAAAGAAAAAACGAGGCCGCAATGCAATAAATTTATTAACTTTAACCTTTTGAACAGTGATTTTTTTTTTTTTTTTTTTTTTTTTACCTTTATAGGCAAAACCTCTCCTTCCCCATGGGACAATGTGCAAAGCGCAAATCGTCCAAAGATGTGGCGAAGTACATTATGCACTTTGTCCCAGGTGAAAGGAGAGGTTTGCAGCAGCTGTGAGTGAATAGGCCCTAATAGCCCTGTGTGCCTGTCCTGTGAGATGCAATCCCTATGCTAAGTGTACCTGTGTGTGGTACTTCCGGAAACACTCCCCTAAGCATAGGGCAGGGTGGTCAAGGCAGTCAGGACAGAAATAGCGGGTGTTACGCCTTATTCCACTCCTGCTACAGACACAACATCTTTTTCGGGGTGACGGTTGGGTTGAGGTACCAGCAACGACATTGGGGAAATGTCGCTCGTGTAGACGGCTCACTACACTGGTGGATGGGGCCACGGAACCTCCTGGATACAGGAGGTTCTCGATGATCTCTTCCTGAAATTTGAGGAAGGATCCTGTTCTCCCAGCCTTACTGTAGAGAACAAAACTATTGTACATAGCCAATTGAATCAAATATACAGACACCTTCTTATACCAGCGTCTGGTGCGTCGGGAAACTAAATAAGGAGCCAACATCTGGTCATTGAAGTCCACCCCTGCCATGAGCGAATTATAGTCGTGGACACAGAGGGGCTTTTTAATGACACTGGTTGCTCGTTCAATTTGTATTGTCGTGTCTGCGTGAATGGAGGAGAGCATGTAAACGTCACGCTTGTCTCTCCATTTCACCGCAAGCAGTTCTTCATTACACAAGGCAGCCCTCTACCCCCTTGCAAGACGGGTGGTAACGAGCCGTTGGGGGAAGCCCCGGCGACTAGGTCGTGCGGTGCCACAGCAGCCAATCTGTTCTAGGAACAAATGCCTGAAGAGGGGCACACTTGTGTAGAAATTGTCCACATAATGATGGTACCCCTTGCCAAATAAGGGTGACACCAAGTCCCAGACTGTCTTCCCACTGCTCCCCAGGTAGTCAGGGCAACCGACCGGCTCCAGGGTCTGATCTTTACCCTCATAGATCCGAAATTTGTGGGTATAGCCTGTGGCCCTTTCACAGAGCTTATACAATTTGACCCCATACCGGGCGCGCTTGCTTGAGATGTATTGTTTGAAGCAAGGCGCCTGGTAAAATGTATAAGGGACTCGTCTACGCAGATGTTTTGCTCAGGGGTATACAAATCTGCAAATTTATGGTTGAAGTGGTCTATGAGGGGCCGAATTTTGTGGAGCCGATCAAAAGCTGGGTGGCCTCTGGGACGGGAGGTGGTGTTGTCGCTAAAGTGTAGGAAACGCAGGATGGCCTCAAATCGTGCCCTGGACATGGCAGCAGAGAACATGGGCATGTGGTGAACTAGGTTCGTGGACTAATATGACCGCAATTCATGCTTTTTGGTTAGACCCATGTTGAGGAGAAGGCCCCGAAATTTTTTTAATTCGGAAACTTGGACGGGTTTCCACCGGAAAGGCTGGGCATAATAGCTTCCCAGGTTGGCAGCTATAAATTGAGTGGCATACCGATTTGTTTCTGCCACGACTATGTCCAAGAGCTCCGCAGTCAAGAACAGCTAAAAAAATCCCAGTGCCGAACCGACCTGAGCTGTCTCAACCCGAACTCCAGACTGGGCGGTGAAAAGGGGAACTAATGTTGCGGCTGAAGTTGGGGACTGCCAATCAGGGTTTGCCAGCACCTCAGGGACTCTAGGGGCTCTACGGGCCTGTCTGTGCGGTGGCTGCGACGGGGTAACTATTGCACGTGCCACCGTACCAGCTTCAACTGCCCTTCGGGTGCTCGCCACTTCACCATGTTGTACGGCAGTGCTGGTACTAGGTCCAGGGTGGGCTTCACTGCTGGTGTATGCCTCACCACGTAATCCGACAGCGCCAGCCCCACTCTGCTGCCCTTGAAGCGGATCCTGCGCAACCTGTGGTGTAGCAACACGGGGCCGGGTACGCCTGGTGCTATCAGGGACCTCAACCTCCTCGTCCGAACTTTGGGTCAGACTGCCACTGCTTTCTACAGGTTCATATTCTGACCCACTGGATTCGTCAGATGAGGGTTCCCATTCCTCATCCGACTGGGTCAGAATCCTGTAGGCCTCTTCAGAAGAATACTCCTTGTTTGACATTTGGACTACTAAATTTAGGGGGTATTCCCTGAGACTACCCAAGAAAAAAAACAAGCCTGTCTTACAAATGGGAGGCTAACGAAGTACCGGAGGCCGCTGCGATTGATAAAAAATATCAAAACTGATTTTTTTTTTGCAGCGCTTGTAAAGTGATTGTGCAGTGATTGTGTAAAGTGATCCTTAAGTACCAGGACATCAGGGCGTACCTGTACGCCCTGTGTCCTTAAGAGGTTAACCGTAAGTAACCATGTCTTGTGCACCTTACTTGGCTAATTTACATATCTATAAAATCATTTTTTAAACTAAATAAAACCACACAGAGCTATGGGACAGGTATATTGCGGACATGCTAGCGGAGATCTATCCGTGCATGTCCGCAGCTCTATAGGGTAAAAAGAGGTGACTGAATCCCTTTAAGTCCCTGATCCCTGACTTTCAGTCCCACCCTCCTCTGACCCTCCGCTCACTAATCAGGTTTTCTAACAAAAATCCTTACTTCGTGAAAATAGCTCTCCTAGACCCCCCACCGCCACCTGACGCGCTACTTTGTGCGTAATGCTACGTTGTGCGTACGTTTATGGAGCCTGCCTTGGAGGACCTCACCCGTACCACGCTAAGCCCATCTTCCGTCAGTAGGCCAGTTGCAAACCGTGTCCCAGGCCTTTGCACATTGCTATACACATGGGGGTATGTGCAAAGCATTGCACCCTAATGTCTGTAGTACAGACACTATGATGCAATGCTCTTACCAGTCTGCACATACCCCCATGTGTATAGTAGGAGTGTACATACTAGGGTATACAGACTAGTTTTATTAAAATGTAAATAAGCCCCCTCAATAAAAATTTGTCCCCCTTTTCCTATTGTATTTTTATATAATTAATGTAATTTTTATAATTATGTAACTCCTAAAATTGTTTTAATATGGCCTTTGTACATAATTTTTCAAGTAAAATCATATAAACCCCCTTTTTCTTCATTTTGGTGTTTTTCCCGATTAATCGATGAAATTATCGACAACTAAATGATTATTCAAATAACCGTTAGCTGCAGCCCTATTAGGCCCCTTTCACACAAGCGAGTTTTCCGCGCGGGTGCAATGCGTGACGTGAACGCATAGCACCCGCACTGAATCCTGACCCATTAATTTCAATTGGGCTGTGTACATGAGCGTTGTTTTTCACGCATCAGTTCTGCATTGCGTGAAAATCGCAGCATGTTCTATATTCTGCGTTTTTCACACAGCCCTGGCCCCATAGAAGTGAATGGGGCTGCGTGAAAAACGCATTGCATCCGCAAGCAAGTGCGGGTGCGATGCGTTTTTCACTGATGGTTGCTAAGAGTTGGGCCTCTTTCACACGGGCGTCAGTTTTTTTGTCCGGATAAGAGCCGGGTGCGTTGCGGGAAAATGCGCGATTTTCCCACGCGAGTGCAAAACATTGTCATGCGTTTTGCACTCGCGTGAGAAAAATCGCGCATGTTTGGTACCCAAACCCGAACTTCTTCATAGAAGTTTGGGCTTGGGATTGATGTTCTGAAGATTGTATTATTTTCCCTTATAACATGGTTATAAGGGAAAATAATAGCATTCTGAATACAGAATGCATAGTAAACCAGCACTAGAGGGGTTAAAAAAAAATAAAAAAATTTTAACTCACCTTAGTCCACTTGATCGCGAAGCTGGCATCTCCTTGTGTCTCCTCTGCGCTGAACAGGACCTGGGGTGAGCTGCTCCATTAAATACCGGTTAAGGACCTTCGATGACGTCACTCCGGTCATCACATGGTACGTCACATGATCTTTTACCATGGTGATTCACCATGATAAAAGACCATGTGATGACCGGAGTGACGTCATCAAAGGGCCTTAACCGGTATTTAATGGAGCAGCTCACCCCAGGTCCTGTTCAGCGCAGAGGAGACACAAGGAGATGCCAGCTTCGCGATCAAGTGGACTAAGGTGAGTTAAATTATTATTATTATTTTTTAACCCCTCTAGCGCTGGTTTACTATGCATTCTGTATTCAGAATGCTATTATTTTCCCTTATAACCATGTTATAAGGGAAAATAATAATGATCGGGTCTCCATCCCGATCGTCTCCTAGCAACCGTGCGTGCAAATCGCACGGCATCCGTACTTGCTTGCGGATGCCATCCGATTTTCAGACACCCCATTTACTTCTATGGGGCCTGCGTCACGTCAAAATCGCACAATATAGAGCATGCTGTGATTTCAACTGAACGCACAAGTGATGCGTTAAAAACAACGCTCATGTGCACAGCCCCATAGAAATGAATGGGTCAGGATTTAGTGCGGGTGCCATACGTTCGTCGCATGGATCGCACCCGCACGGAAAACTCACCCGTGTGAAAGGGGCCTTGTTGTTTGTAAACCTTCAGTTTTTTATCACGCGCGTGAAAAACGCATCAAAACGCTTTGCACCCGCGCGGAAAAAACTGAACAATTGAACGCAATCGCAGACAAAACTGACTGAACTTGCTTGCAAAATAGTGCGAGTTTCACTGAACGCACCCTGAACGCATCCGGACCTAATCCGTCACGCTCGTGTGAAAGGGGCCTTAGGCCCCTTTCACACGGGCGAGATTTCCGTGCGGGTGCGATGCGTGAGTTGAACGCACTACACCCGCACTGAATCCTGACCCATTCATTTCTATGGGGCTGTTCACATGAGCGGTGATTTTCACGCATCACTTATGCGTTGCGTGAAAATCGCAGCATGTTCTATATTCTGCGTTTTTCACGTAACGCAGGCCCCATAGAAATGAATGGGGTTGCGTGAAAATCGCAAGCATCCGCAAGCAAGTGCGGATGCGGTGCGATTTTCACGCATGGGTTCTAGGTGACAGTCTATTCACTGTATTATTTTCCCTTATAACATGGTTATAAGGGAAAATAATAGCATTCCGACTACAGAATGCTTAGTATAATGGTGCTGGGAGGGTTTAAAAAAATAAAAAAGTTAACTCACCTTATCCCCATGATCGCCTAGTTCCCGGTCGGTCTCTTCTTTAGCTGTGGCTAAAGGACCTTTGGTGATGTCAGATCACATGCTCCATCACCATGGTGATGGACCATGTGATTGGAGCATGTGATCTGACATCACCAAAGGTCATTCAGCCCAAGCCCACAGCTAGAGAAGAGACCGACCGGGAACTACACGATCTTGGGGATAAGGTGAGTTAACGTTTTTATTTTTTTTTAACCCTTCCAGCACTATTATACTAAGCATTCTGTATTCAGAATGCTATTATTTTCCCTTATAACCATGTTATAAGGGAAAATAATAGAATCTTCAGAACATCAATCCCAAGCCCGAACTGCTGTGAAGAAGTTCGGGTTTGGGTACCAAACATGCGCGATTTTTCTCACGCGAGTGCAAAACGCATGACAATGTTTTGCACTCGCGCGGAAAAATCGCGGGTGTTTCCGCAACGCACCCGCACATTTTTCCGCAACGCCCGTGTGAAACCAGCCTTAGTGTCCATCCTTCAGGATTTACCATAGGTGTTCATTCTGTGGGATACTCCTAAGGCCCCTTTCACACGGGCGAGTTTTCCGTGCGGGTGCGATGCGTGAGTTGAACGCATTGCACCCGCACTGAATCCTGACCCATTCATTTCTATGGGGCTGTGCACACGAGCGGTGATTTTCACGCATCACTTATGCGTTGCGTGAAAATCGCAGCATGCTCCTCTTTGTGCGTTTTTCACGTAACGCAGGCCCTATAGAAATGAATGGGGATGCGTGAAAATCGCATGCATCCGCAAGCAAGTGCGGATGCGGTGCGATTTTCACGCATGGGTTCTAGGTGACAGTCTATTCACTGTATTATTTTCCCTTATAACATGGTTATAAGGGAAAATAATAGCATTCTGACTACAGAATGCTTAGGATAATAGTGCTGGAAGGGTTAAAAATAATAAAAAAGTTAACTCACCTTCTCCTCTTGTTCGCGTAGAGGCCGGTCTGTTCTTTAGCTGTGGCTGAAGGACCTTTGATGACGTCAGATCACATGCTCCATCACCATGGTGATGGACCATGTGATTGGAGCATGTGATCTGACATCACCTCAGGTCATTCAGTCCACAGCTAAAGAACAGACCGGGATCTACGCGAACAAGAGGAGAAGGTGAGTTAACTTTTTTATTATTTTAACCCTTCCAGCACTATTATACTAAGCATTCTGTAGTCAGAATGCTATTATTTTCCCTTATAACCATGTTATAAGGGAAAATAATACAATCTTCAGAACATCAATCCCAAGCCCGAACTTCTGTGAAGAAGTTCGGGTCTGGGTACCAAACATGCGTGATTTTTCTCACGCGAGTGCAAAACGCATGACAATGTTTTGCACTCGCGCGGAAAAATCGCGCATTTTCCCGCAACGCACCCGCCTCTTATCCGGGCAAAAAACATGACGCCCGTGTGAAAGAGGCCTAAATCCTGACCGGCAAGTGGGCCCTAAAGGCTGGAGTTGGGGAAGCAATATAATCGTCATCTCATCCTGCAAAAAATTAGCCCCTACCTAAGACAATCGCCCCCAAAAAAAATAAAAATATATGGCTTTCAGAATATGGAGCCACTAAAACATAATTTTTTGTTTGTTTCAAAAATGCTGTTATTGTGTAAAACTTAAGTAAATAAAAAAAGTATACATATTAGGTATTGCCGCGTCCGTAACAACATGCTCTATAAAAATATCACATGACCTAACCCCTCAGGTTAACACCGTCAAAAAATTTAAATAAAAAATGTGTTGTGTGTCACCTTACATCACTAAAAGTGCAATACCAAACAATCAAAAGCCCCTCAAAATAGTGCCAATAAAAAAGTCATATGCACCCTAAAATAGTACCAATCAAACCGTCTACTTATACCGCAAAATATGAGATCCTACCTAAGACAATTGCCCCAAAAAATAAATAAAAATATGGCTCTCAGAATATGCAGACACAAACATGATTTTTTTTTCAAAAATGCTTTATTATGTAAAACTGAAGCAAACAACCAAAAAAGTATACATATTTGGAATTGTCGCATCAGTAACAACCTTCTCTATAAAAATACCACATAATCTATCCTGTCAGATGAACATTGTAAATAACAAAAAATAAAAACAGTGCCAAAACATCCATTTTTTGTTACCTTGCCTCACAAAAAGTGTAATATAGAGCAACCAAAAATCATATGTACCCTAAAATAGTATCAACAAAACTGCCACCTTATTCCGTAGTTTCCAAAATGGGGTCACTTTTTTGGAGTTTCTACTCATATGGGTTCCTTTCCTTCTGCGCCCTGCCATGTGACCGTACAGCAGTTTACGACCACATATGGGGTGTTTCTGTAAACTACAGAACCCGGACAATAAATATTGAGTTTTGTTTGGCTGTTAACCCTCACTTTATTACTGGAAAAAATGGATTAAAATGAAAAATCTGCCAAAAAAGTGACATTCTGAAATTTACATCTCCATTTTCCATTAATTCTTGTGGAACACCTAAAGGGTTAACACCGTTTGTAAAATCAGTTTTGAATACTTTGAGGGGTGTAGTTTCTAAAATGGGGTCATTTCGATTATGTAAGCCCCACAAAGTGACTTCAGACCTGAACTGGTCCTTGGGTTTTTACATTACTAAGCCTTCTAATGTCCCTAAAAGATAAAATGGCATTTACAAAATGATGCCAACATAAAGTAGACATATGGGGAAATGTAAAGTAGTAACTATTTTTAAAGGTATTACTATATTATATAAGTAGAGAAATTGAAATTTGCAAATTTTTCAAAATTTTGGGTAAATTTGGTATTTTTTAATAAATATATAATGAAATGTTTTGACTCAATTTTACCACTGTCATGAAGTACAATATGGGATGAGAAAACAATCTCAGAATAGCCTGGATAAGTAAAATCGTTTTAAAGTTATCACCACATAAAGGGACACGTCAGATTTGCAAAAAATGGCCTGGTCCTTAAGATGAAAAGTGGCTCGGTCCTGAAAGGGTTAACCACCATGTAACGGATCTCCTGGCACCCCGACTGGGTACCTCCGTTGATGGCTGCTCCTAGGGCTTCCCAAGGGCTCCAAGCACTCCACTTGACACCGTAACCACCACAGATTTAGTCTGTGCGGCTGGTCTATCTTCTCCTTCAAACTTAGTATATGGGCCATAATCCTGAGGCAAGAGGCTGCAAACAGGCCCCTCCAAAACCCATTGGCGAGGTTATTTTTGCCACACATCTCCCCCTTCCAGGGAAGACTAACCAGATACCTGACCTCACGCTGGTCGGTACCTGAGTTAGTCTGGCAACCCACCCACAACCAAATACTGGACCTGTTGGATTTGGTAGCCTGTCTGTCCAGTGATTCTACCAAGGTTATATTGGTAACTGGTACTCCCGGTCTCTGTGATGCTCCCTGGCCTGGAATGGAGGTTTCTTTGTGGGCAGGGATCAGCGGTATTCTGCCCTGGTGCCAGCGCATCAGCTAGGGTAGCCTGTGGGGAGCAGGACCGACTGTCCCTACTTATTGAAACTCCGGCTGCCGTTGGGGATCTGGACCGACCGCCCAGCATCCCTGTAGGGCCGGTGGAGAGACCTCGGTCCCATCTCCACCTGCCATATGGGGTTCCCCCAGGATCAGTCTATGAGGTCCCCTATCTCCGCAGCTGGTACAGAAGCAGGGGATACTTCAGTCGGGTCTTTCCAGCTGTAGGGTTGTAGGTCTGGGACTGCCACCCAGCTCTTCGGCAGTGTATATTGGGGCCGAATTGAGCTGAGGAAGTATTGGTAATCCTGCTCCAGCTCCCACTCCACTAGAGATGCCAGGTCTTGTCTCACCTTTGTCGCCCTAGCCAAATCATGCATACCCTCCCTGTAGTCATAGATATCCCAGAACTGGGACTCTCCAGCATCTCCGAACTCTGGTTCTGCGAAGGCCTCAAACAACACGCCAGGGCCATCATAATCCTCACCCTCGGGTCTGTCTTGCTCTGCCATCAAGGGGAGTGCCGAATCAAATACCACCAGAGTGCCTGGTAGGCATCATCTAGCCAAAGCTCCTTCCATACCAGGCTCTCGAGTTCTGTCACCCACTCACCCAGGGACTGCTCTCCCAGAAGGGGCATTCACTGGGCCACTCGCATCCCCAACCACTGCTCATCACTGGGGAGACTCTTGCCCAGCTGACACTGTGCATTTTCCAGGGTTTCGTGCCAGACGCCTTTCTGGACTGCATCCCTCCAGTCCGGTTCATCCTCCTCGTAGTGGAACGCTGTTCGGGAACTAGCTGATTCCATACAGCTGTAGCCAGGGGCGCTGTACGGGGACAAGCATTGCCCTCAACTTTGTACATCCACGAACGGTGTGTCCGAGCTACTTCTCCTCGTATTAGAACGCCATCCCACTGCTGCCACCACTGTAACGGATCTCCTGGCACCCTGACTGGGTACCTCCGTTGATGGATGCTCCTAGGGCTTCCCGAGGGATCCAAGCACTCCACTTGACACCGTAACCAGCACAGATTTAGGCTGTGTGGCCGGTCTGTCTTCTTAGAATATAAACAGATAAAAGGTAGAAATGGCAATTAGCAAGACAACCCCTATAAAGGAGTGGTTCTGCAGGTGGTGACTACAGACCCTGTTCTCATCTGTGAGGAATATGGATCATTATTTACTGGCAGCCCAGATTTTCATCTGATTCAACTTTGTCAGTGTACATGCAAAATAAGTTCTCACTTCAACCCTCTGCTTGTCAGATAGCGGAGGTAGTGAACTCCAAAGGGGTTCTAGCTTCAAGGAGGCCACATGCTTACGAATTCACACCTCATCCAGGCAGCCAGGAACCAGGATGATGTGGCAGGAAGAATCTCTAGCATGAGGTTTAAGCCATTCCGCTGTTCAATCAAATCTAGCAGACAGCATAGAACCAGCGATTTATAAAGAATTATGAATCGCCTGGCCATCACAGGCACAGACCAGATACATATTTGTGTCCCAGTGGTCATGATGAACAGGCCAGTGGTCTTAGTGTGGTGGTGGGAGGCCAGGGAAGGGAGATCTACATATCTCCCCACAGAAACCCAACAACGGTACCATGCTTGGACTCTAATTGTAGCCGGAACCCAGGCGGGTCTGTTAGTCCCAGAACCATCTCCCTGTGACCTCCTGGTCTGGAGCTATGAGCCCTAATGGGTTTTGTGGGTCCTTGGCTGCCAGCCCAGAAGAGGAGGAGGGGACCCTTCCTAGGGGAGGGGAGGGACCGGCTACATGTCAAAAGCCAATGCAAGCCAGCAGGCGGCGTCTTTCTCTGAAAGGGGGTCACATCGTGCCATGTGTTTGGAGAGACCTGGAAACTGTTGACATCACAGCCGCCACGTGACCTCAGCCAAGGACTATTACACCATCATAAGCCAAAGGAACATTCATCTTCCCGGTAACTGACTTGTACTCTGTGTAATCCTGTTTGTATTATATTACCTGTATTTGTAACTTCAGACCACTGTACATATTCCTTGTGTATAATGCATTATCTAGTGTGCCCTTAAGGCGATTAAATACATAATTTAATCTTGTGCTGTCTTGTATCTTGATCACGAATCCCCACATCCGTGTTTCGGCTTAGTTATAAGCTACCGCAGGTTGGTTTCTCACCCTATATAATCCAATTAGCGGACCGGGCTTATATCAAATGAGAAGTTGGTGGCAGTATACCCAGGCTGAGAAAGCGCTGTTTCACTGGGGGCAGTGACCAGGCTCTCTCAGCTTGTTGCCTCTCTATGCCCGCGTGGACAGGAGGTGTTTCTGTAACCTGTACTAAGATGACCTTACATGCTCCTCCGGTAGGGAGTAACATCACATATTGGTAACCAGTGACCATACCGTGACTCATGAGCTCGACGTAGTTGATGTCAAGCGGGCACAAGCGGTGGTATCCCTCACATCATCCTTTTTGGCTGTTTTGGTCACTTTTGCATTTTGTCATTGCTGTGTCTATAACCCACAGAAGTTGCTCAGGTAGTGCAGCTCATCCAGGATGGCACATCAATGTGAGCTGTGGCAAGAAGGTTAGCTGTGTCTGTCAGCACAGCATCCAGAGCATGCAGCAGATACCAGGAGAAAGGCCAGTACACCAGGAGACATGGAGGGGGTTGTAGGAGGGCAGCAACCCAACACCGTGCAGGGTGATTGGCATTTGCCAGAGAACACCAAGATTGGCAGATTTGACATTGGCATCCTGTGCTCTTCACGGATCAGAGCAGGTTTGCACTGAGCACATGTGACAGACATAACAGATTCTGGAGACACCTTGGAGAACGTTCTGCTGCCTGCAACATCCTCCAGCAAAAACAGTGAGAGGAGGCAGTTCTTTGGAGGGCCGCACAGCACACCATGTGCTAGCCAGAGGTACCCTGACTGCCATTAGGAGGAGATTCTCAGACCAATTATGAGACCATATGCAGGTGCAGTGGGCCATTGGTTCCTTCAGATGCATGACAATGCTAACCCTCATGTAGCTGAAGTGTGTAAGCAGTTCCTGCATGATAATGGCATTGATACTATGGACTGGTCTGTCCGTTCCCCAGACCTGAATCCAATCAAGCACATCTGAGACATAATGTCTCGTTCCATCCACCAACACCACGTTGCACCAAAGACTGTCCAGGAGTTGACTGATGCTTTAATCCAGGTCTGGGAGGAGATCCCTCAGGAGAACATTTGCCGTCTCATCAGGAGCATGCCCAGTTGTTGTAGGGAGGTCATACACACTACTGAGCCTCATTTCCTTGTCTTGAGGCATTTCCACAGAAGTTAGATCAGCCTGAAATTTGATTTTCCACTTTGATTTTGAGTATTAATCCAAATCAAGACCTCAATAGGATATTAATTTTGATTTAAATTAATAATTTTTATGTTTTATTGTTCTCAACGCATTCCACTATGTATTGAATAAAGATTTGCAACTGCAATATTTCATTCTTTGGCACTGTATGTATATATATATATATATATATATACAGACGTGGACAAAATTGTTGGTACCCTTTGGTCAATGAAAGAAAAAGTCACAATGGTCACAGAAATAACTTTAATCTGACAAAAGTAATAATAAATTAAAATTCTATAAATGTTAACCAATGAAAGTCAGACATTGTTTTTCAACCATGCTTCAACAGAATTATGTAAAAAAATAAACTCATGAAACAGGCATGGACAAAAATGATGGTACCCCTAGAAAACACAGAACATAATGTGACCAAAGGGACATGTTAATTCAAGGTGTGTCCACTAATTAGCATCACAGGTGTCTACAACCTTGTAATCAGCCATTGGGCCTATATATATGGCTCCAGGTAATCACTGTGTTGTTTGGTGATATGGTGTGTACCACACTCGACATGGACCAGAGGAAGCAAAGGAAAGAGCTGTCTCAAGAGATCAGAAAGAAAATTATAGACAAGCATGTTAAAGGTAAAGGCTATAAGACCATCTCCAAGCAACTAGATGTTCCTGTGAGTACAGTTGCACATATTATTCATAAGTTTAAGATCCATGGGACTGTAGCCAACCTCCCTGGACGTGGCCGCAGGAGGAAAATTGATGACAAATCTAAGAGACGGATAATCCGAATGGTAACAAAAGAGCCTAGAAAGACTTCTAAAGAGATTCAAGGTGAACTTCATGCTCAAGGAACATCAGTGTCAGATCGCACCATCCGTCGTTGTTTGAGCCAAAGTGGACTACATGGGAGACGACCAAGGAGGACACCATTGTTGAAAACGAATCATAAAAAAGCAAGACTGGAATATGCCAAACTACATGTTGACAAGCCACAAAGCTTCTGGGAGAATGTCCTGTGGACAGATGAGACAAAAATCGAAGTTTTTGCCAAGGCACATCAGCTGTATGTTCACAGACGAAAAAATGAAGCATATCAAGAAAAGAACACTGTCCCTACTGTGAAACATGGAGGAGGCTCTGTTATGTTCTGGGGCTGCTTTGCTGCGTCTGGCACAGGGTGTCTTGAATCTGTGCAGGGTACAATGAAATCTCAAGACTATCAAGGAATTCTAGAGAGAAATGTACTAGCCAGTGTCAGAAAGCTTGGTCTCAGTCGCAGGTCATGGGTCTTGCAACAGGACAATGACCCAAAACACACCGCTAAAAACACCCAAGAATGGCTAAGAGGAAAAAATTGGACTATTCTAAAGTGGCCTTCTATGAGCCCTGACCTCAATCCTATTGAGCATCTTTGGAAGGAGCTGAAACATGCAGTCTGGAAAAGGCACCCTTCAAACCGGACACAACTGGAGCAGTTTGCTCATGAGGAGTGGGCCAAAATACCTGCTGAGAGGTGCAGATGTCTCATTGACAGTTACAGGAAGCGTTTGATTGCAGTGATTGCCTCAAAAGGTTGCGCAACAAAATATTAAGTTAGGGGTACCATCATTTTTGTCCATGCCTGTTTCATGAGTTTATTTTTTTACATAATTCTGTTGAAGCATGGTTGAAAAACAATGTCTGACTTTCATTGGTTAACATTTATAGAATTTTAATTTATTATTACTTTTGTCAGATTAAAGTTATTTCTGTGACCATTGTGACTTTTTCTTTCATTGACCAAAGGGTACCAACAATTTTGTCCACGTCTGTATATATACTCTTGCACAGTTAGATGATGTGAACTGGGTGCAAATCCTTCAGGAAGGCCGGCTTCTCCTCCACTGTATATATATCCCAAAAAGCGAGGCAGCACTCCAGATTAGTGTGAAAGGGTGAAGACCCCAAACTTTAATTCCCCAGCAACGTTTCGGCCCACTCAATGAGGCCTTTGTCCAGCTATACAACAGTGCAATAGCAGGGTATATATACCCAACAAACAGGTGCAATTAAGTCACATGATATTACAATCATTACAATACATCCATATAATCACAACAATGTACAAAAACCCCATATTTGAATAAAATCATTGAATACAGTGTAAAGCAGAAGTGTTATAAGTATACATATTTCCTCTCCTATCCCAAAATTGGATCTGGGAGCCTGTATATTTGTGCAAATATGCAAAAGTGCTAAGTGCCAGTGCTTAAGGGGTTAAAAAACAATTTATATCAAAAAGGATACAGCCGTATATTAGTATATTAAATAAAGCATTGCATACCATTGGTGGTTCAGTGTGATCGCGAGTGCTTGGCGCCTCCATCCGCGCTTTGCGCATGCGCCAAGTCCGACAATCCGTCCCGTCCTCCCAGCTCCTACTGCGTGCCTACGCACTCACGCTCGCTTGGTGTGCGGTGTGGTGTCGTGGAACGCAACGCTCGTAACGCAAAGAGAGGAGGACCATGTGACTTGGTCACATCCAACCAGCAGCGGGGGGGGGGGGGGGGGGGGGACACACGTACCAATCACCACAGTAACCCAGCATGTAAATATACATCCCGAATATGGCATCAGTGGGGGCATCCAGGTAATCGCAAATGGCGAACTGACATCCAATCATCTCAAACATATCCATGGACTTCAGGGATACATTCCGTGTTGTCAGGGATAACCACCATGGTCTCCCTGCTCAGCACCTGGACCCAACAGCTGTCCTCCGGGCCACCAGTGGACAGTCAGAGGATCAATACCGTCTCCCCCATAATCCCCACTATCAAACCCTCTCTTATAAGTGACGGAGGTGGGGTTAACCCTTTCCTGCCATTTTACAGTGTATCGTGGTGTCACCAAGATGGGAGCCATAAAGCACCACATGCTTTTGTCGTGTCCATGCTGTCTGTCAAAGTAAATACTATGATCAGTACCACAGCAATTCAATCACCACCACCAGTGTGATCGCGAGTGCTTGGCGTCTCCATCCGCGCTTTGGGCATGCGCCAAGTCCGACAATCCGTCCCGTCCTCCCAGCTCCTACTGCGTGCCAAGATGGGAGCCATAAAGCACCACATGCTTTTGTCGTGTCCATGCTGTCTGTCAAAGTAAATACTATGATCAGTACCACAGCAATTCAATCACCACCACCGTAGACATCAAAATAACTTTTGTTCATCCAAATTGTCATCATACATAGTATGCCACACTCCCAGATGTGCCCACTGATATCCAACACTTCTTCATTCAATAAATAGGGTCATATTTGAGGACACAAAGAACCATTTCCGGTCTTGCTTACTAAAAGAAGACAAAGGGCCCAAAGGGTATCCAACAATTCTATAGAAAAATAGAAAAAGAAGATTCAGATCATTATGTCATAGGTTAGCACCGTTGTATATTTCCTATAATAGACTGGACAAATTAGATCCCCCATGTTCATAGAGACGACTGCACCTCCTAACCACATAAATCCCTTCTACATTCTGTATTCAAGCCATCCGGCTTAAGTGTACACAACCGGTGGATCCACATTATTTCACGCTGTTTCAATAGTAGCTCTCTATTGCCTCCTCTTTTGAGAGGGGGAATATAATCGATAACCCTAAATTTGAGGTCCTTCTCCCTGTGTCCAGCATCCGCAAAATGCTTGGACACAGGGAGATCCCTCCGTTTCTGGCGTATCGAGTACCTATGGTAGCTCAACCTGGTCTTAACATCTAAAGTGGTGTCTCCAATATAGAGAAAACCACAAGGACACGACAGAGACGGTAGACAGAGACAACATAGATGGAGAAAAGAAGCAATGAGTAGCAAAAGGCTGGACTGTGAGAAAAGAGAGAAATCAATAGTGGTAAATATATCTTCTCATATACTTACCAGTGCACAAACTGAACTTTTATCAAAAGGTTTATCATATTGCCCCTCGGTGGGTGTAGATTGGTTCCAACGTGAAGTAGATTTACAACGCTTTTTTCGAAATATCAAACTTAAAGTTTGGTTTGCAGATGCGAGTAGAAATGTGATCAGTGGTGGAAGTATAGATTGTACCAATGTGAGTGAATGTGAACTCTCCCTTCCAAGTGTTGGGCTACACACGAAGAGCGACTTCACTCCACAATTGAATTGTCCAGCTATTGATGCCTATATTAATGCAGTTAGGGCTGACATTGATAACTTGAAGTGTGTATTGCAAGATAGTGGTTTAAGACACCCGAACATGACGTCTGAAGAGATACGGGCTATTGATGAGTTGTGCAACAACGGTTCCCTCACAGTCAAACCGGCTGATAAGGGGGGAGCCGTTGTTGTTATGGACACAGAGTGGTACACCTCTGAGATCCATAGACAACTAAATGATGATAGAGTGTATAGGTGTCTCAAACATGACCCTAAATTTGATGTGATCAGAGTTATCACAAATATTCTGGATAAAGCTAAGACAGGAGGCCTGATTGATGGACCCCTATACACCTATCTATTAGTGACACACCCTAAGACACCATTGATATATGTGTTACCTAAACCCCCCAGGGAGGCCGATAGTCTCGGGGAGAGAGTCAGTATTTTCTAAAATAGCCATCTTTTTGGAAAAGATTCTTCGTCAATTTGCTATTGCTTCCAAGTCTTATATACGGGATACAGGTGATTTTCTGGAGAAAATCTCGCATGTAGTGGTGACCCCGAATACCATATTGGCATCATTCGATGTGGTCAGCCTCTACACCTCTATCAATCATGATAGAGGTGTGGATGCTGTTCGGAGATGTCTTCTGGATACACAATATACAGATGAATGTAAGGAGTTAATTATTGACCTGCTTTCAGTGTGGTTTTGAAATACAATTATTTTGCCTTCCAAGATTGCTACTATATACAATTGCGAGAATGGGTTCAAATATGGCGCCGACTTACGCCAACATCTTCATGTTAGACCTTGAGGCAGGGCATGTCTATGTGTCCCACCACTTCAGCCATGTGCTGGGGTGGTGGAGATACATAGATGATGTGTTTGTCATTTGGAATGGCACTGGGGAAGAGCTGGCTGAGTTTCACCATTTGCTGAATGGGATGGATCCTGAGATCCAATTCACCCTCACTTACTCCACCGAGCAGGTTCAATTTCTGGACACCATGGTAAAAATACAGGGTGATAGGTTAATGACAGATCTTTTCATTAAACCAACGGATTGTAATAAACTGTTGAGATATGAGAGTTGTCATCCGCGCTCCATGATCAAATCACTGCCACGTAGTCAATTTCTCTGTGTTCAGCGGATTGTAAGGGATCCAAAAGTATGTGACCTTAGATTGTCAGAGATGTCTAATAAATTTACCCGCAGGGGTTACCCCCAATAAATTGGTCCGGCGACATCTGGACACCTTGGGGTCTAACCACTCTGAGTCAACTAATAAGCAGATAGCGGATAGGGTGCCGTTTATCTCTACATATACAGAAGGTAGTTATCAAATAGCAGGAGTGATTAAGAAGCACTGGTCGATATTGAAAAGTAATTTTAATAACATCAAAGAATTTGCTGTGCCTCCTCTCATGTCGTACAGAAGATCTAGTAACCTACGTGACAAACTGGTTAGAGCGGATGTAACTAGAGAGAAAACATCTATCCAGACATATATAGGTTCTAAAAGAAATGGTTGTTATCCATGTCTCAACTGCGTTAATTGCAGCTATATGTTAAAAGGGGATAAATTCATACATCCAATATTGAAGACTCAGTTTGAGATCCGCCACTTCCTCACATGTAACAGTGCATTTGTTATATACCTATTGTTGTGTCCTTATGGCCTTCTCTACATTGGAGAGACCACTTTAGATGTTAAGACCAGGTTGAACTACCATAGGTACTCGATGCGCCAGAAACGGAGGGATCTCCCTGTGTCACCCACCGAGGGGGAATATGAGAAACCTTTTGATAAAAGTTCAGTTTGTGCACTGGTAAGTGTATGGGAAGATATATTTACCACTATTGATTTCTCTTTCTCACAGTCCAGCCTTTTGCTACTCGTTGCTCCTTCTCTCCATCTATGTTGTCTCTATCCACCGTCTCTGTCGTGTCCTTGTGACCTTCTCTATATTGGAGAGACCACTTTAGATGTTAAGACCAGGTTGAACTACCATAGGTACTCGATACGCCAGAAACGGAGGGATCTCCCTGTGTCCAAGCATTTTGCGGATGCTGGACACAGGGAGAAGGACCTCAAATTTAGGGTTATCGATTATATTCCCCCTCTCAAAAGAGGAGGCAATAGAGAGCTACTAGTGAAACAGCGTGAAATAATGTGGATCCACCGGTTGCGTACACTTAAGTCGGATGGCTTGAATACAGAATGTAGATGAGATTTATGTGGTTAGGAGGTGCAGTCGTCTCTATGAAAATGGGGGATCTAATTTGTCCAGGCTGTTATAGGAAATATACAACAGTGCTAACCTATGACATAATGATCTGAATCTTCTTTTTCTATTTTTCTATAGAATTGTTGGATACCCTTTGGGCCCTTTGTCTTCTTTTAGCAAGCAAGACCGGAAGTGGTTCTTTGTGTCCTCACCCTATTTATTGAATGAAGAAGTGTTGGATATCAGTGGGCGCATCTGGGAGTGTGGCATACTATGTATGATGACAATTTGGATGAACAAAAGTTATTTTGATGTCTACGGTGGTGGTGATTGAATTGCTGCGGTACTGATCATAGTATTTACTTTGACAGACAGCATGGATACGACAAAAGCATGTGGTGCTTTATGGCTCCCATCTTGGTGACACCACGATACACTGTAAAATGGAAGGAAAGGGTTAACCCCACCTCCGTCACTTATAAGAGAGGGTTTGATAGTGGGGATTATGGGGGAAACGGTATTGATCCTCTGACTGTCCACTGGTGGCCCGGAGGACAGCAGTTGGGTCCAGGTGCTGAGCAGGGAGACCATGGTGGTTATCCCTGACAACACAGAACGTACCCCCATGTATCCCTGAAGTCCATGGATATGTTTGAGATGATTGGATGTCAGTTCGCTATTTGCGATTACCTGGATGCCCCCACTGATGCCATATTCGGGATGTATATTTACATGCTGGGTTATTATGGCGATTGGTACTTCCCCTTCGCTGCTGGTTGGATGTGACCGAGTCACATGGTCCGTCCCCTCCTCTCTTTGCGTTACGAGCGTTCCACGACACCACGCCGCACACGAATCGAGCGTGAGTGCGTGGGCATGCAGTAGGAGCTAGGAGGACGGGACGGACTGTCGGACTCGGCGCATGCGCAAAGCGCAGATGGAGACACCAAGCATTTGCGATCATACTGAACCACCAATGGTATGCAATGCTTTTTTAAATATACTAATATACGGCTGTATCCTTTTTTATATAGATTGTTTTTTAACCCCTTAAGCACTGGCACTTAGCACTTTTGCATATTTGCACAAATATACAGACTCCCAGATCCAATTTTGGGATAGGAGAGGAAATATGTATACTTATAACACTTCTGCTTTACACTGTATTCAATGATTTTATTCAAATATGGAGTTTTTGTACATTGTTGTGATTATATGGATGTATTGTAATGATTGTAATGTCACGTGATTGAGCACCTGTTGTACCATGTGACTTCATTGATTTGTATCATGTGACTTAATTGCACCTGTTTGTTGGGTATATATATGCCCTGCTATTGCACTGTTGTATAGCTTGACAAAGGCCTCATTGAGTGGGCCGAAACGTTCCTGGGGAATTAAAGTTTAGGGTCTTCACCCTTTCACACTATCCTGGAGTGCTGCCTCGCTTTTTGGGATATATACAGTACAGCCCAAAAGTTTGGACACACCTTCTAATTCAAAGAGTTTTCTTTATTTTCATGACTATGAAAATTGTAGGTTCACACTGAAGGCATCAAAACTCACATGTGGAATAATATACATAACAAAAAAGTGTGAAACAACTGAAAATATTTTATATTCTAGGTTCTTCAAAGTAGCCACCTTTTGCTTTGATTACTGCTTTGCATACTCGTGGCAGTCTCTTGATGAGCTGCAAGAGGTAGTCACCTGAAATGGTTTTCACTTCACCGGTGTGCCCTGTCAGGTTTAATAAGTGGGATTTATTGCCTTATAAATGGGGTTGGAACCATCAGTTGCCTTGTGGAGAAGTCAGGTGGATACACAGCTGATAGTCCTACTGAATAGACTGTTAGAATTTGTATTATGGCAAGAAAAAAGCAGCTAAGTAAGGAAAAACGAGTGGCCATCATTACTTTAAGAAATTAAGGTCAGTCAATCCGAAAAATTGGGAAAACTTTGAAAGTGTCCGCAAGTGCAGTCACAAAAACCATCAAGCGCTACAAAGAAACTGGCTCACATGCGGACCGCCCCAGGAAAGGAAGACCAAGAGTCACCTCTGCTGCGGAGGATAAGTTCATCCGAGTCACCAGAAATTGCAGGTTAACAGCGGCTCAGATTAGAGACCAGGTCAATGCCACACAGAGTTCTAGCAGCAGACACATCTCTAGAACAACTGTTAAGAGGAGACTGTGTGAATCAGGTCTTCATGGTAGAATATCTGCTAGGAAACCACTGCTAAGGACAGGCAACAAGCAGAAGAGACTTGTTTGGGCTAAAGAACACAAGGAATGGACATTAGACCAGTGGAAATCTGTGCTTTGGTCTGATGAGTCCAAATTTGAGATCTTTGGTTCCAACCACCGTGTCTTTGTGCGACGCAGAAAAGGTGAACGGATGGACTCTACATGCCTGGTTCCCACCGTGAAGCATGGAGGAGGAGGTGTGGGGTGCTTTGTTTGTGACACTGTTGGGGATTTATTCAAAATTGAAGGCATACTGAACCAGCATAGCTACCACAGCATCTTGCAGCGGCATGCTATTCCATCCGGTTTGCGTTTAGTTGGACCATCATTTATTTTTCAACAGGACAATGACCCAAAACACCATGAAGGAGAGTGATGGGGTGCTGCGCCAGATGACCTGGCCTCCACAGTCACCGGACCTGAACCCAATCGAGATGGTTTGGGATGAACTGGACCCCAGAGTGAAGGCAAAAGGGCCAACAAGTGCTAAGCATCTCTGGGACTCCTTCAAGACTGTTGGAAGACCATTTCAGGTGACTACCTCTTGAAGCTCATCAAGAGAATGCCAAGAGTGTGCAAAGCAGTAATCAAAGCAAAAGGTGGCTACTTTGAAGAACCTAGAATATGACATATTTTCAGTTGTTTCACACTTTTTTGTTATGTATATAATTCCACATGTGTTAATTCATAGTTTTGATGCCTTCAGTGTAAATCTACAATTTTCATAGTCATGAAAATAAAGAAAACTCTTTGAATGAGAAGGTGTGTCCAAACTTTTGGTCTGTACTGTATATATAGACAGTGGTCACTCAAGACCCATTGACTTGAATGGAGCCAAGCATCGTGTATTGCGGACAAGAATAGGACATGTTCTATCTTTTCACGGTACGGAAATACTGAAATACTGAAACGGAATGCACTTCCGTTTTTTTTGCTGAACCATTGAAATGAATGGTTCAGTATATGTATCTCATACTGAACTCAAAAAACGGCCAGTATACTGAACTCAAAATACTGTTGTGTGCATGAGCCCTAAATGTTGAAAATATTGTATCCTGAGGCCATTGTGTGTATGTATGTGTGTATAGATATATATATATACTGTGACATAGTGAGGGGTTGTGTCTGGCAAGGCAGGTATTTTCCTCCCAGCATGTGGAGAGAGAGTGCCTGGCTATCAAGTGGGCACTCAAGTCTCTCCGCTACTATTTGTTGGGGAGAAAGTTCTGCCTGGTGACCGACCACTCCCCTCTAAAGTGGATGAGCCGGGCCAAAGACAGGAATGCCTGGGTCACCAGATTGTTTTTGTCTCTGCAGAACTTTAAGTTCTCGGTAGAACACAGAGCAGGCCGGTTGCAGGAAAACGCGGATGCCCTATCCCGGGTGCATTGTCTGGCATGTGTCCACCCCCTCAGGGTTAAACAAAGGGGGGGAGTATGTGACACAGTGAGGGGTTGTGTCTGGCAAGGCAGGTATTTTCCTCCCAGCATGTGCAGCTGGGCTGGTTTCCAGCCAAGTGAGGTCAAATACTGGACCGGAGTTTAAGTGCTCGTCCGGGTTTTGGTAGCATCTGGCTGTCCTTAAATAGGCAGCTGGGCTCAGCAGAGATGTGTCTCTG
The DNA here is from genome assembly GCF_014858855.1 of Bufo gargarizans. Lineage (NCBI taxonomy): Eukaryota > Metazoa > Chordata > Amphibia > Anura > Bufonidae > Bufo > Bufo gargarizans. The sequence goes on along the minus strand of NC_058084.1, from coordinate 277,265,578 downwards.
TTTTTGGGATCTGAGGCTTTGTGCCATGCTGGAGGGCTGAGAGCCGCATGCTGGGGAAACAGGCCCCCTAAAGCCTGCTGTGGACTACTGGAGGCAAAACTACCAGCATGGTGACTTGTGTTATATGAACTTTCCATTGTGTGTGAATTAACACCAAGACTGCAAGTTACGTGCTGTTTTGTGAAATTGCCTCAAGTGTGTATAAACACTGAAGTTTTGAGTTAAGAACTTGTATTTTGCCCGCTTACCCTATCTACCAGAGCGAAACCCCACAACTAGTGGAGGATGGGGGCAAGAGCGTGGCGTGAACGCCAATATTTTTGGTTTCTGCATTTATCAGGCACGGTTGTATGTCGTACATTGAACCAGCTGTATTACAACCAGTGCCCCACGACAAAACGGAGGCTGTTGTAAATGCCCTCATGGAGGCTAATCTGCAGCAGCGAGAGACAAACCTGCAGCAAGGCGAGGCTAATAAGCAGGCAGCAAGAGACCAACCAGTGGCTACTACAACATGTGATGGCTTTTCAGACAGCAGGAACAACCCCAAGCGTCCACGATGCCCAGAAAGCAGTCCGTGCCGCGATTCCTAAGATGACCCCCGCAGACGACATCGAAACCTACCTGGTGATGTCCGAGAAAGTGGCCATTAGGCCACTCGGTACCCGGAGGCGGTGCCACTGTGACAAACCTCGGCCAAACTCATAGCTAAGGAGTTAATGGAGATGTTTTCCCAAGTAGGACTACCTAAAGAGGTTCTGACCGACCAAGGGACCCTTTTTATGTCATAGGTGATGAGGGAACTCTGTAAGTTGCTGCACATAAAACAAATACGGACGTCCGTTTACCATCCGCAAATGGACAGTCTGGTAGAATGGTTTAACCAAACATTAAAGGGATTCTGTCACCTCTTTTTAACCTATAGAGATGCGGACATGCACGGCTAGATTGCCGCTAGCCTGTCCACAATATACCTGTCCCATATCTCTGAGTGGTTTTATTGAGTGTAAAAAAATATTTTATATATATATGTAAATCAGCCTGGTAAGGAGCCCAAGGGGCTGTACTAACCGTTCTGGAGCCTTGCGACGCCCCCCTGTGTAGGAGCCTAGCACTACCTGTATCCAGGAATCTCCTCCTTGCTCACGAAGTCAGATTTCCCTAAAAAGAGGTGACACAATCCCTTTTAAAAATATGTTGAAAAAGGTAGTGTCTAAAGATGGGAAGGACTGGGACCTCCTTCTGCCCTGTCTCATGTTCGCAGTGTGAGAGGTACCCCAGGCCTCTACTGGGTTCTCGCCCTTCGAACTGCTATATGGCAGACACCCTCACGGTATTTTGGTTGTGGCCAAAGAGGCGTGGGAACAACAACCCACTCCACATAAAAGTGTCATTGAGTACGTTACCCAGATGCAAGATTGGATAGATACAGTGTTGCCTCTTGTTAGGGAGCATATGGAGGCAGCTCAGCGAGCCCAGAGTCGGGTCTATAATCGGAGGCTCGGGTCCGGATCTTTAACCCGAGTGATCAGGTTTTGGTTCTGGTGCCGACCGTGGACAGTAAATTCCTGGCTAGGTGGCAGGGGCCCTACGAGGTACTCGAGAAAATTGGAGATGTAAACTATAAGGTACACCAGCCAGGGCGGCGAAAGCCGGAGCAGGTTTACCAAGTGAATTTACTTAAACCTGTACAGAAGACAGCCCGCTGACGGGTTTTCTAGTAGAAGAGGTATCGGCCCCTCTGTCTGATGCAAGAGAGACGGCTGCCACAGTAAAAATTGCTGACAGCCTCTCCTCTAAACAGACTCAGGAGGTCAGGCAGTTCGTTAGTCAGAACACGGATGTGTTCTCGGACCTCCCTGGATGCACTTCCAAAATCCAGCATGACATTCTCACTGAGCCTCAGGCAAAAATCTGATTAAAACCATACCGGGTACCCGAGGCTCGGCGGCAAGCCATATCGGAGGAGGTGCAGCTAATTTTTAGCTAGACGTCATTGAGGAGTCAAAAAGTCAGTGGGCCAGCACTATAGTATTGATACCAAAGCCGGACGGGACATAGCGGTTTTGTAACAACTTTCAAAAACTTAACAAGGTTTCCAAATACGTTGCGCATCCCATGCCCCGGGTGGATGAGCTCATTGAGAGGTTAGGAAAAACACAGTATTTTTCTGTTTTGGACCTCACAAAAGGGTACTGGCAGGTGCCCTTAATGGAGGATCCCAAAGAGAAAACTGTCATAATCACGCCTGAGGGGCTGTAGCGATATAAGGTCTTACTGACACTGCCTGTCACACTGGTGACAGGTTTTAGAAGGTCTGAAAGATTATCTGCACATTAGTGATCTGACAGCCTCTTTTGGTTTTTGTTTCACTTTCTCTGTGTGTTGCTTGTATGTCCACACCTCCTGTTCAGGTGTCGATCATGTGACCTTTACCTCCCCCTATTTAGTCTGACTTTACCCATCACTCCTTGCTCTGGATAGCTTCATTTGGTTTTTGGAAGAGCTGGAGTATGGTTCTAGTTGAAGTCCTGTTCATCCATCAGCCTCAGAAGTTAAGTGTTCCGCTTGTTGTATTTTGTATTCCCCCCACCTTTGTTGTTTACTAGGCCTCAGCGAGACGCTGGTTCCTTCACCAGGGAAGGAGCGGGTTGTCTCTGCCCTGTCATTACCATTAGGGCATCCGAGGGCCACCAGGGTTTTCTATGTTCCTGTGTATGGGCATCTCTACCATCAAGATGTGCCCATATGGATAGGAGTTAGGGCCAGGAGCAGGGTTTTATAGGTGGTGACCCTTTTCCTTCCCTAGCGGTGAGGCCTAGTGTCTTTTCTCTTCCTTCTTGTTGTCTTTTGGTGTTCTCCCCTACTACATCCGTGACACTGCCTGCCTTGTGAGAGATCTGAGAAGATCGGATAGACTTGCAGCACGTGAGTCTATCTGACAGGTCTTTCTGTGTTTCCTTTCTGTTTGTTGTTGTGGGCAGGATCCCACCTCTCCACAGGTTCTGCTCATTAGCTGTTTAAGAGGCTCTATTTAAGTCCACTTTTTACTGCTCACTTTGCGGTTGATATTTTCCTTCTGGAATTCTATACTAGTTATTTGTGGATCCTCTACTTCCCGTTCGTCTCAAGCTAAGTCCTTCTGTTTTCTCCTTTGTGCGTGTGTTGCTGCTAGGTCTCAGGGAGACGCTGGTCCCTTCACTGTGGAAGGTACCGGCTGTCTCATTCCCCTATCCCTAAGTTAGGGTTTGCTACAGTGTCAGCAGGTCTTAGGTTCCAGCGTATGAGTTCATTCACCATCAGGACTTGCTCATACTGTCAGTAGTCAGAGAGAGGCTCAGGGATTGTTAGGAGGTTACCATTCCCTCCTCCCTAGCTTTGGGGCCTAGTCTGTTTACCTGTTGCTGTTTGTTTACTTGGTGCTCCTCTTATCCCCACTCCCCATGACATTATCAACCGCCCCTACGTCAGTTGCACAGTTTCGGAATTCTCAGGAGTCTGCTTCCGTCAGTGGGAACCAGGGCAGCCTTGAACCTAAAGTCGCCCTCCCTGATAGGTTTTCTGAGGGGAGTGATAATTTTGTTCGATTCAGAGAATCTTGTAAACTGTATTTTCGACTGCGTCCACTCTCCTCTGGGGACGAGAGTCAAAGAGTGGGGATTATTATTTCTCTGCTGAAATCTGATGCTCAGTCCTGGGCCTTTTCTCTACCGATCGGTTTCCAATCCCTCTGATTGGTGGATTAATTTTTCACAGCCCTGGGCCTTATTTATGATGACCCAGACCGGGTTTCTCTGGCGGAATCTAAGGCTCCATTCACACATCCGCAATTCCATTCCGTATTGTGCGGAACAGAATTGTGGACCCATTCATTTCTATAGTGCCGCACGATGTCTGAGAGACTAAAAGATGCCCTGGCATTCCACGAAAACCCTGATTCTTTGGAGGCGGCTATGTCCCTGGCCATACGGATTCATAGAGGCCTGAGAGAGAGGTGCAAGGTTCCCCTCACTCGGGATGCACTACCATATGGGTAAACAGCCTTTTTTGTCCCGCTGGGTACATAGACACCCGAGCTTGTGTCTGGTGATGAGCAATGCAATTGGGACAGGTCTCTTCATGTCCTGGTAATAGGAACTTCAGGGTTCAGAGAAGACTTTGTTTCTTCTATGGTAAAGAAGGACATTTTATTAACCTTATATTAAACCTCAAGGTGAAAAAGAAAAAAAAAGTTTGTAACTAATGGGTCTAGTTCTCTTACTCTTTGCTTACTCTTTAAACAAGGGGATATCTGTGTTTCCTATTGATTCCGCCCCTCTCTCGCAAAAGTGTCTGACTCAAATGGTGCATGATATTCTTCCCAAATTGAGTCCATTTCTTGTTTTGTACTGAAGGGTTTGCCTGCCCCTCTAGTGCTAGGTTTTCCATGGTTGACCAGACATAATCCTACCATCAACAGTAGAAAAGATAGTCCAGCACTTCAGAGTAAGGTGGGGCATTTACTCTGTTTTGAGCAATCACCATTAACCCTATGTGTAACATTGAAAACAGTTTTCTTGCTAAAAGGTTTTTCTAAGAATATAAACAATAACTGCAAATATCACATTAATAACTGCTTCAACCATGGTCACATGGCGATCAGGAGAAAAATGAAAGGCATTTTTGCTCTATTTTGCAGCTCTAATGCTTTATAAAAAAAAGCACAAAACAAAGACAAAAATGTTAGTAAATTGATAAAAAAAAGAAGCTAAAATATCACTTCTAGTTTCTCACAGGTCCTGTGGTGGCTTTATCTATAGATGTTAACATGCGGGTGTCAGAAAAACATTTAGCACATCAGCTCCTATCTTAAATTGGGTCCAAACACATTAGAGATTGCTACAACCATAGTCACGTAGCGATAGGAAGGCAAATGAGGTGTGTTTGCTCTATTTGCAAATTCTGACAACACATACAACCTCCCTGAAAAAAAATTGCATCATGTGAACAGGGTGTAACCTATAGGGAAAACCATGCGATAAAGAAAGGAAAAATAGAATTGTTGTATACAGAACAAGGACAAAGATACAGATGAGTTTATGAAATATTATTCCTGGTTCGACAGGTCCTGTTAACATATATATATATATATATATACACAGACGTGGACAAAATTGTTGGTACCCTTTGGTCAATGAAAGAAAAAGTCACAATGGTCACAGAAATAACTTTAATCTGACAAAAGTAATAATAAATTAAAATTCTATAAATGTTAACCAATGAAAGTCAGACATTGTTTTTCAACCATGCTTCAACAGAATTATGTAAAAAAATAAACTCATGAAACAGGCATGGACAAAAATGATGGTACCCCTAGAAAACACAGAACATAATGTGACCAAAGGGACATGTTAATTCAAGGTGTGTCCACTAATTAGCATCACAGGTGTCTACAACCTTGTAATCAGCCATTGGGCCTATATATATGGCTCCAGGTAATCACTGTGTTGTTTGGTGATATGGTGTGTACCACACTCGACATGGACCAGAGGAAGCAAAGGAAAGAGCTGTCTCAAGAGATCAGAAAGAAAATTATAGACAAGCATGTTAAAGGTAAAGGCTATAAGACCATCTCCAAGCAACTAGATGTTCCTGTGAGTACAGTTGCACATATTATTCATAAGTTTAAGATCCATGGGACTGTAGCCAACCTCCCTGGACGTGGCCGCAGGAGGAAAATTGATGACAAATCTAAGAGACGGATAATCCGAATGGTAACAAAAGAGCCTAGAAAGACTTCTAAAGAGATTCAAGGTGAACTTCATGCTCAAGGAACATCAGTGTCAGATCGCACCATCCGTCGTTGTTTGAGCCAAAGTGGACTACATGGGAGACGACCAAGGAGGACACCATTGTTGAAAACGAATCATAAAAAAGCAAGACTGGAATATGCCAAACTACATGTTGACAAGCCACAAAGCTTCTGGGAGAATGTCCTGTGGACAGATGAGACAAAAATCGAAGTTTTTGCCAAGGCACATCAGCTGTATGTTCACAGACGAAAAAATGAAGCATATCAAGAAAAGAACACTGTCCCTACTGTGAAACATGGAGGAGGCTCTGTTATGTTCTGGGGCTGCTTTGCTGCGTCTGGCACAGGGTGTCTTGAATCTGTGCAGGGTACAATGAAATCTCAAGACTATCAAGGAATTCTAGAGAGAAATGTACTAGCCAGTGTCAGAAAGCTTGGTCTCAGTCGCAGGTCATGGGTCTTGCAACAGGACAATGACCCAAAACACACCGCTAAAAACACCCAAGAATGGCTAAGAGGAAAAAATTGGACTATTCTAAAGTGGCCTTCTATGAGCCCTGACCTCAATCCTATTGAGCATCTTTGGAAGGAGCTGAAACATGCAGTCTGGAAAAGGCACCCTTCAAACCGGACACAACTGGAGCAGTTTGCTCATGAGGAGTGGGCCAAAATACCTGCTGAGAGGTGCAGATGTCTCATTGACAGTTACAGGAAGCGTTTGATTGCAGTGATTGCCTCAAAAGGTTGCGCAACAAAATATTAAGTTAGGGGTACCATCATTTTTGTCCATGCCTGTTTCATGAGTTTATTTTTTTACATAATTCTGTTGAAGCATGGTTGAAAAACAATGTCTGACTTTCATTGGTTAACATTTATAGAATTTTAATTTATTATTACTTTTGTCAGATTAAAGTTATTTCTGTGACCATTGTGACTTTTTCTTTCATTGACCAAAGGGTACCAACAATTTTGTCCACGTCTGTATATATATATATCACACAGGCATTTAATAAATGCACATCATTTTCTTCCTTAGATTGAGTCCGGACAGATGTCTAGTACCCAATCTAAAGATCCAATAAGCTTCGCGTACTAGGATCTTAGCCTTGATATTTCCTCCTCTATGTGGGACTGCTACTTTTTCAAAAGCGAAAGTACTAAAGCTTTTTAGATTGCAGTTGTGATCTCTGATAAAATGGTTAGCCACATTGGATATGAAATGTTCCCGTAATCTTGTTTTAAATGTTCTGCTAGTGCTTCCTACATACAGTAGATTACAGCTGGTGCATTTGATAATGTAAATTACACCTGTCATATTGCAATTAATATGGTGCTTGATTTGGAATGTTTCATTATTTTGTGCGTTATGAAAGTGGTTGGTGACATGGACATATTTACAGGTTTTACAGGGATGGCTGCCACATTTTGTGAAACCCCGATGTTTTAGCCATGTATCTGCTGTATTTGTTGTGGATCGTCTAAAAAGAGTAAAAACAGATCAGTTAATGAAATATTCCTGGCTCATCACAGGTCCTGTTAACACACATATATATATATATATATATATATATATATATATATATATCTATATATATCTCACACAGGCATTTAATAAAATCACATCACTTCCTTCCTTAGGGTCCATTCACACGTCCGCAATTTCGTTCCGCATTTTGAGGAACGGAATTGCGGACCCATTCATTTCTATGGGGCAGCACGATGTGCTGCCCGGATCCGGAATTGCCGATCCGCACTTCCGGGTCCGCAATTTCTGATCCCGAAAAAAATAGAACATGTCTTATTCTTGTCCGCAATTGCGGACAAGAATAGGCATTTTCTATTAAGTGCCGATGTGTTTTGCGGATCCAAGTGCCGATGTGTTTTGCGGATCCACGGATGTGTGACTGGACCCTTAGATTGGGTACTAGACATCCGTCTGGACTCAATCTAAAGATCCAATAAGCTTCGCGTACTAGGATCTTAGCCTTGATATTTTCTCCTCTATGTGGGACTGTTACTTTTTCGAAAGCGAAAGTACTTAGGCTGGTTTCACACGGGCGTTGCGGGAAAAGGTGCGGGTGCGTTGCAGGAACATGCATGATTTTTCCGCGTGAGTGCAAAACATTGTAATGCATTTGCACGCGCGTGAGAAAAATCGGCATGTTTGGTACCCAAACCCGAACTTCTTCACAGAAGTTTGGGTCTGGGAACGGTGTTCTGTAGATTGTATTATTTTCCCTTATAACATGGTTATAAGGGAAAATAATAGCATTCTGAATACAGAATGCATAGTACAATAGCGCTGGAGGGGTTAAAAAAAATAAAAAATAATTTAACTCACCTTAATCCACTTGCTCGCGTAGCCGGCATCTCTCCTGTCTCTTTCTTTGCTGATTGCAGTCAAAGGACCTGTGGTGACGTCACTCCGGTCATCACATGATCCGTCACATGAACTTTTACCATAGTGATGGATCATGTGATGACCAGAGTGACATCATCACAGGTACTTTGACTGCAATCAGCAAAGAAAGAGACAGAAAAGATGCCGGCTGCGCAAGCTAGTGGATTAAGGTGAGTTAAATTATATATATATTTTTTTAAATCCCTCCAGCGCTATTGTACTATGCATTCTGTATTCAGAATGCTATTGTTTTCCCTTATAACCATGTTATAAGGGAAAATAATAAAATGATCGGGTCTCCATCCCGATCGTCTCCTAGCAACCATGCGTGAAAATAGCACCGCATCCGCACTTCCTTGTGGAAACTTGCGATTTTCACGCAGCCCCATTTACTTCTATGGGGCCTGCGTTACGTGGAAAACACACAATATAGAACATGCTGCGATTTTCACGCAACGCACAAGTGATGCGTGAAAATCACCGCTCATGTGAACAGCCCCATAGAAATGAATGGGTCAGGATTCAGTGCGGGTGCAATGCGTTCAACTCACGCATTGCACCCGCGCGGAATACTCGCACGTGTGAAAGGGGCCTTAAGCTTTTTAGATTGCGGTTGTGATCTCTGATAAAATGGTTAGCCAAATTGGATATGCCTGTTGCAGATGGATTAGTAATTAGGTTTGAGCGAACCCGAACTTTAGGATTTTTGGACCCCGGACCCGAACATTTCAGTAAAAGTTCGGGTTCGGTATTCGGCGATTTCTTAGCGCTTTTTGAAAGGCTGCAGAGCAGTCTATCAACAAGCTTTTAACTGTCTGACCTTAGAAGCCATCACAGCCTACTAATGGCATGACTGTGATTGGCCAGTGCAGCATATGACACAACCTCTATATAAGCTGGAGTCATGTAGCGCTGCACGTCACTCTGCTGTTACTAGTGTAGGGAGAGAATGCTGCTGCTGTGAGGGAGAGAATAGGATAGAATCTGTGATCAGAACTCCAATTGAACTCAGTGATCTACATAGATATAGTTGTGTGGGTGCAGTGCACAATCTTTTTACCCTGCCCTGAGCCCAGTGACAGAAAAAAGAACTTTTATCCGTCTGTTAGGCTACTTTCACACCAGCATTTCGGTGTTCGGCTGTGAGATCCGTTTCAAGGCTCTCACAAGCGGCCCCAAACGGATCAGTTTAGCCCCAATGCATTCTGAATGGATGCGGATCCATTCAGAATGCATCAGTTTGGTTCCGTTCCGCCTCCATTCCGCTCTAGAGGCGGACACCAAAACGTTGCTTGCAGCCGTGCGGAGCCAAACGGATCCGTCCTGACTTACAATATAAGTCAATAGACTTTTTATTAGAAAACTTAACAGAGATCTTACAGAAATCATACAAATACATTTCCAATAAAATAACTTAGCCCGACCAGTCACCCTCCCCCTCCCTTCCCCCTACACTCATAATATCCACTTATACTCATCCATACACTATTTACATATTTACAAAATAAACATAAATATAAACATATTTACATACCCTTCACCCACCCACATATAGCACAAAAAGCCGATCTCCCAACAGAAGTTCAAAAGAGGAAACCTCGAGCTTCTTCAGTCCCAAAGTTCAATTCCCCAGTAGGACTTGGTTAATCGACTCGATGAACAGACATAACAAATATATATATATATATATATATATATATACATACACATACATACCTATCATTTTTATTTTTCCCCCCTTTTCCCCTCCGCCCAACCTAACTAGCCCCCAAAACCACTAAAAACTAACTATACACAATTTATAATACTATACTTTTTATTATCATATATATATATATATATATATATTTTTTTTTTATAAATATATACATATCATACATATGTCATACCATTATCTCATAATTCATTGCCAAAACATAGACAATACCTAAAGCCAAAATCAACTTTACAGCTATGGTTCAGTGCCTGTAAACCGAACCATCATGTTTCATCTCAAAACAAAACAAAAGGCTAAGAAAGTGTCAAACTAGCCCACCACCGGGATTGAGGATTACTGAGTTAGGGTACCCCGAAACAAAAGCCCCTCCACAGTCGAGAGGCCTTGGGGGGACCCAACCTTTCGTTCTCAAGAGAGAGTACCTTATCCAGGTCACCCCTGATGCTCCTATACACCGTCTCCACTGGGAGGACTTTATGACCCGTCGATACTAAACACCTTGCGCACCAAGTGTGATACCTGACCACTGCGCTGACTAGGAATAAAGTGCAACGGTCCCGACCACCTAAGTCTTTAAACGCACCATAGGCCCACTCTGCATAGGACAGGGCAGCCAGCCTAGGCCAGCCGATGGAAGCTCCCACCCTTTTGTAGACCTCTATATTGAAAGGACAGTGAAGTAAGAAATGGTCCATGCTTTCTAGCACAGCACCGCACTCCTCCCAGGGACAACCCCTTTCCTCAGAGATTCTACACTTCACATTATCCCTTACATATAGCTTACCATGGAAGCAACGCCAAGCCACATCCCAAACTTTCAAGGGGATCCTTGCCGAATTTAATAAGGTCAACCCACCCTCTAGATCCTGACTTGGGCAATCCCTCAAGGCCAACGGAGGTTGAAAGAAAGTAGACAGAACCTTAAAATCAAGGGTGAACCTCGACCTGGTCTCTATCTCCCCTCTCCCAAGCCCCCATCGCCTTATAATTCGCAGAACCGGGGCAACATAAGCCGGGAGATATCCCTGCCTTGACGAGCGTAGGTCTTTCACACGCCCTCCTGTCTCCCATTCCTGGAAGAAGGGCCTAAACCATTCCCTACAGGAATTTACCCACCAAGGAGCCCTCTCCATCCAGAGGTTTGCAATGTTGGCTTTCAAAAAAGTATTCGTTAAGAATACTACTGGGTTGACCATATCCAACCCACCTAGTCTCCTTGGCCTGTAAGTGACATCTCTCTTGACTAGGTTCAGCCTGTTTCCCCATGACATCTGGAAAAAGAGGCTGTAGACCGTTCCCCAGAGACAGCCTGGCAGGACACAAACAGTGCCCAAGTACAATAGTATCGGGATCAGATAAGCTTTACACAGGTGAACCCTTTCCCTGAGGGTCAAAGACCAACCCTTCCAGCGGTCCACCTTTTGACCGACATTTTTCAGTCTGCCTTCCCAATTTTTTTGATGATAGTCCACATCCTGGCCAAAATTGATGCCGAGAACCTTAACCGTTTTCTGAGGCTCTGGGAGAGTGTCCTGGAGATCAAAATCAGGATCTCCTTCTCTCAGCCATAGAGTCTCACATTTATCACGGTTGATCCGAGACCCAGAAACCTCTGAATAGCGGTCCACTTCTGACATCACCCACCCCACCTCCTCACTAGAAGAGGCAAAAATAGTGACATCATCCGCGTACGCTATCACCCTCAGAGACGGCCCCCTTGCCCCCGCCAGTTCCATCCCCACCCCCGCCAATGGTCCGCGATCTACCCTTCTAATGAAGGGATCGATTGCAAACACATATAGCAAGGGGCTTAAGGGACATCCCTGACGGACGCCGGAAGCCACCTCAAAAGGCTGCCCCAACCAACCATTGACCAACGGGAAACTCTCAGCCCCCATGTACAAAACTTTCAGCCAATTTACGAAACTCCCCGGCAGACCATACCACAAGAGGACGGACCACAGGTACTCGTGATTCACCCGGTCAAAGGCTTTAGCCTGATCTAAAGACAAAAGAAACCCCTTCCAAAGGCCCGCCCTGCCCCGCTCCACAGCCTCTCGGACACTGAGAACGGCGCTAAAGGCGCTCCGACCAGGAACTGTGCAGTGCTGAGCCCCCGAAAGAAGCCTCGGTGCAAACTTCACCAATCTATTGAACAGTATTTTCGCCAGGATCTTTCTGTCCGTATTGAGAAGCGATATGGGTCTCCAATTCTCAATACGGGATGGGTCTTTACCCTTTGACAGAATAATCAGAGCTGACTTACCCATTGACTTTGGTAAAGTGCCCGAGGAAAGACACTCATTAAAGACCTCAGTCAACAGAGGAACTAACTGTTCCTTGAAAGTCCTGTACCACTCAGATGTTAAGCCATCTGGACCTGGCGATTTCTTGGGCCTAAGCCCTTCAATGGCCAGTCTTACTTCCTCTTCCCTGATTGGTTCAGACAAAACGGCAAGAGAGGGGTCAATTCCTGCCCTGGGAACCGCCTCAGCCAAGAAAGCTGAAAACTTGTCCCGATCTAGTTCTTTCCTACCCAAGAGGGGAGAGTAGAAAGACCTGACAACCTCCAGGATCCCTGATTTGGACCTGTTCAGGGATCCTGTACTATCAATCAGGCCTGTCACCAACTTACTTCTTACTGACATCCTGCAGTTGCCATAAGGGTCGGGCGAGCGGTACTTCCCGAAATCCCTCTCAGCAACCAAAGATGCGTACCTATCATACTGACACCTCTTAAGCAAGGACTTCACACGGGAGATATCCTCGCGGCTACCTCCCGTCGAGACGAGACTTTCAAGTTTCTTCCTCAGTTCCTGGTACAGATGATTTTTGTCCTGGCTCCTGAGGTACGAGAGCTCTCGGAAAAACCTCGCCGTCCTTGTTTTGAACATCTCCCACCACTCTGACTTACTGTTACTGAGGTCCACCAATGGTTCCTGGCCCTGAAAAAACTCCTCAAAGGATTGTCTTATTGCCGCATCTTCCAGGAGAGATGAATTCAGCTTCCATAAACCCTTACCCATACAGAGGGTCTCTGCAACATTCAAAGAAAAACTAATTAAACAGTGATCGGAGAAAACCACTTCCCCAGTTTTTAAGACTGAAAAAACAGCTTCCCCCTTCAAATAAAACCTATCTATCCTAGACCTTTTACTACCTTGATGAAAGGTGAAGTCCACGTGGTCTGGCTTATGCTTCAAATGAGCATCCACCAGACTAGCTTCCTCAACTATCTTACTCAGTGCGACGCCATCAGAATCCAGCCTGACTTTGGAGCCTCCCCTGTCACAGACTCTTGTCACATTGTTGAAGTCTCCACCAAAGATCACCTGACAGCTGGAAAAAAGGTATGGTTTAATCCTCATGAGAAGACATTTGCGGTCCCACACAGTTTGTGGACCATAGATGTTAATGAGCCTCAGCTCTTGTCCTCTCATGAGCACATCCAGGATCAGGCACCTTCCCATTTCTAGTTCGATTACTTTCCTGCATTCCACTCTCCCAGCGGTTTTAAAAAGTACCGCTACCCCGCTACGTGGCTCGGCCGCAAGAGACCAGAAGGATGGACCATGGCGCCACTCACTCCTCGCTTTCTCTATTAACTGTGTGGAAGTCAACCAGGTCTCTTGCAAAAATAAAACATCAGCATCAAGACGGCTGAAAAAATTAAAGTTCACATAACGAGCCACGTCTGACTTAATGCTAGCAACGTTAATGCTTGCTAGCGCCAATGGGTGAGTTCCGCCATCATAAGTGATTGAACTAGATAGCTTTCTTCTTACCCCTCCCACCACCCTCACCATCATCAGACCCCTCGCTTTCCTTTTGTCTTTTTAAGCAATGTGAAACATCCATTTCACACTTATCTTTGCCCGCAGGATCTGACTTAGCCCCCCCTCCAGAAGATGGAATATCCCCTGAAGGGTCGGACCCGGCAGCCTGCAAAGAAACCCTATCGCCCCCCAGCACTGCATCCCTCGCACCCTCCTCAGCCAAGTTAGCCGTAGAGGTGTCACTCAGGACACAGTACCGGTTGGAGACCTCCACAAGAGGGGCCCCGGCCAAAACCTCCCTCGGTATCTGGTCTAGGGAGAGTGGGATGGACGGATCCCACTCAAGAGAGGCCTTCCTGGCCTCTCCCTTTTTGCTTTTATTCTTACCCCGCTTGTTCCTCCTCCTCTCCAACCATTCACCACGCTCCTCGTCCACATTCTCCCCACCTGAGGAGGCAGAAACAGCGGAGAGGTCAGCCTCTTCAGATTGAACTCCGGGGTCCCCATCATCACCGCTGTCACCTGAGTCACTATTGACCAGATACTCAGCCAGGGGACCAGTTGAGGGATCAGCTGCCTCCTGCTCCCTCATGTTACGGCGTTGTTCCCGCCGCCTGGCCTTAGCTGCTGTAACTCGCTTATTCTTACTAACCGGATCCTTTTTGCTTCCTCCAGTGCCAGAAGCCCTAGCACTGGTCCCCTTGCCAGCCTGCCCAGTCCTGGCAGCAGATTCTTCCCCAACTACAGGCTCAGCCTCGCGGCTAGTACCTGCCTGGTTCTGAGTCTGTCCCTGAGCCTGGTTGGCAAAGGCAAGCGGACAGCGGCTAAATGGATGACCCAGGTCACCACACAGATTACACCTGATCCGCCGACAGGTTGCGGCAAGATGGTCATTCCCCCCGCACTTCACGCACTTCTGGGTCCTACACTGTGCACTAAAATGCGTGGGATCGCCGCACCTGTGGCAGACCTTTGGCTGCCCCTGGTAGAAGACCATTATCCGATCCCTCCCTATAAAGGCCGAGGAGGGGATATGGGTAACAGAATTTCCCTGGGCCCTCAACATCATGTTAAAGGTCCAGGCCCCTGACCAAATACTGTGCTCGTCCAAGACCTTGGCTGGATAGCCCACCTCACCATAACGACCTAACCAAGTTGCTATGTCAACACAAGAGAGAGACTCATTACAAGTTAGCACGGTCACTCTCTTCACCATGGTCTGGCGAGTGATGGCCTGGACGGCAAAACCTTGCCACTCCGGGGTGTTCTTTGTCAGCTCATATCTGGACCAGAAGAGCTCAAGCCCCTCTGGCCGGACAAAGCTGATGTCAAAGAACTTGGTCCCGTAGGGATGGATGAGGGCAAAGATCTCTTTTGCCTCAAAGCCCATCCGCAGGAGAAGCTCCACAACAACCTTTCTGGAAGGTGCTGCTTCCTCACCTTCCCAAACCAGATGGGCCACATTCCTACGGTCCCCCCCGGCTGTGGGGTGAGTCCAAATGGTCTCATCCCCTCTTTTCTCTCGGAAGGCTCTCAGCCCATGTCTCTCTGTCCAGAAAGACAGGTTGACCGGTTCACCCTCTACCTGTATGGAGGTCCCAGTGCCCTCCATTAAGGCCCCCACAAGGCGCCGTTGCAAGTTACCTTTGCCAGATCCTGCGGGCAAAGAATCCCCTGCTCCCCCTTTTACGGCATCTGCAAAAGTTCTTTTTGCTTCCGCCAGTATTTTTTCCCTCTTCTTTTTCTCCCTTACTCTCTCCTCCTCTGCTTCCTCCTTTTGGAGCAACTCCAACTCCTCTAAAGACAAAACCCTGTCATCATATTCTTTCATGTCTACATTACTATCTTGCACTACATTTCCACTTGCCTTGCCATTCGCACTCACATTCGCACCCGCATTTGTATTTGCTCCCGCACTCCCACCTCCATTCTGGCCTCCTTTCACACCACCATGCATACCACTCACATCACTATTCATACCACTCTTACCCCCTTTTCCTGGGACCCCACCACTTACTCCCCCCAAACTGGTCGGGCTCCCCCCCCATTTGGGGTTACAGCAGTTACATTGGTTTTCTTTGATTTTCCAACGGACGTGGCGACACTATGTTCAGTATCATCGGATTTGGGGTTAGATTCATCCCCTACAGCAATTGCAGGGGATGTCTCACCCCCCTCACCCTCAACCAACACCATGTCCTCCACCATGTCCTGCTGTGCCTTGTCAATTTTTCCAACAGCAGTTTTGTCATTTTCTATTGTCGCCATCACCTCCTCGGATTTTAATGACGCTTTTGTAGCCCTCATCACCCCTTTCTCCGCAGAAGGGGTTCCCTTTGCCTTGTCCGCCATCAAAGAACTCTCCCGCCCTGTATGACCCAGCTTCTAGGAGTGTGTATACCATGACGTCCTTCTCCGTGATTTTACTTTTGTTTTTACTCTTCCTTGTTTTTACCATTTCATCTTCAGGAATGTCATCATTTCCAAAGTACAGTTTTCCTACTGGAGATTCTAGTTGTTTGATTTTTCCGATTATCAGTCCTCCAGCAGACCCTCCTTCCTCCCCAGACGCTGTTTCCTGGCTCCAGGAAGGTTCCCCCTGCCCTGCTGGCAGGGTGTCGTCCCCAGAATCTTCACCTACTAGGGTCTTACTCTGGCTCCTGATCCGCGGCCCCAACGGACCAGGTGTACCAGACCCTGACATACTTTCAAAACGGCTTTCATTCTGGAACTTCTCCATAAACGGACCGCCATTTTTTTCTATTGCAAACTTTTTCTCCTCCAAAGCCATTATCACCTCCTCTAGCTTGTCCAGTTTAGAGGAGAGAGTGGCTTTCTTACGTTTGGGCAATAAGCTCTCCTGTATTTTCACATTTTTGTGTTCTAATTTGGCTCTCCTCAATTCTTTTTTAATCTCTTCATACACCCTTAGATAATATATCACTCTGGAAGCCAGAATAGCCGGGGTTTCAGTAGGGCCCTGTACCCCCCAGTTATGGATAGCCTTTAGTTCTTGCTGACACCCCTCAGGGCGAGACATACCAGACCCTCTAGGGCAAGACAGACCAGTCACACCTGGGCGAGACAGACCAGACCCACCAGGGCGAGATACAGACATACCAGACTCACGTACCTTCACCCCAGCCCTGGCCATCTCTGCCTCGGATCCCACATTCTTAGAGGACTTTGCTGGCGCCTTCTCTGCTTGTTTACCTGCTACTTTGCCAACCACTGTTCTCTTCACCACTTGTTCAGCGGCAATCCCTCTTTTAGCTGCACCCACCACCTGCTCAGCGGCAGACATCTTCATACAACAGGGCTTAACCACATGAGAGCCAGCCCGGTCCAAAGAGGAGTCAAGGCTGCTCCCCTTTCTCATGCTGCCCAGGACTTTCCCTGAAAGCCGGGTTTCAGAGCCACTCTTCTCCATACCGCCCCTCTCTGGAGCACTTGACTGCATAACTTGGGCATCATGCCGCTTACCTCCCGGCTGCGACACTGTCCCCAGTCTCTTCAAACATTCAGCTCTTTCTGTGGCTTCTCCTTCCCTCTCCACCTCCCGCAGCACAGGCACTTCCTGCGCCGGGTCTCCCGCGTTCCTCTCCATCGCCGCAGCTCCGTCATGGCCGCCCGGCATAAAGCGGCGGGCGGCCGCAGCCCGGGTGTCCATGCTGGGAAAAAGCACCACCCCCTGGGGAAAGGGCAGCACTCTCCCCAGCAATCCTTTTTCACTTCCTGGTTCTCCTGCAGAAGCACAGCACACAAACACACACCCACCAGGAAACAGGAACAGGAAGGAACAGCAACCAAGTCAATGGGGACGGATCCGTTTGACACAATATGGTGCAATTGCAAATGGATCCGTCCCCCGTTGACTTTCAATGTAAAGTCAGGACGGATCCGTCTGACTAAAAATTTGACTTTTTTTTACATAGAATGCAGACGGATCCGTTCTGAATGGATACCATCGTTTGCATTTATAGGTGCAGATCCGTCTGTGCAGATACCATACGGATCCGCACCTAACGCAGGTTTGAAAGTAGAAACCAAAAAAATATATAGTGGCAATTCTGGAGGAGCTGCCAAACCCCTGACACTGTGGCGTGTCTTTTATTGGGGGAGCAGCCCGACCGCATGTGGACCGCAGTAATCGACTAACCCCAGCAAAATATGCATACAATGGAGGATATCGGCGCGGTCCACATGCACCACAAGAGCAAACTACACAGAATGTAGCAATCATATGAAACACAGAGAGAGAATGCACCAAACAGATATAACACTGACTATGCTGGCAAGACATGAATGAAGGTATTAACCACTTCAACCCCGCTAGCTAAAACCCCCTTCATGACCAGGCCACTTTTTACACTTCTGCACTACACTACTTTCACCGTTTATCGCTCGGTCATGCAACTTACCACCCAAATGAATTTTACCTCCTTTTCTTCTCACTAATAGAGCTTTCATTTGGTGGTATTTCATTGCTGCTGACATTTTTACTTTTTTTGTTATTAATCGAAATGTAACGATTTTTTTGCAAAAAAATGACATTTTTCACTTTCAGCTGTAAAATTTTGCAAAAAAAACGACATCCATATATAAATTTTTCACTAAATTTATTGTTCTACATGTCTTTGATAAAAAAAAATGTTTGGGCAAAAAAAAATGGTTTGGGTAAAAGTTATAGCGTTTACAAACTATGGTACAAAAATGTGAATTTCTGCTTTTTGAAGCAGCTCTGACTTTCTGAGCACCTGTCATGTTTCCTGAGGTTCTACAATGCCCAGACAGTAGAAAAACCCCACAAATGACCCCATTTCGGAAAGTAGACACCCTAAGGTATTCGCTGATGGGCATAGTGAGTTCATAGAACTTTTTATTTTTTGTCACAAGTTAGCGGAAAATGATGATTTTTATTTTAATTTTTTTTTCTTACAAAGTCTCATATTCGACTAACTTGCGACAAAAAATAAAAAATTCTAGGAACTCGCCATGCCCCTACCGGAATACCTTGGGGTGTCTTCTTTCCAAAATGGGGTCACTTGTGGGGTAGTTATACTGCCCTGGCAATTTAGGGGCCCAAATGTGTGAGAAGTAGTTTGCAATCAAAATGTGTAAAAAATGGCCTGCGAAATCCAAAAGGTGCACTTTGGAATATGTGCCCCTTTGCCCACCTTGGCTGCAAAAAAGTGTCACACATCTGGTATCGCCGTACTCAGGAGAAGTTGGGGAATGTGTTTTGGGGTGTCATTTTACATATAACTATGCTGGGTGAGAGAAATATCTTGGCAAAAATAACTTTTCCCATTTTTTTATACAAAGTTGGCATTTGACCAAGATATTTTTCTCACCCAGCATGGGTATATGTAAAATGACACCCCAAAACACATTGCCCAACTTCTCCTGAGTACGGCGATACCAGATGTGTGACACTTTTTTGCAGCCTAGATGTGCAAAGGTGCCCAAATTCCTTTTAGGAGGGCATTTTTAGACATTTGGATCCCAGACTTCTTCTCACACTTTCGGGCCCCTAAAAAGCCAGGGCAGTATAAATACCCCACATGTGACCCCACTTTGGAAAGAAGACACCCCAAGGTATTTAATGAGGGGCATGGCGAGTTCATAGAATTTTTTTTTTTTTTGCATAAGTTAGCGGAAATTGATTTTATTTTTTTCTCACAAAGTCTCACTTTCCGCTAACTTAGGACAAAAATTTCAATCTTTCATGGACTCAATATGCCCCTCACGGAATACCTTGGGGTGTCTTCTTTCCGAAATGGGGTCACATGTGGGGTATTTATACTGCCCTGTCTTTTTAGGGGCCCTAAAGTGTGAGAAGAAGTCTGGAATATAAATGTCTAAAAATGCATTTGGATTCCGTGAGGGGTAGGGTGAGTTCATGTGAGATTTTATTTTTTGACATAAGTTAGTGGAATATGAGACTTTGTAAGAAAAAACTAACAAAAAAATATATATATTTCCTCTAACTTGGGCCAAAAAAATGTCTGAATGGAGCCTTACAGGGGGGTGATCAATGACAGGGGGGTGATCAATGACAGGGGGGTGATCAATGACAGGGGGGTGATCACCCATATAGACTCCCTGATCACCCCCCTGTCATTGATCACCCCCCTGGTAAGGCTCCATTCAGACGTCCGTATGATTTTTACGGATCCATGGATACATGGATCGGATCCGCAAAACACATGTGGACGTCTGAATGGAGCCTTACAGGGGGGTGATCAATGACAGGGGGTGATCAGGGTGATCACCCCCCTGTCATTGATCACCCCCCCTGTAAGGCTCCATTCAGACGTCCGTATGATTTTTACGGATCCATGGATACATGGATCGGGTCCGCAAAACACATGCGGACGTCTGAATGGAGCCTTACAGGGGGGTGATCAATGACAGGGGGTGATCAGTGAGTGTATATGGGTGATCACCCCCCTGTCATTGATCACCCCCCTGTAAGGCTCCATTCAGACGTCCGTATGATTTTTACGGATCCATGGATACATGGATCGGATCCGCAAAACACATGCGGACGTCTGAATGGAGCCTTACAGGGGGGTGATCAATGACAGGGGGTGATCAGGGAGTGTAAATGGGTGATCACCCGCCTGTCATTGATCACCCCCCTGTAAGGCTCCATTCAGACGTCCGCATGTGTTTTGCGGATCCGATCCATGTATCCATGGATCCGTAAAAATCATACGGACGTCTGAATGGAGCCTTACAGGGGGGTGATCAATGACAGGGGGTGATCAGGGAGTGTATATGGGTGATCACCCCCCTGTCATTGATCACCCCCCTGTAAGGCTCCATTCAGACGTCCGTATGATTTTTACGGATCCATGGATCCATGGATCGGATTCGCAAAACACATGTGGACGTCTGAATGGAGCCTTACAGGGGGGTGATCAATGACAGGGGGGTGATCAATGACAGGGGGTGATCAGGGAGTGTATATGGGTGATCACCCGCCTGTCATTGATCACCCCCCTGTAAGGCTCCATTCAGACGTCTGCATGTGTTTTGCGGATCCGATCCATGTATCCGTAAAAATCATACGGACGTCTGAACGGAGCCTGACAGGGGGGTGATCAATGACAGGGGGGTGATCAGGGAGTTTATATGGGGTGATCATGGGTGATCAGGGGTTCATAAGGGGTTAATAAGTGACGGGTGGGGGGGGAAGTGTAGTGTGGTGTTTGGTGCGACTTTACTGACCTACCTGTGTCCTCTGGTGGTCGATCCTAACAAAAGGGACCACCAGAGGACCAGGTAGCAGGTATATTAGATGCTGTTATCAAAACAGCGTCTAATATACCTGTTAGGGGTTAAAAAAATCAGATCTCCAGCCTGCCAGCGAGCGATCACCGCTCTCAGGCTGGAGATCCACTCGCTTACCTGCCGTTCCTGTGAGCGCGCGCGCCTGTGTGCGCGCGTTCACAGGAAATCCCGGCCCTCGCGAGATGACGCATATATGCGTGACTCTGCGCAGGGCTGCCGCCTCCGGACCGCACGTCTGCGTTAGGCGGTCCGGAGGCGGTTAAAAGCTAAGACTTTTGCCAATATATTCCAGTCATGGAGATATCGGAGCCCATCATGCACCACGTCACGGTTCTCAGCATGGCAAGGGGTCCTAACCGCTGCTCTAACTGTGGTGTGAACACGGTCTGAAGGTGATATAATTCACGGCTCGCGGCCTGGCTTCATTCACATCGTACTACCGCAGTATTCATGCTGGGCGTTTGTGGGAAGCTTGGCTGCGAGCTGAATTATATCACCTTCAGACCGTGTTCACACCACAGTTAGAGCAGCGGTTAGGACCCCTTGCCATGCTGAGAACCGTGACGTGGTGCATGATGGGCTCCGATATCTCCATGACTGGAATATATTGGCAAAAGTCTCAGCTTTTAATACCTTCATTCATGTCTTGCCAGCATAGTCAGTGTTATATCTGTTTGGTGCATTCTCTCTCTGTGTTTCAGGTTTGAAAGTAGCCTTAGTTAGGTGGGCGGCAGCGGCCATTTTATGTAAGCTCAGCGCACCAGCACTGCATCTGTGCTTTTGTGACATTCAAATCAAGCTTGAAATACTGCAATAATTATCTGGCTTTGAAAAAACACCAACTTTTGGCAATATCTAACATCTGGTGCCTTTGCAGGAGATTAGTCAGTTTGCAAATTAAGCTAGAAAAACAGTTATAATTTTCAGGGTTTTTAAAAACACCCTTTTGGGGCAAAATACACTATTTTACAGCCCTTCCTGCATCTGCACGTTAAATTCAAGGGTTATATACTGCTATCATATTCTGTTATTAAACAAACACCTATTTTGGCCAAAAAACTTAATTTTGCAGCCTTTGCTGCATATGTCATTGTGAGATACACACTTTATATACTGTGGTTCTATTCAGTTATTTGAAAAACAACCATTTTGGGCAAAAAACTTTAATTGCGGCCTAGTCTGGATCTGTACGTGTAAGATACACACTTTAGATACTGTGGTTATATTCTTCTATTAATAAAACACCCTTTTTGGTCAAAATACACAATTTTACAGCCCTTGCTGCATCAGCATGTGTGAAATTCAAGGGTTATATACTGCTGTCATATTCTGTTATTAAACAAACACCCATTTTGGGGAAAAAACTTAAATTGCGGCCTAGTCTGGATCTGTACGTGTGAGATACACCCTTTACATACTGTGGTTTTATTCAGTTATTTGAGAAACAACCATTTTGGGCAAAAAACTTAAATTGCGGCCTAGTCTGCATCTGTAAGTGTGAGATACAACCTCTACATACTGTCGTTCTATTCTGCTATTAATTAAACACCCATTTAGGGCAAGATCCTAAATTTGAGAAATATGAGGAGAGCGTCAAATAAGGGAAGTGGCCCAGGTTGTGGTGCTCCTGTTGCAGGGAGAGGACGTGGTCGATCTGTGCCAGCTACACGCACAAGTGAAACCCCTTCCTCAGGTGCGAGTAGGCAACAGAACCTGTAGCAGTATTTGGTCGGGCCTAATGCGGCTCTACGAATGGTGAGGCCAGAACAAGTACAGGCGATAGTAGATTGGGTTGCTGACAGTGCCTCCAGTTCCTTCACATTGTCTCCCACCCAGTCTCCTGCTGAAAGATCAGAGTTAGCACCTGCAACCGATGTCCATCAGTCTTTCACCTCACCCCCTTGCAAATCAGCCAAGCAGTCTGAGCCCCAAGCCATGCAGCAGTCTCTTCTGCTTTTTGATGACTCTGTTAGCAAGGTTTCCCCTGCGCCATCCACCTAGCCCTGCCCCAGAAGTGAAAGAGATTGAGTGCACCGATGCCCAACCCCTTATGTTTCAAGATGAGTACATGGGAGGACCATCGCAGCACGTCTCGGATGATGCCGAAACACAGGTGCCAACTGCTGGGGCTTTCGAAAGTGTGCAGACTGACAAGGAGGGCAGGGGTGAAGACTGGGTGGAAGATGATGTGGAGGACGATGAGGTCCTCGACCCCACATGGAATCAAGGTCATGCGAGTGACCTATGTAGTTCGGAGGAAGAGGCGGTGGTCGCACAGAGCCACCAGCACAACAGAAGAGGGAGCAGGATGCAAAAGCGGAGCAGCTGTCCACTAGACAGTACGCCTGCTACTGCCCACCGCAGCAAGGGACCGAGCACACTAAAGCTAGCTCCAAGGAGTTCCCTGGCGTGGCAGTTCTTCAGACAATGTGCTGATGACAAGACACGAGTGGTTTGCACACTGTGCAATCAGATCCTCAAGCGAGGCATAAACGTTCTCAACCTGAGCACAACCTGCATGACCAAGCATTTAAGTGCAAAGCACGAGCTGCTGTGGAGTAGACACCTAAAAAACAAAGAAAGGTCTCTGGCTCCTCCGTCTTCTTCTTCTGCTGCAGTCTTGGCCTCTTAATCCACCTCTGGAGTGACAGTGCCACCTGCCACCCCGCCAACAGAGGATCTGCCAGCAACCCACCTGGGTCACCAAGCATCTCCACAATGTCCCACGAAAGCATTCAGCTCTCCATCTCCCAAACACTGGAGCAGAAGAGAAAGTACCCCCCTACCCACCCGCGATCCCTGGCCCTGAATGCCAGCATTTCTAAATTACTGGCTTTTGAAATGCTGTCATTCCGTCTGGTGGAGACGGACAGTTTTAACCCCTTAAGGACCGAGGACGTACCGGTACGCCCTATTTCCCGAGTCCTTAAGGACCGAGGACGTACCGGTACGTCCTGACTTAAAATCTGCATTCCGGCGCCGCGGGGGTTAATCGGAACGGGACGCCGGCTGAAATCATTCAGCCGGCATCCCGTAACAATGCAGGGGGGGGTCATTTGACCCCCCCGTGTCGGCGATCGCAGCAAACCGCAGGTCAATTCAGACCTGCGGTTTGCTGCGCTTTTTGCAGTTTCTGATCCCCGCGGTCCCTGACCGCGGGGATCAGAAACTTCAGAGTGCCTAAAATCAATATTGCCCACCCCCCCCTGCACCCCTGCATGATTTGATGGCGGCGGGTGGTGCAGGGGGGGGTGTCGCAGGCAGTGGGGGCGTTGCGGGAGGCGGGCGGTGCGGCAGGCGGGATCGCGAGCCCCCGCCCGCCTCCCATTGCATAATCGTTGGCGTCTAGTGGGTTATACCAGGGTGCCAGCACATTGCTGGCACCCTGGTATAAACGGCTGACATCGGTGATGCGATGTCAGCCGTTTAACCCTTTCCATGCAGCGGTCCGTACGGACCGCTGTATGGAAAAGGTTAACAGCGCAAGGAGCTCCCTCCCTCTCCGATCGGGGGGCTGCTGTGCCTTTGCAGCCCCCCGATGGGAGAGGGAGAGAGCCCCCAGAGAGCCCCCCGAAGCCCCGTCCTCACCCTTCCCCGTCTGCGAAGTTGTGACAGACGGGGAAGGTTCCCATGGCAACAGGACGCCTGCTCAGGCGTCCTGCTGTCCATGGTGCTGAACAGATCTGTGCTGAAAGCATAGATCTGTTCAGTGTAAGTAAAATACAGTGCAGAAACCTATATAGTTTCTGTACTGTATTTTACAGACATCAGACCCACTGGATCTTCAAGAACCAAGTGGGTCTGGGTCCAATTTTTTTTAAAAAAAGTGAAAAAAGTTAAGATAAAATAAAAAAACATTTATCACTGAATAAAAATAAAAATAAAAAAATACACTACACATATTAGGTATCGCCGCGTCCGTAACGACCTGATCTATAAAACGGTCATGTTACTTTCCCCGCACGGTGAACGCCATAAAAATAAAAAAATAAAAACTATGAGAAAATTGAAATTTTGCCCACCTTACTTCCCAAAAAAGGTAATAAAAGTGATCAAAAAAGTCGCATGTACGCCAAAATAGTACCAATAAAACCGTCATCTCATCCCGCAAAAAATGAGACCCTACTCAAGATAATCGCCCAAAAACTGAAAAAACTATGGCTCTTAGACTATGGAAACACTAAAACATGATTTTTTTTGTTTCAAAAATAAAATAATTGTGTAAAACTTTTATAAATAAAAATAAAGTATACATATTAGGTATCGCCGCGTCCGTATCGACCGGCTCTATAAAATTATCACATGACCTAACCCCTCAGGTGAGCACCGTAAAAAAAAAGAAGAAAAAAGTGTAAAAAAAGCAATTTTTTGCCATCTTACGTCACAAAAAGTGTAATAGCAAGCGATCAAAAAGTCATATGCACCCCAAAATAGTGCCAATCAAACCGTCATCTCATCCCGCAAAAAATTAGACCCTACTCAAGATAATCGCCCAAAAACTGTAAAAACTATGGCTCTTAGACTATGGAGACACTAAACAATTTTTTGGTTTTAAAAATGAAGTTATTGTATAAAACTTACATAAATAAAAAAAATTGTATACATATTAGGTATCGCCGCGTCCGTGACAACCTGCTCTATAAAATTACCACATGATCTAACCTGTCAGATGAATGTTGTAAATAACAAAAAAAAAAACGTGCCAAAAAAGCTATTTCTTGTTACCTTGCCGCACAAAAAGTGTAATATAGAGCAACCAAAAATCATATGTACCCTAAACTAGTACCAACAATGCTGCCACCCTATTCCGTACTTTCTAAAATGGGGTCACTTTTTTGGAGTTTCTACTCTAGGGGTGCATCAGGGGGGCTTCAAATGGGACATGGTGTCAAAAAAACTGTCCAGCAAAATCTGCCTTCCAAAAACCGTATGGCATTCCTTTCCTTCTGTGCCCTGCCGTGTGCCCGTACAGCAGTTTACGACCACATATGGGGTGTTTCTGTAAACTACAGAATCAGGGCCATAAATAATGAGTTTTGTTTGGCTGTTAACCCTTGCTTTGTAACTGGAAAAAAAATATTAAAATGGAAAATCTGCCAAAAAAGTGAAATTTTGAAATTGTATCTCTATTTTCCATTAAATCTTGTGCAACACCTAAAGGGTTGACAAAGTTTGTAAAATCAGTTTTGAATACCTTGAGGGGTGTAGTTTCTTAGATGGGGTCACTTTTTTGGAGTTTCTACTCTAGGGGTGCATCAGGGGGGCTTCAAATGGGACATGGTGTCAAAAAAACTGTCCAGCAAAATCTGCCTTCCAAAAACCGTATGGCATTCCTTTCCTTCTGCGCCCTACTGTGTGCCCGTACAGCAATTTACGACCACATATGGGGTGTTTCTGTAAACTACAGAATCAGGGCCATAAATAATGAGTTTTGTTTGGCTGTTAACCCTTGCTTTGTAACTGGAAAAAAAATATTAAAATGGAAAATCTGCCAAAAAAGTTAAATTTTGAAATTGTATCTCTATTTTCCATTAAATCTTGTGCAACACCTAAAGGGTTGACAAAGTTTGTAAAATCAGTTTTGAATACCTTGAGGGGTGTAGTTTCTTAGATGGGGTCACTTTTTTGGAGTTTCTACTCTAGGGGTGCATCAGGGGGGCTTCAAATGGGACATGGTGTCAAAAAAACTGTCCAGCAAAATCTGGCTTCCAAAAACCATACGGCGCACCTTTCACTCTACGCCCCGCTGTGTGGCCGTACAGTAGTTTACGGCCACATTTGGGGTGTTTCTGTAAACAGCAGAGTCAGGGCAATAAAGATACAGTCTTGTTTGGCTGTTAACCCTTGCTTTGTTAGTGGAAAAAATGGGTTAAAATGGAAAATTAGGCAAAAAAATGAAATTCTCAAATTTCATCCCAATTTGCCAATAACTCTTGTGCAACACCTAAAGGGTTAACGAAGTTTGTAAAATCAGTTTTGAATACCTTGAGGGGTATAGTTTCTTAGATGGGGTCACTTTATGGAGTTTCTACTCTAGGGGTGCATCAGGGGGCTTCAAATGGGACATGGTGTCAAAAAAACTGTCCAGCAAAATCTGGCTTCCAAAAACCATACGGCGCACCTTTCACTCTACGCCCCGCTGTGTGGCCGTACAGTAGTTTACGGACACATATTGGGTGTTTCTGTAAACAGCAGAGTCAGGGCAATAAAGATACAGTCTTGTTTGGCTGTTAACCCTTGCTTTGTTAGTGGAAAAAATGGGTTAAAATGGAAAATTAGGCAAAAAAATGAAATTCTCAAATTTCATCCCAATTTGCCAATAACTCTTGTGCAACACCTAAAGGGTTAACGGAGTTTGTAAAATCAGTTTTGAATACCTTGAGGGGTGTAGTTTATAGAATGGGGTCATTTTTGGGCGGTTTCTATTATGTAAGCCTCGCAAAGTGACTTCAGAGCTGTAGTGGTCCCTAAAAATTGGGTTTTTGTAAATTTCTGAAAAATTTCAAGATTTGCTTCTAAACTTCTAAGCCTTGTAACATCCCCAAAAAATAAAATATCATTCCCAAAATAATTCAAACATGAAGTAGACATATGGGGAATGTTAAGTCATCACAATTTTTGGGGGTATTACTATGTATTACAGAAGTAGAGAAACTGAAACTTTGAAATTTGCTAATTTTTCAAAATTTTTGGTAAATTAGGTATTTTATTATGCAAAAAAATTAATTTTTTTGACTTTATTTTACCAGTGTCATGAAGTACAATATGTGACGAAAAAACAATCTCAGAATGGCCTGGATAAGTCAAAGCGTTTTAAAGTTATCAGCACTTAAAGTGACACTGGTCAGATTTGCAAAAAATGGCCTGGTCCTTAAGGTGAAAATGAGCCCGGTCCTTAAGGGGTTAAAGACCTTATGGCGGTGGCTGTCCCACAGTATGTCGTGCCGAGCCGCCACTACTTTTCCAGGCGAGCCATCCCTTCCCTGCACAACCAAGTGGGGGGACAAAATCAGGTGTGCACTGCGCAACACCATCTGTGGCAAGGTGCACCTGACTACGGATACGTGGCCCAGTAAGCACAGTCAGGGACTTTATATCTCCATAACAGCACACTGAGTAAATGCAGTGGTGGCTGGGCCTGAGGTGGATAGCAGTTTGTCACATGTCCTTCCACCACCGAGGAATGCAGGGCACTTCAGTTTGCCTCCTGTTGCTTCCTCCTCCTATTCTGCTTCCTCATCCTCTACCGCCTCCTCATCCGGTCAGCGTAACACCTTCACTACCAACTTCAGCACAGCCAGGGGTAAACAACAGCAGGCAGTTTCAAAACGTATCTGTTTGGGGGACAAAACCCACACCGCACTGGAGCTGTGGATGGGCCTTGAACAACAGACTGATGAGTGGTTGCTGCCAGTGAGCCTCAAGCCCGGCCTGGTAGTGTGCGATAATGAGCGAAATCTCGTAATAGCTCTGGGACTAGCCGGTTTGGCGCACATCCCTTGCCTGGCTCATGTGCTGAATTTGGTGGTGAAGAGATTCCTTAAAAATGACACCAATATGTCAGAGTTGCTGCATAAAGTGCGGTCCGTCAGTGCGCGCTTTCAGCGATCTCACCCTGCTGCTGCTCGCCTGTCAGTGCTGCAGCGTAACTTCGGCCTTCCCGTTCACTGCCTCATATGCGACGTGCCCACAAGGTGGAACTCCACCTTGCACATGCTGGCCAGACTGTGCGAGCAGCAGCAGGCGATAGTGGAGTTTCAGCTGCAGCACCCACGGGTGAGTCGCTCTGCAGAACAACACCACTTCACCACCAATGACTGGGCCTCCATGCGAGACCTGTGTTCCTTGTTGCACTGTTTCGAGTACTCCACCAGCATGGCCAGTGCTGATAATGCAGTCCAGCTCATGGCCATCACTGGTGTGTGGCTGGCGGGATACAGAGGACACAGACGATACACCTCCCACAGAGGACAGCTTTTCATTGCCTCTGGGCAGCCTGGCACACATGAGCGATTACATGCTGCAGTGTCTCCGCAACGACCGCCGAGTTGCCCACATTCTAACTTGTGCTGATTACTGGGTGGCCACGCTTCTGGATACTCGTTACAAGGACAACGTACCGTCCTTAATTCCCTCACTGGAGAGTGATCGTAGGTTGCATGAGTACAAGCGCACGCTGGTAGACGCACTGCTGGTGGCATTCCCATCTGACAGCGGGGGCACAGTGGAAGCACAAGGCGAAGGAAGAGGAAGAGGTCGCCAACACAGCTGGAGTCCGCCAGCACCTCAGAAGGCAGGGTTAGCATGGCCGAAATGTGGAAAAGCTTTGTCAGCACGCCACAGCAACCAGCACCACCAGCTGATATGGAACGTCTTAGCAGGAGGCAGCATTTCACCAACATGGTGGAGCAGTATGTGTGCACACGCCTACACGAACTGACTGACAGGTGTCAGCCCCTGCAACTTCCGGGTCTCCAAATTGGGCACATGGCCTGAGCTTGCCCTTTACGCCTTGGAGGTGCTGGCCTGCCCTGCAGCCAGTGTATTGTCTGAACATGTGTTTAACACGACTGGAGGGGGTTATCACAGGTTATATTTCCCAATGTTTTGGGGTGTACCCTAATTTAAAAAAATAAAAATAAATTTAAAACCAAAAAGCAGTGTAAGCTACCTCCTCCTCTTCCACCGCCGCTTCCACCTACACCACCACATCCACCGCCCCCTCAACCTCCTACTCCATATGGACCTCGTCCTCCTAGATCAAGATTATTATTTTTTATTTTTACGTATTTTATGTTATTTAAAGTCATTTCCCTATCCACATTTGTTTGCAGAGCACTTGCCATGCTCTTAACCACATTCTGATGCCATTTGCAGCCCTCTAGCCCGTTCCATCACATTTTTACTGCCATTTTAGTGCTCAAAATCAATCTTTTTTGTGAAGTTCGGCCGAACTAGTCGAACCCGAACATCCAGGTGTCCGCTCAACTCTATTAGCAATATAGAGTATATGTTCCCGTTATCTTGTTTTAAATGTTCTCCTGGTGCTTCCTACATACAGTAGATTACAGCTGGTGCTGGTTGCAATTAATATGGTGCTTGATTTGGAATGTTTCATTATTTTGTGCATTATGAAAGTGGTTGGTGACATGGACATATTTACAGGTTTTACAGTGATGGGTGCCACATTTTGTGAAACCCCGATGTTTTAGCCATGTATCTGCTGTATTTGTTGTGGATCGTCTAAAAAGTGAAGGTGAGAGAGAATTTGTCAGAGTGTTTGGTCTCCTAGAGACCACTCTGCGTCCATTTTTTAGGACATCATGCAGAATATTATTGTCACAGATGTAGTAGGGGAGAACACCAAAAGACAATCAAGAAGGAAGGGGAAATACACTAGGCCTCATCACTAGGGAAGGAATAGGGTCACCACTTATAAAACCCTGCTCCTGGCCCTAACTCCTATCTAGTAAACAACCGGGGGTGGTGGTGGTGGGGGGAATACAAAACACGACAAGCGGAACACTTAACTTCAGAGGATGAAGGATGAACAGGACTTCAACACGAACCACACTCCAGCTCTTCCAAGACCAAATGAAGCTGTCCCAAGCAAGGAGTGATGGGAAAAGTCAGACTAAATAGGGCAAGGTAAAGGTCACATGATCCACACATGAACAGGAGGTGTGGACATACCAGCAACACACAGACAAAGTGAAACCAAAAGTGGCTGTCAGATCACTAATGGGTGGATAATCTTTCAGACCTTCTGGGACCTGTCACAAATGTGACAATTATCTTCATATAGGATAGGTAAAAAAAATTTCATGACTTTTTCTATTTCAGAAAATTGGCGACTAAATGTTAGTTCTCACGTTTAGAACGATTTTTGGGAAACAATAAATCCGCTCTATTTTTATTCCCAGCTATATCATACCCTCTGTTTATCATTCATTTCGGATACCCTCTATCTGTAAGTCTGGCCCGAATTATTGCTGCTTCTTTTAAAAATGCCGCAGCCGTACTGCAATTTCTGCGAGCCCGCAGGAATTCTCCCACTGGGATGGCTTTTAGGGTATGGGGTGGGTGGTGACTGGTGGCTTTGAAAAGGGTATTACCCAAAATGTATTTCCGAAAAGTCGCGGTTCTTTATTTTCCGGTCTCTGGCACCAGTCAATGTTAGGTCTAAAAAGTTAATGGTAGATGCATGATGCTAGTGTGTAAATTTCAACTTGTATGTATTGCTGTTAACATACAAAAGGAAGTCTGGTATGGCAGACGCATCGAAACCCCAAATTAGGAGAAAATCATCGATGTATCTGCCATACCAGACGACCATGTCAGCAAACTGATTATTTTCGGAAAATATATATCTCTCTTCCCAGTAAGCCATTACCAGATTGGCTAGGGACGTTGAGAACTTAGCTCCCATTGATACACTGCTTATTTGGATATAAAATGTATTGTCAAAAGAAAAATAATTGTGTGTAAGGAGAAAAGTTGTCACCTCTAGGATAAAATCAATGAAATCATCAGAATGGCTTGTATACCTAAAAAGATGGTATTCCAGCGCCAATCCGGCCACGGTATGAGGAATAGAGGGATAGAGAGATATGACATCCATAGTCAGCCATAGTCAGCCTATTCCCCATACCGTGGCCGGATTGGTGCTGGAATACCATCTTTTTAGGTATACAAGTAACAATATGATTTCATTGATTTTATCCTAGAGGTAACAACTTTTCTCCTACTTTATGCAAATTCTCTCTCACCTTCACTTTTTAGACGATCCACAACAAATGCAGCAGATACATGGCTAAAACATCGGGGTTTCACAAAATTTATAGTAAACTTCGTTGAATGAGTATACAAAATCCCATAGAATTTTTTAAAATTTTTAACATGATCTTTATTGAACAATCATAATTGTAAACATGATTATACCAATATAACATTACATTATACAGATAATAATAAGCCTTTGTGATAAAGGAGTCTAATAGCTAGCGCACTTATAACTTGTGTGAGACTATTAACATAGGAGGAACTATCAATGGTGTGCATCAGCAGAAAAGTAAAATCTATCAAACCATGAAGCTGGGGTGCACTAGCATTATTATTCTAGATGCAATCACCCATATATAGGAGTGTGGAA
This sequence comes from Bufo gargarizans, assembly GCF_014858855.1. Taxonomy (NCBI): domain Eukaryota; kingdom Metazoa; phylum Chordata; class Amphibia; order Anura; family Bufonidae; genus Bufo; species Bufo gargarizans. The sequence continues at coordinate 277,233,442 of NC_058084.1, read as the reverse complement.
GCTGTTACACTTCCTAAACCAAAAGACATGTACTGCTGAATGAAGTGACTGATGTCAAAAAGCTAGCCATTGATAGCAAATGAACCTACCTATGAAGGTCAACAATAAGCGCTGAATCTCCCCGACGTACGTTTCGCCGTGCTGCGTCCTAAGCCCTAGTGCGACATTACTTTATTTTATTATATATATATATATATATGTGTGTTAACAGGACCCGTGACTAACCAGGAATAATATTTCATTAACTCTTCTGTATCTTTGTCCTTGTTCTGTATACAACAATTCTATTTTCCTTTCCTTTATCGCATGGTTTTCCCTATGGGTTACACACTGTTCACATGGTGCGAGTTTTTTCAGGGAGCTTGTATGTGTTGTCAGAATCTGCAAATAGAGCAAACACACCTCATTTGCCTCCCTATCGCTATGTCTCCATGGTTGTAGCAATCTCTAATGTGCTTGGACCCAATTTAAGATAGGAGCTGATGTGCATTTATTAAATGTTTTTCTGACACCCGCATGTTAACATCTATAGATAAAGCCACCACAGGACCTGTGAGAAACTAGAAGTGATATTTTAGCTTCTTTTTTTATCAATTTACTAACATTTTTGTCTTTGTTCTGTGCCCTTTTCTTATATTTTTATATTATATTGCTTTCACCATGGATTGCAACTGGTTCACATGATGCGATTTTTCTGGGGAATCATATATAGCATTAAAGCTGCAAAATAGAGCAAATATGCCTTTCATTTTTCTCCTGATCGCCATGTGACCATGGTTGAAGCAGTTATTAATGTGATATTTGCAGTTATTGTATACAGTACAGACCAAAAGTTTGGACACACCTTCTCAAGAGTTTTCTTTATTTTCATGACTATGAAAATTGTAGATTCACACTGAAGGCATCAAAACTATGCATTAACACACGTGGAATTATATACATAACAAAAAAGTGTGAAACAGCTGAAAATATGTCATATTCTAGGTTCTTCAAAGTAGCCACCTTTTGCTTTGATTACTGCTTTGCACACTCTTGGCATTATCTTGATGAGCTTCAAGAGGTAGTCACCTGAAATGGTCTTCCAACAGTCTTGAAGGAGTTCCCAGAGATGCTTAGCACTTGTTGGCCCTCTTGCCTTCACTCTGCTGTCCAGCTCACCCCAAACCATCTCGATTGGGTTCAGGTCCAGTGACTGTGGAGGCCAGGTCATCTGGCGCAGCACCCCATCACTCTCCTTCATGGTCAAATAGCTCTTACACAGCCTGGAGGTGTGTTTGGGGTCATTATCCTGTTGAAAAATAAATGATGGTCCAACTAAACGCAAACCGGATGGAATAGCATGGTGCTGCAAGATGCTGTGGTAGCCATGCTGGTTCAGTATGCCTTCAATTTTGAATAAATCCCCAACAGTGTCACCAGCAAAGCACCCCCACACCATCACACCTCCTCCTCCATGCTTCATGGTGGGAACCAGGCATGTAGAGTCCATCCGTTCACCTTTTCTGCGTCGCACAAAGACACGGTGGTTGGAACCAAAGATCTCAAATTTGGACTCATCAGACCAAAGCACAGATTTCCACTGGTCTAATGTCCATTCCTTGTGTTCTTTAGCCCAAACAAGTCTCTTCTGCTTGTTGTCTGTCCTTAGCAGTGGTTTCCTAGCAGATATTCTACCATGAAGGCCTGATTCACACAGTCTCCTCTTAACAGTTGTTCTAGAGATGTGTCTGCTGCTAGAACTCTGTGTGGCATTGACCTGGTCTCTAATCTGAGCTGCTGTTAACCTGCGATTTCTGAGGCTGGTGACTTGGATGAATGTATTCTCCGCAGCAGAGATTACTCTTGGGCTTCCTTTCCTTTGGTGGTCCGCATGTGAGCCAGATTCTTTGTAGCGCTTGATGGTTTTTGTGACTGCACTTGGGGACACTTTCAAAGTTTTCCCAATTTTTCGGACTGACTGACCTTCATTTCTTAAAGTAATGATGGCCACTTGTTTTTCTTTACTTAGCTGCTTTTTTCTTGCCATAATACAAATTCTAACAGTCTATTCAGTAGGTCTATCAGCTGTGTATCCACCTGACTTCTCCACAATGCAACTGATGGTCCCAACCCCATTTATAAGGCAATAAATCCCACTTATTAAACCTGACAGGGCACACCTGTGAAGTGAAAACCATTTCAGGTGACTACCTCCTGAAGCTCATCAAGAGAATGCCAAGAGTGTGCAAAGCAGTAATCAAAGCAAAAGGTGGCTACTTTGAAGAACCTAGAATATGACATATTTTCAGTTGTTTCACACTTTTTGTTATGTATATAATTCCACATGTGTTAATTCATAGTTTTGATGCCTTCAGTGTGAATCTACAATTTTCATAGTCATGAAAATAAAGAAAACTCTTTGAATGAGAAGGTGTGTCCAAACTTTTGGTCTGTACTGTATATTTTTATAAAAACCTTTTAGCAAGAAAACTGTTTTCAATGTTACACATAGGGTTAATGGTGATTGCTCGAAACAGAGTTAATGCCCCACCTTACTCTGTGGCTGAATCCCCTCCCCCGTATTTAAGCCCGGAGTCAGGAAGGGACATACAGTTACGACTAAGACCAGTTGTTGGTTGAAACGCGTCAACTTGGAGGAGCAAATGTGCTCTAGGGGTCCACTATATGTTTTCTTGAATTCAACCAATAAAGACTGAGTTTTTATATTCTTCTCTGAAGTGCTGGACTATCTTTTCTACTGTTGCTGATTGAAGAACTCACCTGGTTCGGTGCTCGTACAGGAGATTGGACATGCAGGGTGAGATGGATTTGTTTTCTACTGTGTAAAATAACCTACCATAGATTTGCAGGCAACAGAGATCAGTAATTGGAGTGATTTCTGTATAGATAACCGTCTTGGCGCGTCACTTTCTGTGGTATCAACTAAGGTGTTACCCCCGTTTCTTTCAGATTTTTTTTGACGTATTCTCTTAGGGTGGAGATCAAGAGTTACCCCTTCACGAGAGTATGATTGTCCGGTCAACCTTATTCCCGGAGCTAAATTGCCAAAGTCTCGGTTGTATAAACTTTCCCAACCCGACAGAGTAGCTATGCGAAAGTATATTATCGAGAATTTGGCAAACGGACATATTAGAATATCTAAGTCACTGGTGGCTTCCAGCTTCTTTTTTGCTAAAAAAAAAGATGGGACCCTTAGACCGTGTTTAGACTTCCGGGAGCTATATCGTATCACTGTCTGTGATTCTTACCCCCTTCCCTTAATCCCGGATTTATTCGATCAGATTGTCAGAGCCAAGGTGTTTTCCAAGTTGGATTTCCCTACCCGATAAATTTCCCTACCCTCGTCACTTCCTGTTGTGCCGTGGCTGCACCGGACATTACGTTCCCAGCTTTGGAAGGAGGTGTACCGTACCAACGCACAACGACGGTGGGGAAATTTCAGCTAACTACTCCCGTCGGGATACACCACGCGTGCGCACCAGCGGGTAGGTAGATCTCTTAAACCGAACATCCATCTGATCATGGCGCCTGCGTAGTGTGGGGGTAGGGAGATCTGATGGCCATTTGGTCTGTAAATCTCCCTACCCCTCACTGCGTACGCGCAGTGTCTGATCATCTGGAGCGCGCAGGGAGATCTAGGGAGAACTTCCCCACTGTGGCAAATAAAGAACATTTTGGACTCGCTACAAAAGGTACCCGTCACCTCTCTTTTTGTTCCGTAATAACATTTCTGGAGCATTGCTGGTGCGCTCCCGACGGGAGTAGTTAGCCGGACGTGCGCACTGGTCCATCATTTTTCCCTACCGTCTAACCGCTGCTGAAATTTTCCTACCGTCATTGTGCGCCTGCGCGGCACGGCACACCTCCTTCCAAAGCTGGGAACATCATGTCCGGTGCGGCCGCGGCACAACAGGAAGTGACGAGGGTAGGGAAATTTATCAGGGTAGGGAAATTCGTTAGAACACCTGCCCTGTGTGCTGGAGAAATCTCGCGCCCGTTCACTATGCCCGCACCAAATACTGAACGGCACAGCGCAGTCGCAAGATTTCCCCAGCACACAGGGCGGGCAGGAGGACATGAACGCTGGCCTTGCCCTGGCAATCAACACTGAAATATATATATATATATATGTGTATATAAAACTGGTGCACAAAAGAGACTAACAGCTACCCGAAAAGATCTTGCAAAAGCTGGATCAGCTCCAGGGCAGCAGAAATGATGGCACTCAATAGGTGCTACCAGCCTAATCTCTGTGGAACCAACGGCATCTTGCTCTACAGCTCCTGCACAGTCTGAGACAGTGGCAGATGTAGAAGCAACTATACTTGATGAAGATGAGGCTGGTGAATCATCTTTACCTGAAGCGATAAAAGACATATACACGGAACACTTGACTGGTAATTTAGATGAACTCGAGAAAGAGGGAGATTCAGAAAGTTCAGACTCTGACATAATGTTGTCAGAAATACCATCCACAATGATGTTGCTAATTCCAGCATAGTTATTATGATTACATAATGTTAATAAAACTGACTAATTCTAGTAATGGGCAGTATGGTGAATGGAGTTCAGACCCACTTAAAAGCCATAGCGTGCAATTCCATATACACTTGGTGTTACGCACATGTTCTCAATTTAGTGATCACTGATGTGACTCAATGTTCAATGTGCCACTTCAGTCAAATTATTTTTTGGCCTGTTAGAAAAAACATCAGTTTTTTTCTCTGAATCCTAAAAGAGATCATCTGTTTGGACAGAACAGGTATCATCTCATGCTGAGGGCCCAGTAAAACTAACTAGGCAAAAAAAAAAATAGGAGACACTCTCTGGTGGAGTAAGCCAAGGGCACTGAGCACAGTTTTTGGCTCATCTCATGATTATTCCAAACAGCTCTATAGTACTCTGTTGTACTGCTTGGAACACATTGCAGATTCTCCTAGATTTGACAGTAAGGCTATAAATGAGGCAAACAGTTTACTTCATGGATGGACAAGGTATGAAACCTTGCTGATATTGTTTCTATTCATGCAGATTTTTAAACTTGCAAGTCCAGTTTCTGACTATCTACAAACCCGTGGCCTGGACATTCTAAAGGCATGGCGAATGATCGAGAATGCCAAAAGACAGATTGTTTCCCTTAGGGATTCATTTTCAGATCTAACTATGTTGGTAAATCAATTCTTTAAACAGATTGAAACAGTTCTTGATGAGCAATCTGTAAAGGCTGTGAATGAGCACAATTTACCACAAAAGAGACCACCAAATTAAAAAAACTATACCTGGTGAATTAGCCAGTATCAAGTATTTGATGTGGTCATAGACCAGGCAATAACCAGTATTTAGGAAAAAATTTCCAAAAATGAAACCCTTATCCATGATATATCACAATTAGACACAAGAAGATTTTGCCAATTAACACAAAAAGACATTCCAGCTGAGTCTTTGAAAACAGTAGCTCAGTTGGCCAATGTAGATATTGTACAACTTAAACTTGAGCTACTAAGTTTCCAAGAGAACTATGCTGCTTTGAAAAAAAAAAACGTTTCCTGCTGCTAGGGATGTATTTGATGTGGATGATCATAATGATGGTGAGGATGACATCAGTGAGGGAAAACTTGTGAAAACTGCCTGACTTGCTGTTATAGACTTTTATACGATCATAAATTACATTCAGCTGCATATATGAATCTTTTTGCCGTTTATGAAGCACTCCTTACACTTGAGTGCCCTCAGGTTTCTTGTGAGCGTGTGTTTTCAAAACTAAAAATTATGAAGAATCGACTTAGATCATTGATTGGAGAGGAACTGTTGGAATCCCTCATTATAATGAACATCGAGAGGGATATTTCCATGACTTTAGATTATGATGACATTGTTGACAGATTTGCAAACTTGTCTACTGTTCTCCAAAAGATGCTGCTGTAAACTGGTTGTGCAATATGGCATTCTTTAACTGTTTGAAAGTTATTGCCTTAATACCATTTTAATGTTACTGTATTTGTACTGTACTGTGAAATTACTATGTGCAGTAAGTGGTTTAAGTAGTTTAATATTATTTAATATTTGAGTTTAATATTTAATGGTTTTTCTTCAGTGCATTTGTGCAATAAAATAGTTTCTCACATTTTTCTTTTGCTATATTTGTAGAATATTATATGGTTTGTGTACGGATATTCATGCACATGACCCTATTTTGGATCTGTATCATACATGGATACCACCATGATAGCAAAGACAAAAAAAAAACTGTCAGCCTAAAGTAAAGTAAATGTTTGTCGGCATCTTCAAATGAAAAAGTTTACTAGAGTGAATATGGCGTTCGCCACCACGTACGTATTGACTCCGATAGGGTCTTACTTAACTGGTCAAGACACTTTAGAAAGACCCTATAGGGATGGTTACATGGTGGCCAATTCACTCCAGTACACTTTTCTATTTGAAGATGCCGACAAACATTTACTTTACTTTGGATATTGTTTAGGATGAGGGAAAGGGTGGTTTATCAAGGATAAGGAATTTCCATGTGTGAGTGCTCTCCAAACTACTACTGACTGTAAATAACAGATGAATTATCAACTACAATGAGTTGCTTAATGATAAACACTTTGATATTGTGCAGTGCACAATACCATTCTGTTTTGCACACTCTATTGTGTACTAAACTGCAAAGATTCATGTATGTAAGTCCAAAAAATAAACAAGCAATATTTCCATTTATGGCAGCTGTAGGGTGGGCCCCTAGAATGACTCCCACTGGTGGGCCCTAGGCACCCCAGTTCGACATTGCGAATAGTTCTTGTACTGGTATTAATGTGCTCACTAGTGAACTACGTTTGTATCACGATCTGCGTGACTATCACATACGTGACACAGAGGGAGGGAAAGAGGAAGGCCCTGCCCAAGTGAGAGGGAAGGTGGTGACCCCTGACTCACCTTGCGGCTGGCACCTGGCTGCCCTGACGTCCCTAGACGGGTTCCTCACCCGTACGCCGATCACGTGCCTAAAACCCTGGCTTTCCCTAAGATGAGCCCTAGATAGTGAACAGGGCGGTGGGAACACTAGTCCGCACCACTAGCTCTAAAGGAAAACACCAAGGGGAGGACAGACAATACAGACTCAACATATAATCCCAGGTGGGCGACAACAGGAGACAACAAAAAGCCCAACAGGGATCCGGAGGGTAGCACTCTGGAACAACAACCAGGATTCACAGCTCCAGTGGGTCAGTATAGAAGTCCAGGCAGGAAGCTCTATAACTGGCAACTAGAGAAGTGTGAGAGGAGAATATAAGGAGGTTGGGAGTGGCAGACAAGAAACAGCTGAGGAGGAGAAGCTACGGATCCCTGAGTGAGACAAAAAGGATTGCAAGGCAAACACAGAAAACAATCACTAAGAAACAACGTGATCTTTAGACATAGAGCGCGCAGCCACCCGCTGCGACTTCGTGACCCCGGGTATAACGGAGTCAGACGTGGCTCTTGACACCCTCGTGACAGTTTGCTACCACACACCCCTCAACTGTGGCGGAATTAGCAGTAAAGTGGTCATCCCAGATTCATTTATTCCAGAAATCTGGTATTGCTTCGCCAAGTTTTTTTTTGGGGTATGTAAGGCCCATTTAAGGATTTAACTAAACCCAGCCTGCATTCATACACATACCTTGATCTCTGCTTGAACTGATGACCATGAACTGCATCAGTTCCTAGATACTGAACTATGCTAACTGAGTAATATAAGCTAACTGGCCATGGTTGTCCTAGCTCAACGCATTCTTCCACAAGAGTGGATCATCAGGGGCAGAGCAGTATTAGAGAGCATTTGTGAATGCCATCCATCCTTGGTGTAGAGTGGCGGCGTGACTGGCTTTTGTATTGCCGTATGTGTGCATATACAGTTGCAAGAAAAAGTATGTGAACCCTTTGGAATGAGATGGATTTCTGCACAAATTGGTCATAAAATGTGATCTGATCTTCACAACAATAGACAATCACAGTCTGCTTAAACTAATAACACACAAATAATTAAATGTTACCATGTTTTTATTGAACACACCATGTAAACATTCACAGTGCAGGTGGAAAAAGTATGTGAACCCTTGGATTTAATAACTGGTTGAACCTCCTATGGCAGCAATAACTTCAACCAAACGTTTCCTGTAGTTGCAGATCAGACGTGCACAACGGTAAGGAGTAATTCTTGACCATTTTTCTTTACAGAACTGTTTCAGTTCAGCAATATTCTTGGGATGTCTGGTATGAATCGCTTTCTTGAGGTCATGCCACAGCATCTCAATCAGGTTGAGGTCAGGACTCTGACTGGGCTACTCCAGAAGGCGTATTTTCTTCTGTTTAAGCCTTTCTGTTGTTGATTTACTTCTATGCTTTGGGTTGTTGTCCTGTTGCAACACCCATATTCTGTTGAGCTTCAGCTGGTGGACAGATGGCCTTAAGTTCTCCTGAAAAATGTCTTGATAAATTTGGGAATTCCTTTTTCTTTCGATGATAGCAATCCATCCAGGCCCTGATGCAGCAAAGCAACCCCAAACCATGATGCCCCCACCACCATACCTTACAGTTGGGATGAGGTTTTGATGTTGTGCCTCTTTTTTTCCACACATAGTGTTTTGTTTCTTCCAAACAACTCAACTTTGGTTTCATCTGTCCACAGAATATTTTGCCAGTACTGCTGTGGAACATCCAGGTGCTCTTGTACAAACTGTAAATGTGCAGCAATGTTTTTTTTGGACAGCAGTGGCTTGCTCTGTGGTATCCTCCCATGAAATCCATTCTTGTTTAGTGTTTTACGTATCGTAGATTCGCTAACAGGGATGTTAGCATATGCCAGAGACTTTTGTAAGTCTTTAGCTGACACTCTAGGATTCTTCTTCACCTCATTGAGCAGTCTGCGCTGTACTCTTGGAGTCATCTTTAAAGGACGGACACTCCTAGGGAGAGTAGCAGCAGTGCTGAACTTTCTCCATTTATAAACATTTTGTCTTACCGTGGACTGATGAACAGCAAGGCTTTTGGAGATACTTTTATAACCCTTTCCAGCTTTATGCAAGTCAATAATTCTTAATCGTAGGTCTTCTGAGAGCTCTTTTGTGCGAGGCATCATTCACATCAGGCAATGCTTCTTGTGGAAAGGAAACCCAGAACTGGCGTGTGTTCTTTATAGGGCAGGGCAGCTGTAACCAACACCTCCAATCTCATCTCATTGATTGGACTCCAGTTGGCTGACACCTCACTCCAATTAGCTCTTGAAGATGTCATTAGTCTAGGGGTTCACATACTTTTTCCATCTGCACGGTGAATGTTTAAATGGTGTTTTCAATAAAAAACATGGTAACATTTAATTATTTGTGTGTTATTAGTTTAAGTAGACTGTAATTTTTCTTGCAACTGTATATATGGGCGGTCCTTCCTGTAGAGTGGACCCAAACCCACACAGAAGAACTCTGACTGTGGAAGCCTCCTGGATACAGTATAACACTGTCATGTTCTGCAGGGATCTAGTAGTGGTACACCGTTTGAAAGGAATTAATTGAGGGACTTTCATAAGGGGAAAATCTTCATTATTGTTATATTGCTTGACTGCATGAAAGCCAGCCATTAGAGGTGTATAATCAATGTGGAAGGTAAATGGATAAGGTAGCCATACGAGATATAATATAAAATGCCAAATAGGAAATAAATTGAGTTTGGGAGGATTGATATAGATGTTAATACTCCCATTTATGGGATTGATTAAAGCTCATATAGTATTTCCATCTAATATATAAAGCTGAGTGACAACACAGGGGGGCCGTAGCGGCATGACGTGAGGACGTGCCGCGCTTTCTCCTCCTCCCTCCCTCCTCCCTCCTGCAGGCTTCCGGCGCCTCGGAGCGTGGCTCTCTATGGAAGGCGCACGCATGGAACGGGGGGGCCGCTGAATGATCCACAGACCTTACTGGTGATCCATTGAGCTGATTCGGGGGGAGATAGCGCTTGGAGCTTCGGAGGATCGTGACCGCAGGAGCAGACTCGTGTAGCGAAGTAATGGTGAAGTAGCTTGGCAACTTTATAACTTTGTTACCCTGTGGGAATGCGGAAGCGACGCCTTGGAGCCTGTGTAGTGAGCTAAGCATTGCTAAGCATTGCTGAGAGACAGCTCTGTATGCCGTGGCGCCCGGTTGGTCTCCCAGCGGTGTGCTGGAGAGGTGAGACTGAAGACACAAGAAGGGGAACAAGGCAGCTTGATGATGGGTATTACTCCCTTTTCCCCTCTGTTGTAACAATTGCCGGGTGAACCTGGGATAATAACAAATTGGTTGAATACCACAGCGCTGTGCTGAAAATCTGGGTGCAGCGTATCGCTAAAATTACCCTGCTGGTCTGGCGTACGGCTGTTTCAGGTTGGCCTGCGAGTGGGTATACACCTGGAATTATATGGAGGCTCTCAAACTGCCCTAAGGTGTCAGGTACATTTCACTGGTATAACTGATATATGGTATACGTTCCACCTATCAAAATCAAATCACTGTCGTTTGGAACGCTACATTTCTGTTAAAACTGTTACTTTATTAATCAGAAAAACAAAAGGGAAGGGGGACTAACCTATATTAAAATTCTAGGACACCATCCATTCAGTATAGGGTCGATATGAGGACCTATAAGCCGCATACACGGTAAATGCAGCTGCGGATGGGGTCACTAGAAATGCCGCAGGCTAGTGCTATACTGCAAGTGAAAGCAGAGGGCCATGGGGCCGTGCTAATTGATTCCACAGAAGTAAGCACTAAGGTGCGGTCAGTGTGCTCTGAATCACTACCAGCTCATGGATCCCTCGACTAAAGTTATGGATAGACTAATCCAGTGATAAACATCTGCCTGCAGAAGCCGATCTCAATTGAATCCATCCGTTCATGTGAAACGGATGTCTAAGAATCGGCCCTGCAGACACGAATCACTGGATCTAAGCTAAGCTGGGTGAAACAGGCAGATCTGGATTGCTGTTGCTCATCTAACTGCAGAGGGCTGAGAACCGCAGACCTCAACTGCAGTGTGAGCGCAAAGCAGATACAAATGAACATTGATTCATCCCCACACCACACTCAACGCGTTTCGCCATAAGGCTCGTCAGGAGCGTGTATCTGTGGTTCGCAGGATAAATATTCAAAGCTGCTGAGCCTCCATTACAGAGGCTGCAGCTGTAAGTACGAGGTGGCCGAACGCGGCCGCTCAGGTGCACAGAATATGAGGAGAGTCCTCCTCCCCTCAACTGAGCCCCGCCTGCAGAACGGCCAATGAGGACGCAGGAGGCACGGCATCGCCGCATCATCCATCCCGCCCCCATTGTGCCGCCCCCTCGATGAGACCGGCCCAGATGAATGTAATAACATTCTACATTAAAGTTAGAGTAAATATATACGGCGACTTACTACCCTGGCAACGTTTGTATAGCTCCGATCGGGACAGGGATCATGAAGTGGTATGAACTACATTGTATTTTATTTAAATTTTTTTATTATTTTTTATTATTTTTTTTATTTTATTTAATTAGTTGAGGACATCAATCGGTGGTGGTGGAGACAATACAGGAGGGTCAGGAAGGACCCAGCAGCATTTTTACTAGACGGCAATACTGTGATCAGGCTGATTTAAAGGGGCAGTGTATGGTATAATGTGGTATAAGTAATCCACAACCAATAATTACACTATCACACCCCTGGTATCTCCTAGCCCCCTCAATTGCCTAGGTGATCTAATGACATAGAGTCATTAGTAGTCCATGCCGCTGAGACACACGGATCGTGGGCAGTATGTCATCACCCCTAATGTTCCCCCGTTGCACCTCAGCTCCAGGGATCTAGAGAAAACACACAAAGGAATTATACTCATTTAGTCCCTGGGGCTGGAGCGCACATAGGCGGTAAATCCACTGTGTCTCTTTTTGCAATAACCGCCTATCAAAGTCGCCTCCTCTTGGCGCTCTTCTGACCACCTCCACAGCCTGAAATTTGATGACATCCACATCACCGTTGTGCATGGTCGATATGTGTCTAGCAATCGGGGTATCCGCCCCTTTGCGGATGTCATTTAGATGTTCTGCTATTCTTCTACGGAATTCTCTTGTGGTTTTACCCACATATTGCTTTCCGCAAACACAAGTGGCCAAATATACCAGGCCTCTTGTTTTGCAATTGACAAATGATCTGATAGTAAATCTCTGTTCAGTGACGCTACAGATAAATGTAGCGCCAGTCTGGATTGCAGGGCAAGCCACGCAGCTGCCACAGCGGAAGGTCCCTTTGAGGTTGGTACTCAGCCATGTGGATGTAGTCGGGCCCTGAAAAAAGCTGTGCACCAGGCGATCTCTCAAACTACGTCCACGTCTGTACGTGATTAGAGGTACATCGCCTATCATATCCCCAATATCTGGGTCTGATTTAAGAATACCCCAGTAGGTCGTCAGCAAGTCACGCACTGTGTTGTGTGCTTCATCATATGTGGCTATGATGCGCAACTGGTCCATTCCAGCCGATCCCGACCTAGGGGTAAGGAGGGCATCCCGGTTTTGTGCCAGTGAATGCTGGTACGCTTTAGTTAGTACATGTTGTGGGTACCCCCTACTCCTAAATCTGGTTCGTAGATCACTGGATGCCGTTCTGAAATCCGACATACTGGAGCAGTTACGCCTTACCCGAAGGTATTGCCCTTTTGGAATTCCCCTCTTCAGGGGCAGGGGGTGGCAACTGTCCCAACTAAGGAGGCTGTTTGTTGCAGTCTCCTTGCGGAACAGCCGTGTGCCAATATTGCCCATCCTGTCCCTGAAGATGGTTAAATCCAGAAAGTTGATTTGAGATTCCTGGATCTCTGATGTAAAAAATAATCCCATAGTGTTTATGTTCAGGTCTGAAACAAACCGATTGAAGTCCTCAACACTCCCAGACCATAAAATCAATACATCATCGATGAAGCGTAACCACAAATTAATGTGGTCAGCCCATCTCTGATTATCCGCGAACACAACTTCACGTTCCCACCAGCCCAGGTAGAGATTGGCGAAGGTCGGGGCACAGGGGCTCCCCATCGCCACTCCCCTGAGCTGGTGGTACATGCGATGATCAAAGATAAAACAGTTGTGCTCAAGGATAAATTTCATTAGTTCAAGAATAAATTCGTTATGCTGCCAGCAATGGGTGCCACGTTGACTAAGGAAAGAGGCCACAACTCCACACCCCCTATCATGGGGTATGGAGCTGTACAAGGCCTCAACATCCAGGCTGGCCAGCATAACGTTCTCACCAAGATGTATTCCTTCCAATTTTTTGATTACATCCATAGAATCACGTACATATGAGGATAGGGACACCGCAAATGGTCGTAAAATCCTATCCACGTATGTACTGATTGGATGTGTCAAACTCCCAGACCAACTGAGAAAGCTCGACACATTGAAGGGGACTGAGTCCAATCTCCGGAAAAGGGAGATTGAGGCCCTAATTTCACTGGAACGCGACAACTCCCTTGTCATTAAACCATCGGACAAGGGAGGGAATATTGTCGTAATGAACTGTGACCAATATAAGATCATGTGTCTGAACATTCTCAGTGATAAATCATGTTATCGTGTGCTGGAATCAAATCCTACTGAGATGTTCAGGAGGCAATTGAAGGACCTCTTGGACACAGCACACGATCATGCCCTTATCAGTAGATCTGAATTTGAGTTTTTGTTTCCCAAACATCCCCAGATCCCTTGTTTCTATGGGTTACCCAAGGTGCACAAGGGACTTACCCCCTTAAAGGGACGTCCTATTGTGTCAGGGACTGGGAGTTTGACACATCCAATCAGTACATACGTGGATAGGATTTTACGACCATTTGCGGTGTCCCTATCCTCGTATGTACGTGATTCTATGGATGTAATCAAAAAATTGGAAGGAATACATCTTGGTGAGAACGTTATGCTGGCCAGCCTGGATGTTGAGGCCTTGTACAGCTCCATACCCCATGATAGGGGGTGTGGAGTTGTGGCCTCTTTCCTTAGTCAACGTGGCACCCATTGCTGGCAGCATAACGAATTTATTCTTGAACTAATGAAATTTATCCTTGAGCACAACTGTTTTATCTTTGATCATCGCATGTACCACCAGCTCAGGGGAGTGGCGATGGGGAGCCCCTGTGCCCCGACCTTCGCCAATCTCTACCTGGGCTGGTGGGAACGTGAAGTTGTGTTCGCGGATAATCAGAGATGGGCTGACCACATTAATTTGTGGTTACGCTTCATCGATGATGTATTGATTTTATGGTCTGGGAGTGTTGAGGACTTCAATCGGTTTGTTTCAGACCTGAACATAAACACTATGGGATTATTTTTTACATCAGAGATCCAGGAATCTCAAATCAACTTTCTGGATTTAACCATCTTCAGGGACAGGATGGGCAATATTGGCACACGGCTGTTCCGCAAGGAGACTGCAACAAACAGCCTCCTTAGTTGGGACAGTTGCCACCCCCTGCCCCTGAAGAGGGGAATTCCAAAAGGGCAATACCTTCGGGTAAGGCGTAACTGCTCCAGTATGTCGGATTTCAGAACGGCATCCAGTGATCTACGAACCAGATTTAGGAGTAGGGGGTACCCACAACATGTACTAACTAAAGCGTACCAGCATTCACTGGCACAAAACCGGGATGCCCTCCTTACCCCTAGGTCGGGATCGGCTGGAATGGACCAGTTGCGCATCATAGCCACATATGATGAAGCACACAACACAGTGCGTGACTTGCTGACGACCTACTGGGGTATTCTTAAATCAGACCCAGATATTGGGGATATGATAGGCGATGTACCTCTAATCACGTACAGACGTGGACGTAGTTTGAGAGATCGCCTGGTGCACAGCTTTTTTCAGGGCCCGACTACATCCACATGGCTGAGTACCAACCTCAAAGGGACCTTCCGCTGTGGCAGCTGCGTGGCTTGCCCTGCAATCCAGACTGGCGCTACATTTATCTGTAGCGTCACTGAACAGAGATTTACTATCAGATCATTTGTCAATTGCAAAACAAGAGGCCTGGTATATTTGGCCACTTGTGTTTGCGGAAAGCAATATGTGGGTAAAACCACAAGAGAATTCCGTAGAAGAATAGCAGAACATCTAAATGACATCCGCAAAGGGGCGGATACCCCGATTGCTAGACACATATCGACCATGCACAACGGTGATGTGGATGTCATCAAATTTCAGGCTGTGGAGGTGGTCAGAAGAGCGCCAAGAGGAGGCGACTTTGATAGGCGGTTATTGCAAAAAGAGACACAGTGGATTTACCGCCTATGTGCGCTCCAGCCCCAGGGACTAAATGAGTATAATTCCTTTGTGTGTTTTCTCTAGATCCCTGGAGCTGAGGTGCAACGGGGGAACATTAGGGGTGATGACATACTGCCCACGATCCGTGTGTCTCAGCGGCATGGACTACTAATGACTCTATGTCATTAGATCACCTAGGCAATTGAGGGGGCTAGGAGATACCAGGGGTGTGATAGTGTAATTATTGGTTGTGGATTACTTATACCACATTATACCATACACTGCCCCTTTAAATCAGCCTGATCACAGTATTGCCGTCTAGTAAAAATGCTGCTGGGTCCTTCCTGACCCTCCTGTATTGTCTCCACCACCACCGATTGATGTCCTCAACTAATTAAATAATTTAAAAAAAATAAAAAAAATAAAAAATAAATAAAATACAATGTAGTTCATACCACTTCATGATCCCTGTCCCGATCGGAGCTATACAAACGTTGCCAGGGTAGTAAGTCGCCGTATATATTTACTCTAACTTTAATGTAGAATGTTATTACATTCATCTGGGCCGGTCTCATCGAGGGGGCGGCACAATGGGGGCGGGATGGATGATGCGGCGATGCCGTGCCTCCTGCGTCCTCATTGGCCGTTCTGCAGGCGGGGCTCAGTTGAGGGGAGGAGGACTCTCCTCATATTCTGTGCACCTGAGCGGCCGCGTTCGGCCACCTCGTACTTACAGCTGCAGCCTCTGTAATGGAGGCTCAGCAGCTTTGAATATTTATCCTGCGAACCACAGATACACGCTCCTGACGAGCCTTATGGCGAAACGCGTTGAGTGTGGTGTGGGGATGAATCAATGTTCATTTGTATCTGCTTTGCGCTCACACTGCAGTTGAGGTCTGCGGTTCTCAGCCCTCTGCAGTTAGATGAGCAACAGCAATCCAGATCTGCCTGTTTCACCCAGCTTAGCTTAGATCCAGTGATTCGTGTCTGCAGGGCCGATTCTTAGACATCCGTTTCACATGAACGGATGGATTCAATTGAGATCGGCTTCTGCAGGCAGATGTTTATCACTGGATTAGTCTATCCATAACTTTAGTCGAGGGATCCATGAGCTGGTAGTGATTCAGAGCACACTGACCGCACCTTAGTGCTTACTTCTGTGGAATCAATTAGCACGGCCCCATGGCCCTCTGCTTTCACTTGCAGTATAGCACTAGCCTGCGGCATTTCTAGTGACCCCATCCGCAGCTGCATTTACCGTGTATGCGGCTTATAGGTCCTCATATCGACCCTATACTGAATGGATGGTGTCCTAGAATTTTAATATAGGTTAGTCCCCCTTCCCTTTTGTTTTTCTGATTAATAAAGTAACAGTTTTAACAGAAATGTAGCGTTCCAAACGACAGTGATTTGAAGGTGTCAGGTACCCCTGGCAGGACTGGTGCCCGCCCAGAAAACGGAATTTTGTCCCCCTTAAGTGTCTTTAACAGCAGGCGACCTGGGAGACCACTGACACATTATGTACCCCCGGGCGATGCACCCGACGGCATAACAGCATAAGTGGTATGATAATCATATCTCATGAATTGACTCGCTGATCCCCTTTCGTTCATGTCCCCCCTTCTCCTGAAATTTGCCTGCATCCAGCCTTTGGACATTATTCGCTGCGTGGTAGGAAGAACAAACCAGCCTTTTTTTTTTTTTTTTTTTGGATATGGACTGGTAAATAGAACTGTGGTTCTTGGCCCACTTTTTGGACTCCGCCGAGGGGACATATCTTCGTTTTGCTTTTTCTCTTTATTGCCTATATTTCCGTGTGACGGCACGGCAGCTATTTGATATCTTTTTTTTGTGTGTGGCTTTTTTGTGGGGCTCATGATTGTTTTTTTTCCCCCTTTTTGTGTGCGGGAGGTTGTAATAGGGAAAGGATAGGGAGGGGAAGAGAAGAAAAGATGCCACCAAAAAACTACAGCAGAAAATCGGTGGGAACCTCCTCACCGAGTGGGGGAAAAGGGAGCAGTACAGTAACTGGCCTAGAAAAATATCTTAAATCCCCCCCAAACCCAAAGAGTAGGAGTGCACTACGGGGGAATAAGGAGGCCCAGAAAGATGGAGGTGACCCACCCGTCCCAGACGAATGCCCCGGTGCTGAGAGTAGGATAGGGAACGGAGAAGGGATGGAGGAAAGAATAAACTCAGTTGATAAAAAACTGGGAGAAATTTTAGGGGCGGTACAACAGTCTAATCAAAGTTTAGAGGATCTGACCATTAAGATCGCTTCTGCTCAGGCGGACCTCTCCTTGATCAAGGAAGAGATGAATAAGGTGAGGGAAAAGGTTAAGGAGCTGCAGATATCCTCAGGAGGGATGAGGAGAGATATTGATGGGACAAAAAAAAGAGTAGAAGCTTTAGAAGGTGAAAAGAAAATCTTGCTAGAGAGAGTTACCACAATGGAGGACAGATCTCGGAGATCAAATATGAGATTAGTGGGATTTCCGAAGGGGGTGGAAGGAGAAGATATAACCGGGTTTATCCAGCAGTGGCTGGAGGATAGTTTTGATAAAAGTACCCTGTCTAAATGGTTTTTAGTTGATAGAGCACATAGAATCCCGGGAAGACCACCGTTAAAAGGGAGTCCCCCCAGGGCCATCTTAGTTAAAATCTTAAGCTCCAGAGACAGAGACGTAATAATGAGGGCAAAAAGGAAGATGCAGTCAATAGAGTACAATGGCCGTAATATAGAAATATACCCAGATTACTCTAGAGCAACGCAGGAAAAGAGACGTGAATTTAGAGAAGTAAAGAGGAGGTTATCAGCCGCCCAGTTACAATACTCCTTGATATACCCAACTAAGTTACGCGTAATATACCACGATCAAGTTAGTTTTTTCAGATCACCAGAGGAGGCTGCTGAATGGATGGACTCCAAGGGAATAGGATCATGAGATGGCCTGTGGAGTGGGTGAGGGGGGTGCGGGGGGGGAGGGAAGGGGGCGTAGAGTAAGAGGAGGGGGAAATGTTCTATTTCGCCAACCAGCAGGGGGGGGAGGGAGGGGGTTGGGGTGGGGGGGGAAGGAGGAGGGGTTATGGGAGGGATGGTTGTCTTGATGGGATTACTAATGAAGATAAGAACGAAAACACAGGTGGAAGGCACACATGAGTAGGATTTTAACATGGAATGTACGAGGTCTGGGGGATAAGGTTAAGAGGGTTATGGTTTTTGATACAATTACCAGACACCTCCCAGCAATTGTGGGACTAACGGAGACACATAACACTAAGGATAAGACATACTTATTAACTCGGAAATGGGCTAAGTTCCAGTATCATTCATGTTTCTCTACCTACTCATGTGGAGTTAGTGTATATATTCACCACAAAGTGGACTACCTCCCTCTAGATCAGAAGATCGATGATAGGGGCAGATATGTTTTTCTCCACTGCCAGTGGAATGGGAGACGGTGCGTTCTAGCCTTTGTTTATATACCTCCACCATTTTCACTATGTGTTATCAATAGCTTAGTGGAGTTTGCAGAGTCGCGAGGTAAATGCCCCATACTGGTAATGGGAGACTTTAACTCCGTTATGAATAGCTGCTTAGATAGATATTCTGTGATACCAAATGATAAATATGGGACAAGTCAACCAACACTTCTCAAAAGAATATCACAAGAACTGCTGTTAATAGATGTATGGAGGTATCTGTATGATGATAAGCGAGCGTACTCATGGTTTGGTTATGGGAGGAAAATCATGTCAAGAATAGACATGGCATTAGCTAGCCCAGAACTGGTAGAGCAGATATCGAAAATGAGGTATGAGGTGAATAGTATTTCAGACCACTCCCCAATCTGCCTAACATTTAAAACAACGGTTAGACCAAAGGGTAGAGTGTTCCGGCTAAACCCACATTGGTTAAACCTGATAAATAAAGATGAAAGTATTAGTGCCGACATAGCGGAGTACTGGAAAATTAATCTTGGATCTGCACAAATAGGTTATGTATGGGACGCATTTAAAGCATACTTACGGGGCATCCTCGTGGGCAGAATTCAGGGTTTAAAAATTGAATTCGCCAAAAAGGAGAGGGATCTGGTCGAAAAAATAAAGAAACTAGAGGAGAAACTCCTGGTTAATAATTCACCTGAGACGATGGCGGAGTTAGAAGAATCTAAAATCTCTCTAAATAATTATCTGGAGAATAAGGCACAACAAAGAGTGTTTTTTGAGGGGGCCCGATATTTTAGGGAATCTGGGAAACCAGGTAGATTGCTTTCCACTATCGTACAGAATCAGAGGGGGGATGGTAGAATTAGGCGAGTTGAGAGGAGAGATGGGGTGATAACATCCAGCCCTGGAGAAATTGAGCAGGAATTTGTTAAATATTACGGGGACCTCTACTCCTCGGAGGGAGTGGGGGATGGTAGAGACATAAAACTCTTTTTGGAGGGGGCCCTGCTCCCTTCTCTCTCCGAGGAGGATAGGGAGTATTTGAATGGTCCAATAGAACAGGAGGAACTACGAGATACCCTGAAATCGATAAAGGGTAACTCTAGCCCCGGGCCGGATGGTCTCCCCTTCGAGATATATAGAAGATACGGGGAGGTTATCCTCCCAGTACTCCTGCGGGTCCTTAAGGAATCTATGGACGAGGGTGAACTTCCGGCCTCCCTGTCAGAGGCTGTAATAACCCTGATAGGGAAAAAGGGGAAAGACGAGAGTAAGGTGGACTCGTATCGCCCCATCTCTCTTCTCAACACGGACTATAAAATATGCGCCAAATTGCTGGCAAATCGCCTAAAAAAAGTGATAGGTAAGATAATACACCCAGATCAATCGGGGTTTATACCGAAACGTCAGGCCCAAATGAATATCCGTCGGGCCCTCCTTAATATCCAGATGAGTGGGGAGGGTGCCCACTCCCTCCTGTCACTGGACGCAGAAAAAGCGTTTGACAGGGTGGAGTGGGCATACCTCTGGAACATAATGCATGAGCTAAACTTGGGTGATAAATTTATCGGCTGGGTGCAACTACTGTACCAACATCCGAGAGTAAGGATTAAAATCAACGGAGAGACATCTGAATCGATGGTGTTGCAAAGGGGAACTAGACAGGGGTGCCCCCTTTCACCATTACTGTTTGCCATCTTCGTCGAACCGTTAGCATGCAAGGTACGATCAGATGATAACATCAGGGGATTTGGGAGTAGGGGCGCCTCAGATAAAATGTGTTTATACGCGGATGATGTCTTGTTTTTCTTGAAAGGGGGGGCGTCAGCGGTTCCATACCTGATGCGAACTGTAAATCAATTTGGTCAAATCTCCGGCTTCAGGGTGAATTGGATGAAATCAGTATTGCTCCCAATTGGCTACGAAACCAGGAGAATGGATCTTAATGTCAAAATATTGAAACCCACAGATGCACTGGAATACCTTGGAATCAAAATTAGTGCGAGGATCCAGGAATATATAGAACTGAATCTTGTCCCTCTGCTTAAAAGGGTTAAAAATAAAATAAGTATTTGGCAAAAAATACTGATAAGACAGGTAGACCGGATAGCTATTATTAAAATGATTTTGTTGCCTCAGGTCCTCTATGTAATATCCTCATGCCCTGTCTGGATAGGTGATCACCTTTTCAATGTATTGGAGGGATTGATAAATGATCTTATATGGGGGAAAAAAAGGGTCAGGCTCAAACAAAAATATTTATGGCTTGATGAAGAAGATGGTGGTTTGTCCGTACCCTGCTTCAGAGGCTACTATTACGCATCCCAGCTACAATGGTTAATGATAGAGGATGATAGATTACGTCAGTACCTAGTGGGCGAGTTTGTAGGTCTCCAATATAATATTTTTAGTGTCTTGGAAGCCGGGATATTAAAAATAAAGGGTAAGAAGTGCCCTATTAGTAATATGATGCACTTGATATGGGTGAATGTTAAAAAATTACTGGGGATAAATTACTCACTAAAGATCACCCCACTATGGGGGAATATAAACTTAGGCGAGTTTCAGAAGTTAGAGGATTATGTATTTTGGGAAAAAAATGGTATTAAGTTTATTTCACAGATTGAGATAAAAGGAAAGCTCAGGACATTAGAAGAATTAGGACTTAGTATAAAACTAGATACCCTCACACGTTTTAGATATTTTCGGTTAAAACACGCATTTGACAGCACTGAGAATAAATCGTATTTAATCACCAAACAATCAGAATTTGTAGAATTTTGTTGTCTCAATAAGGGGACCAAAATATCAATATCACAGATATATAAAAAAATTAAAAGGGGGTTAAGGGGAGTGATAAAGTTTAATAGTGAACAAAAATGGGCACTAGAAGTTGACCCTAATACGCTAGATTGGAGATGTATCTATAAAAGCATAAAAAGTAGTACAGTATCGAGTAATTTCCGACTGATACAGTTCTTTATTGTCCATCGTACCTACATCACCCCATGGGTGTTGAGTAGGATGTATAAAACAAGGGACGCTAGATGCTGGAAGTGCAGGATGGATAATGCGGATTTCACCCACTTGATCTGGCACTGCCCTCTAATGCAGGACTACTGGACTCAGGTTTTTCGTGAGCTGACCAGATCAACTGGGTGCTCAGCCCCAATGGAGATCGCTATAGCGGTGCTTGGATATATCAGGAAAATAGGTCTTGACATAGAAATAGAAATGAAATGGGCTAAAGGATTGATGCTGGCGCGGGTTGTAGTGGCTAGGGAGTGGGGGGCGGTCACACCACCAAACATCGAAGCATGGAAGAACTTATGTGGGAGGGTATGTAGATATGAACATGCCGGTACTCATAAATAAATGGAGGATGTGGAAGAGGGAAGGAAAATTGGCGGTATCCATCAAGACAACCATGGGGGGGGGGAAGGGGAGGGGTTATATTGCTTTTCTTCTTTTTTTTTTTGTCCTGTATACGACTCAAGGAAAGAAACAGGACAGGGATATATGCCAGATGTCTAAGGATAAGCGAGTAACAAATGTATGTGTATATCCAGGAATTAGCATTGTTTATGCCCTGTTGCATTACTGTTTATTGTCATGTCTTGTTCCTGAACTTTTTATATATGATGAAGGAAAAAAATAAACTAAAAGTATTTAAATATAAAAAAAAATAATATATAAAGCTGAGTGTATGTATATATGTCCACTAAAGGAATCCGCACCGTCGCATTTACAATCACGAAATTTTGCACACCTGGCTCCGGTGACTTGGGAAATGTCATAGACTATGTTTTGAGTGGAAATGTTCATCCTGCGCTTTCCAATTATTTGCCAAAAAAATGCGCTTTGTAACCTAACCGCCCAACTACAGGAGCCATTGTCTTTTGGCTGTTGTGGCAGTTAGCCTGGATATTCATCAGGTTGCATATAGCAACCAATCACAGCTCAGCTTCTATTGTGCTACAGGTCATTAACCTGTTCCGGACACATGACGTACCGGTACGGCATGTTGTCCCGGTACTTAAGGACACATGTTGTACCGGTACGTCTTGTGTAGTTCCGATCACCGCCACCCGGTGGGCGGTGATCGGAACTGGGTGCCTGCTCAAATCATTGAGCAGGCACCCGGAGACAATGCGCCGGGGGGGGGGGGGGGTCCTGTGATCTCCTCATGTCGGCGATCGCAGCAAACCGCAGGTCAATTCAGACCTGTTTGCTGCGTTTCCAGGTTCAGGTTATTCAGGTCTCTGGGGACCCGATAACCCGAAACAGGATGGTGATCGGTGGTGTGTTAATACACCACCAATCACCATCCTGTGATCCTGGGAGGTGATGGTGACATCACATCTCAGGATCAGCTCTCATTGGTCGGCTGGTCGGGCAGTTAAAATTAAAGCAGTGCTCCTCTCCTCCTCCTTTTGAGTCCGGGAGCCGAGGAGAGAGGAGCGCTGCACATCGATCTCCAGAGCCAGCATCCCCATCTGTGCAGGGATCATCAGCCAGCACCCCCATCTGTGCCCCAGCACCCCCAAGGTATTTAGGGAAAGGTTAGGAAAAGGTTAGGTTAGGCAGGGATATTCAGGGAAAGTTAGTGAGAAAAAAAGCAAAAAACAGCTGTGTGACCCTAGACCCCTCAGGGCTGCTGCAGCTTGATCCCATGACCCCCCCCCCCCACAACTTTTATTGTTGCGCCAGCAGTTTTTTTTTTCTGCGTATGCTGACTGTGGCTAGCACTCTTAGCGTTACTGTTAGCACATCGCATACCCCACCGCTGATCAACTTTGGACGGTTGATCAGAAAGTTTTAATTAATTTATTTTTTCACTTTTTTTTGTCCTTTTTTTATTTAGTTTTATATTTCTTTCTGTTAGGTTTAGGGTAAGTTTGTGAACACCCGTGCCCCCACACACACGCACACCAAATAAAGTTTTACACGCACACAGACACAGACTCGCCTATGGCCCTCCGGATGTTCTTGGCCGAGGAGGCATACGCCCAGCTTGCCTCCGAGTCTGAGAGTCCCAGTGAAGACAAAGATGACCCCACTTTCCTTTTGTCATCTGCGTCCTCCTCATCACCTAGCGATGTTGATGAGCCCCCAAGGCGGCGGAGCAAGTAGACCGCCATGCTAGGGATCCTGTGGCCCACACTAGTACGAGCAGCTCTGGGGCTTGTACTAGTTTTCAGGCCCACCAGTAAAGTCCACCTGAGCCGCCTGCCGGTGAACTTGTCTGTTGTACCCCGGAGCATTTTGAGCCCACGATTCCTGATTTTGTAGGCCAACCAGGAATCCAGATTCCCACAGTGGGCTTCACTGAATATGACTATTTTAGTCCCACAGACAAACATTAAATGAAATAGATTAAATATATCTGTGCAAAGCTGGGTCCTTCTGCTAGTTAGGAAATAAAATGCACTTAGGAGGTTTGATATGTCCACATTTACTCCAATTTATAGGATTGACTACAGCCCATGTTCCCCATATATAGTGTCTACATCAATGTATACATTCTACACAGACATCATTTATGGTGGTCACTGTGGTAGTGTATCACAGCAGTGGTATAAAATAGCTGCTGCATGCCTTGGTTCCCCATTACAGGTGTTCTGAGGTATCATGGGCCCTCCTATTGTCTTTATGTATGTAATCATAAACAAAAATTGCCTCCAAAGGTGTACATAGTCTTTAAAGGGGTTCTCTGACCTAACCCTAAATTTGAGGCATAATTCTAACCTGTGGAGGGAAAAATGTTTGTCTGGTACTTACCTTCCACAGCGCAGCAGGCCGTTCCAAGATCCGCCTTCTGGTCACGTGACTGCTCCTGTCGGGCTTTCTGGTCTTCCGGTAAGTCATCGTCTTCTTCTCTTCCTGTCTTCTCTACCTTTCTTGATCCAGAAAATGGATCGTCATGAATGACGTCACCGCCTCCTGCAAAAGAAATCTCCAGCTGGCCGACTTCACTTACTATGTAAGCGCACTATTCTGAATACTAGTGCTCATGCACGGGATTGCCGGCTGCTCTCTGCAGTGTACAGGCTTTTATGTGAAGCCTGTACTGGCTCCTGCACTGCGCGATGTACGTGCTGTGCAGGAGTGACAGCATAGCGATCAGCCACAGTGGCTGATTGCTATGCCGTGGATCGCACTGGTGGGCACATAGGGGGGGCCACTGTGGAACTGTGGATGGCACATTGAGGCAATAAGGGTGGCACATGGGGGCACTGGATGTCACTTGGGCACTGTGGATGGTACATTGAGCACTGTGGGTGGCACACTGGGCACTGTGGATGGCACACTGGGCACTGTGGATGGCACACTGGAAACTGGATGATACATGGGGCACTGTGGATGGCACATGGGGCACACTGGATGACACATGAGGCATACTGGATGACACATGAGGCACACTGGATGGCATGTGGAGCACTATGGATGGCACATGGGGCACTAGGTAGCACATAGGGGCACTGTGGATGGCACAAAGGGCACTGGATGTCACTTGGGGCATTATGGATGGCACATGGGGCACTGTGGATGTCACTGTTATCCGGCACTCTAGATGTCACTTGCAGTGTCCCACTAGCTTATGTAGGCACTGCAAAAGCTTGTTTTTCTCATCTGTAATATCATGCTGTATTGTATTATTATGTGAAATCCCTTTTTACCAGGCTGTCATGTGCACTACATACATTCCGCCACTCGATGGAGTAGCACCACAGTATATTTAGGACAGTTCAGGCCTAGTTAGTCAGTTGAGAGAAAGAGTAGGAAGTAAAGGAGTGAGAGTGCAGCTGCTAGCTGTGTTTAATTCAAGTCGGTTCAAGGGAAAAACAGCCATTTTACCAGACTTTAAGGACCTTTGGATTCAAGGTGAAGGACTTATTAGCAGCCTCACCATTAAAGAGCTGGAGAAAGAGAACCAGATTAAAGAGCTGAATATTAGTGAGTACATAACTAACTATCCTAGCCTGACACATTACCACCAGCACAGCCTGTTAATGGGTATAATTACATCAACTTGCATGTGTATCAGGGACTGCTTTATTACTGGATGTAAACCGTTATCAAGAACCTGGTTATAGTAAAGTTTACAGTTGGATTTAAACCTGCCTCATTCTGATAACTTTATACCACTACCACTCTCAACATTTTGCACCATCAAGGTGCTGGCGTCACAACACTATCTAAGTCAGGGGCCCAGCCGCACAAGCACTTAGAAACCCAATCACCATCAAGGGCACCTCGATCACCACCTGGCTGGTGTATACTGCAACAGAGTGTGCCCCGGAGAATCCAGTGCTGTTCTCCCCTTTACTGCACTGCTGGCCCAGGGAGGCGTCTGCTAAACCGTGAGCAACCAATGAACTGTTTGTACACTTCGGTGCACCGTGAACCTTATGTGTTCTACCCCTGCGGACTGGCACGTTGCACACTGTTATGGGGGCACTGTGGATGTCACTGTTATGGGGACGCTGTGGATGTCACTGTTATGGGGGCGCTGTGGATGTCACTTATTGAGTTGCTGTGGATGTCACTTATGGTGGCGCTGTGGATGTCACTGTTATGGGGATGCTGTGGATGCCACTGTTATGGGTGCCGTGGATGCCTCTGTTATGGGGGCGCTGTGGATGTCACTGTTATGGAGGCACTGTGGATGTCACTGTTGTGGGGGCGCTGTGGATGTCACTGTTGTGGGGGCGCTGTGGATGTCACTGTTGTGGGGGCGCTGTGGATGTCACTGTTGTGGGGGCGCTGTGGATGTCACTGTTGTGGGGGCGCTGTGGATGTCACTGTTGTGGGAGCGCCGTGGATGTCACTGTTATGGGGCTCAGTATGAGTGATAGGGCTCAGGCACACAACTGTATCTGTTTTGCGGTCTGCAGTCATGGATCCACTAAATAAGGATAAGGTCCGTGTGTGATTCACATTTTTTTTGCAGTCCCATTGAGTTATATGGGTTTTCAATCTGCATTATGAGGACCAGACTAGGACATGTTCTGTCTTTTACAGAACTGACATACGGATCTGGAAAACACAGGGGGCCAGATTTATCATGACTCTGACAGCTCACTCCACTTTAACATATGGCTAAAGTCAGTTTTAGCCAAGTCAGATTTATGATCGGCCCTTTAAGACTGTAATAAATGTGGTTTGACGGTAGCAGTTTATCTGTCAGTAAGCAGCTTTACAAAAGTCGCACATCTTTACGAAAAAGTCGCACGTTTATATAAAAAAGTCGCATGTTCTATTAAAAAGTCTCATAAGATAAGCATGGTCCTCACTGGAGTGAAATTGCGACTTTTTTGTGACTTTTTAAATAGTCCCAATAGTAAATCTGTCTAGAGATTTATTTACATAAGAAAACACGCCCACTTTCAGAAAACTGGCGAGCATAGTGCAGAGCAGAAAAAAGTTGCAAACTTGTGCGCAGTTTTAGCGTTTGGGACTTTTTTGGGGACTTTTTCACTCCATTATTCTGACCTGAGCTAATGATAAATCTGGCCCAGGGACTTCATCAGTGTACTTTCCAGATCCATATGTCTGTTCCAGAAAAGATAGAACATGTCCTATTCTGGTCCTCAAATTCATAGAACTCAACAGGGACTGAAAAAAATGTGGATCGCAAAATAATTACAGTTGTGTGCATAAGGATTTAGATACACAGCTCAGCAGGCAGGATCATACAAGATAAGATTATATACAAAGCTCAGCAGGCTGTATCTGTCACGCCTTGCCCTGTGAATGTGCGGAGGTCTGTCAGACTGGCTGCATATGTCTGACTTCTCTGTTTATTTTGGTTTAGGTTTGAGCTGGATCCACCTTCCCTCAGGTGTACTGGATTTGATTGTTAGTGAGGCTATTTATCCCTCCTTCCCCCTGTGGCCTGTGTGGGTTATAGTGCTTTCCTGTTATTTCCCATTGTGTCTTTTATCTAAGCCTCTAGGGCTTGCTTCCTCCTGGTTTGAAGAAGCAGGTTGCCTCTTCCCTTTTCCCTACAGCTTAGGGTTTGCCCAGGGTTTATAGGTTTAGGCACGAGGGCATGTGCATATCCATCATTAGGTTATGCACATGAGCACAGCAGTTTAGGGAAAACCTTTAGAAGGAGCTAGGGAGAAAAGGGTCACCTCCTTGCGATCTGCTAGGAGGTGACCCTTTTCTCCCTAGCTTTTGGGCCTAGTCATTTGTTCTGTTTGTTTTCCTTTATTTAGTTTTTTCCCCGCTTACCTTCATATCGTGACATTATAACCCGCCACAAAAAAAAAAAGTAATTTCTCTGCTGTTTGCGAAATGGAGGCTTGATTGATGACATGAGGGGATTATCGCTGGAGGTTGCTGACCTCCGCAGTTCTGTTACACAGTGTCAGAATGCTCTGGCGTCTGGCGCCGTTGGAGGAAATCAGGTCTGCTTAGAGGCTAAAGTCGTTCTCCCTGATAGGTTCTCAGGGGGTGGTGATGACTTTATTCGGTACAGGGAGTCCTGCAAGTTGTATTTTCGTCTGAGGCGATTTCATCTGGTGATGAGAATCAAAGAGTGGGTGGTCATTATATCTCTGCTCAAAGGGGACACGCAGTCCTGGGCTTTTTCTCTGCCGAGCGGTTCACCATCCCTCCGGTCGGTGGATTAATTTTTCAGAGTCTTGGGCTTGATTTATGATGACCCAGGCGGGTCTCTATGGCTGAATCCAAGTTGCGCAGTTTGTTACAGGGAGAACGTACTGCGGAGTCATATTGTGCAGAATTTAGAACATAGGCAGCTGACTTGGGGTGGAATGATCCTGCACTCCAGAGTCAGTGGCTATCTGAGAGGTTTAAATATGCCCTTGCGGGGGGCGCATGCGCGCGGCTCGCTGGGAGGACATGCCTGTGTGAGCTCCACACCGACCGCCGTCTTATTCCCGCTATAATCGCCGTCATCGCGGCTCCACTGCAAAAGTGTTCTCATGCAGGGGACACAGAAAACATCCCGCGGCAAAGGGAAGACTAGATTGCCTGCTACACCCGCACCATCTCAGACAATCCCGAAGATCTTCAGGTCTACGCGCCAATCCATCATGGCGGACCAGGCCGCGTACCCGGCAAGCCCTGCTTCCTCCACTGATAGTGGACAGCGGCCAGCTCCTGAAGAGGTTCAGCCAGATCCGACTGACCTCTATAACAATATTGCAGCTCTTTTTCGTACCAAGCTGACTCAGGCGGTGGCAGAATTTACACGGCAGATACAAAACCTGGGCAACAGGGTTTCTGACATGGAGTCCAGAGCTGATGAACTTGCAGACGCCATTGGAGCGGATAGAGCGGATATTGATTCGCATTCGGCTCAACTGCAGGAGCTCGAACTTAAAATTGAGGACCTAGAAAATAGGTCCAGAAGAGGTAACCTCAGAGTTCGAGGCCTACCTGAACTTTATCTAGATTTACCCGCGACGATGGGATCCCTGGGGAAAACCAAGAATACCGGACATGCCGAGGGACGTGGTTCTCCGTTTGCACCACCCCGAGATGAGGGATAAAATCCTGAATGCTGCACGAAATCTGACCAACTTACCTGGTCTTCCTTCTTCAGTACATCTCTACGCAGATCTGGCACCGTCCATGCTACGGGAGCGTAGGGAGATGAGACCTGTGACAAAGGCTCTTCAGCAAGCGCAAGTGAAGTATCGATGGGGATTTCCTTTCGCCCTCTCCTTTCAGCTGAATACACGTAGCCATATCATTCGCACGCAGGCTGAGGGGATCAAGGTACTGCAGAAGGCCGGCATCGAAGTGGATCGTCCGGAGGGCCCCTCCGCACGCCCTAGGCCCCAACGCCCGGCGCGGGAGTGGACGAAGGTCACCTCGGCAGCTCCATCGGGAACCAGATCACTGGCGACCTGAATGCTACACCTCAGATTGTCGCTGTTATACTGGACCTGCAGGGACTTGCTGCGTCTGGGTAACTCGCAATTTCTTCTTTTTCTCTTCTCACTAACGTTCCCCTTTATGGTCCACATGTTTTTGTGAAGGGACACGGTGGATTGGACTTGCTTGTTGCCCGTCCTTATGGGACTCTTGTTTTTTGTGGAGTCAGTTTTTTCTTCTTCTGATGACCACAATCAACCCATTTATACTGTACTATGTTGCACTCCCTAGTGCATTAGTTTTTATAACCGTTATAACTTGTTTTATTTCTGTCGGAGATCATGTATTGTGCCCGGTGAGATATGTTGCGCATTATGACCTGTCCTAACCATACCTTGTATTGTATTAAGACATGTGTAAGGTTTTAACACACAATGTACGGGGTTTTAACTCCCCAAGAAAACGTAAAACAGCTTTTTCATCCTACTGTAGGCATAAACCTGATTTCATATGTTTGCAGGAGACCCATTTCACCGCAACTTCCCACCCTAAGTACTTCCACCCTCAGTACACTAGATTCTACTCCTCCTCTTTTCAATCCAAGAGCAGAGGGACCATGATCCTACTTAGAAATAACTTCCCATTTCAGGTTTCCCGCTCCATAGTAGATCAGGATGAGCGTTATGTCATCCTATTGGGTGATTTCTGCGGTGAAGTGTGGTGTCTAGTCAACGTGTATGCTCCTAATGTTGAATCACTTGTGTTCTTCTCCCATATGCAGAGCAAGCTTAAGTCTCTTACCTATGACAAAATAATTTGGTGTGGGGATTTCAATTTTGTAATGGACCCTGTGTTGGATCGTTCTGCTCCACCCACTATACCACGTCCAACCTCATATAAGGTTGCTATCAGGAAAGTTTTGGAATCTCTTTCTATAGCGGATTCGTGTAGGGAGCATAACGGTACGCAAAGGGGATATACTTATTATTCCCCGGCTCATAGTTTATATTCTCGTATTGACCACATTTTGCTGTCTACCTCTATGCTCCCCTTTTTGGCATATAGCAGGCATATCGTGTCCTCCTGGTCCGATCACGACATGGTAATGATTGATATGACTCCAAACACACCCACAAGCCGATTATTCTCTTGGAGACTTAATGAATCACTTTTGACTCGGCCAGCCGTTCGTGATAGGCTTCAGGAGGACATGAAGTGTTTTTTTGCGGAAAATGTAAACCCCGATATAGACCCCTTGTTAACATGGCTTACACATAAGGCTTATATGCGGGGTAGGCTAATTAGAGAAGCATCTCATCTAAAGAAGACGAGATAGGCGGCTCTCCTGGCACTTGAATCTAAATTGGGTAGACTAGTACAGGCGCATCAGAGGTCACCCTCACTATATCTACTTAAAGCAGTCAAGGACACCAAAATGCAAATAAACCTAATTCTGTCTAACGATACGGAAAAAGCCCTACGGTGGACTGCATCGTATTTCTACAGGTACGCTAATAAACCTGATAAAATGTTTGCTTGCCAACTGAAGGCCAAACAGAAAATCAACCAGGTGTCACGAGGGTGTCAAGAACCACGCCTGACTCCGTTATACCCGGGGTCAGGAAGTCGCAGCGGTTGGCTGCGTGCTCTTTGTAGAAAGATAGGGCTATTTCTTTATGGTAGCTTTCTGGGTTTGCTTTGCAACCCTTTTTGGCTCACTCAGGGATCCGTAGCGCCTTCTCCTCAGCTGTTCCTTGTCCAGCACTCCCAACCTCCTTATATTCCCCTCTCCCACTTCTCTGGTTGCCAGATATAGAGCTTCCTGCCTGGACTTCTGTACTGACCCACTGGAGCTGTGTTGCTGCGTTCCCTGGTTGTTGTTCCAGAACGTTACCCTCCAGATCCCTGTTGGGCCTTTGTGGTCTGCTGTTGTCGCCCACCTGGGATTATATGTTTGTCTGTATTGTCTGTCCTCTCCTTGGTGTTTTCCTTAGTGTCAGTGGTGCGGACTAGTGATCTCACCGCCCCGTTGACTACCTAGGGCTCATCTTAGGGAAAGCCAGGGTTTAGGCACGTGATCGGCGTACGGGTGAGGAACCCGTCTAGGGACGTCAGGGCAGTCAGGTGCCAGCCGCAAGGTGAGTCAGGGGTCACCACCTTTCCCTCTCCCTTGGGCAGGGTCTTCCCTTTTTCCTCCCTTTGCGTGACGCCGGTCATTACATTATATCTGGCCCTTATTTTGTGTAGGTAAAAAAAAACTAAAAACTTTTTTTTACCTACTTAGAATCCAGTATGGATCCAATTGATGCTTTGTCAAAGCAATTTCATGGCCTGTCTTTGGAGGTGGCAGGATTGAAGGTGTCGGTCCTCCAGCAACAGCAGCAATTACAACTGACCGCAAGCCCAGCGGTTGCTACAGGTAACCAGGTTGTTGCGGAACCCAAGTTTGCTCTCCCTGACAGATTTTCTGGGGGAAGGGACAAGTTTGTGACATTCCGTGAGGCCTGTAAATTATATTTTAAGCCTTACTCCTCTGGTAATGAAGAACAGCGGGTGGGGGTTGTTATTTCTCTGCTGCAGGGGGACCCGCAATCCTGGGCGTTCTCTTTACCCACTGATTCCCAGGCTCTCCGGTCAGTGGATGAATTTTTTGGGGCCTTGGGTCTCATATATGACGACCCTGACCGAGTCGCACTGGCTGAATCAAAATTACGGAGACTCCTACAGGGAGAGCGGCCAGTAGAGGAGTATTGCTCTGAGTTCCGTAGGTGTGCTACGGATACCCAGTGGAATGACCCGGCTCTCAGGAGTCAGTTCTGCTCTGGGTTATCCGAAAGGGTTAAGGATGCGCTTGCGCTATATGAGACCCCCTTTTCCCTTGATGCGTTTATGTCCCTTTCTATCCGAATAGATAGATGTCTTAGGGACAGATTGAAAGACCCGGAGCAATTGGT
The DNA here is from genome assembly GCF_014858855.1 of Bufo gargarizans. Taxonomy (NCBI): domain Eukaryota; kingdom Metazoa; phylum Chordata; class Amphibia; order Anura; family Bufonidae; genus Bufo; species Bufo gargarizans. The sequence continues at coordinate 277,200,888 of NC_058084.1, read as the reverse complement.
AACCCCTCCCAAGCAGCAGTTAGTCTGTATGGACTTAGACGAGCCTATGCAGCTAGGAGGAACTACTCGTCAGGTCCATCCTCTGGAGGTTCGCCGTAGGCGTGGGGTTTGTTTTTTCTGTGGGGAGAGGGGTCATTTCATTAATGTCTGTCCTTCTTTCCTCAAAAACAAAAGACCGTCGGAAAACTACTAACCCCAGGCTGTGTGGAGGATGTCAGCCGGGGGGTATATGTTTCCTCCATACGAACATCGCAATTTGTGTTGCCAGCAGTTGTTGTTTTTGACGCTAAGACGGAGACTATTTCTTTTTTTCTAGACAGTGGAGCAGGAGTAAATTTGATAGATGCCCATTTTGCCCACACTATGGGTTTGTCTCTCTGTACGCTACAGAGACCTATTCCCATTTTCGCTATTGATTCTGCTCCTCTGTCTCAGAGAAACCTCACCCACATTGTCCATAAATTACACCTTCGGGTAGGGGACCACCATAACGAGATGCTTTCATGTTATGTTCTGGAGGGGCTTCCCACTCCGGTGGTGCTGGGCCTTCCCTGGTTGGTAGCGCACAATCCAGTGGTGGATTGGCAGGCCAGGGAGATATTGGAGTGGAGTGAGCATTGCAGAGAAAATTGCTTAAATAGCAATTGCTTAGACGCCTCCATAGCTACCCTACCTACATTTGTTTCGGACTTTAAGGCCGTTTTTTCTGAAAAGGGTTGTCAGAAGTTACCACCTCACCGTCCTTATGATTGCCCGGTTAACCTTATTCCCGGTGCAAAATTACCCAAGACCAGGTTATATAATCTTTCGGGTCCGGAGAGACAAGCCATAAAAGATTATATCTCCGAGAGCTTGGCTAAGGGACACATCAGACCCTCTTCTTCACCCGTGGCTGCAGGGTTTTTCTTCGTTAAAAAGAAAGATGGGGGCCTGTGTCCTTGCCTAGATTTTCGCGAATTAAACCGGATAACCATCCGAGACCCATACCCTCTTCCTCTCATTCCTGACCTGTTTATTCAGATTGCGGGTGCTAGGTGGTTCTCCAAACTTGATCTTAGGGGGGCCTACAATCTGATTCGTATCAAGGAGGGGGATGAGTGGAAGACAGCTTTTAACACCCCTGAGGGGCATTATGATAATCTAGTCATGCCTTTCGGTCTGACCAATGCTCCTGCTGTCTTCCAACATTTTGTTAATGACATTTTTAGTCATCTTATCGGCAGGTTTGTGGTAATATACCTAGATGATATTTTAATTTATTCGTCTGATATGAAAACACATGAGGTGCATGTCAGACAAGTACTGCAGGTCCTACGGACGAATAAATTATATGCTAAAATTGAAAAGTGTGTCTTCGCCGTTCAGGAGATACAATTCCTAGGTTATTTATTATCTGCTTCAGGTTTCCGTATGGATCCTAGGAAGGTCCAGGCAATTTTAGATTGGGATCTTCCTGAGAACCTCAAAGCACTGCAACGGTTCTTGGGCTTCGCAAATTTCTATAGGAAATTCACTAAAAATTATTCAGTTATTGTAAAACCCCTTACTGACATGACTAGGAAGGGGACTGATTTTTCTAAATGGTCTGACGCCGCTAAAATTGCTTTTTCCTCTCTAAAAGAGAGGTTTACCTCGGCACCTGTACTAGTCCAACCTGATGTCTCCCAGCCTTTTATTGTTGAAGTCGATGCGTCAGAGGTGGGAGTGGGGGCTGTGCTGTCTCAGGGTCCGTCTCCTGGCAAATGGCGTCCTTGTGCTTTCTTTTCTAAAAAAACTATCTGCAGCAGAAAATAACTATGATATTGGCAATAGGGAACTATTAGCTATTAAACTAGCGTTTGAAGAATGGCGTCACTTTTTAGAGGGGGCAATCCACCCCGTCACTGTGATTACGGACCACAAAAACCTTCTGTACCTCGAATCAGCTAAGCGTCTCACCCCTAGACAAGCTAGGTGGTCGCTATTTTTTTTACCAGGTTTAACTTTGTTATTACCTATCGTCCTGGGGCAAAAAATACCAAGGCTGATGCATTATCTCGTTGTTTCCCTGGAGGGGGTAATGTGAGTGATCCGGTACCCATTCTACAAAGAGGAGTGGTTGTCTCTGCGGTACACTCTGCTCTGGAGGGGAAGGTGTTAGAGGCCCAGGGAGACGCCCCTCTTGCCCCGTCTCCCCGTCTCTTGCCCCTCAGAGAAATTGTTTGTACCGTTGAACCTGCGTTTCGAATTATTAAAGGAACATCATAATTCGGCACTTGCTGGGCACCCGGGTAGTAAAGCAACCTTGGAGCTATTGTCTCGTCGTTTTTGGTGGCCAAGGTTGCGTCAGGATGTAATGGATTTTGTGTCTTCTTGTTCTACTTGTGCGCGCGCGAAAGTCTCTCATACATGTCCTGCAGGGTCTTTATTACCACTTGTCATTCCCAATAGGCCATGGACACATCTGTCAATGGATTTTATCACTGACTTACCTTTGTCTGCAGGTAAAACAGTTATTTAGGTAGTAGTGGACAGGTTTAGCAAAATGGTACACTTCATTGCGTTACCCGCACTACCTAATGCTAAGACTCTTGCTCAGGCATTCATCAGTGAAATCGTGAAGCTTCACGGGGTCCCTTCTGATGTTGTTTCAGATCGGGGTACCCAGTTTATTTCTAAATTTTGGAAAGCTTTTTGTTCCCGTTTGGGGGTACACTTGTCATTTTCCTCAGCTTTCCATCCTCAGTCGAATGGACAGACTGAGCGTACCAACTAAAACCTTGAGACATATCTAAGATATTTTGTGTCTGAAAACCAAGAGTTGTGGTCATCATATTTACTGTTAGCTGAGTTTGCCATAAATAATCGTCGTTAGGAATCCACTGGCAAGTCACCATTTCTTGGTGCATATGGTTTTCATCCCCAATTCTGTACTTTCAAAGAGGGGGGTCTTCTGGGGTTCCTGAAGAGGAATGGTTTTCGTCATCTCTTTCATCGGTATGGCAGAAGGTGCAAGCTAACTTGAAAAATATGGGAGGTAAATACAAATGCATGGCTGATAAGAGACGGTCGCCAGGTCCGGACCTAGGAGTGAATGACTATGTGTGGTTGTCTACTAGGAATATTAAATTAAAGGTTCCCTCTTGGAAACTGGGTCCTAGGTTCATTGGCCCTTACAAAATTGTAGCCATCATTAACCCCGTGGCTTTTCGCCTGGAGCTACCTCAGACTTTTAAAATCCATAACGTCTTTCATAAGTTGTTACTCAAGTAATATGTTCCACCTCTAGAACCGTCACCGCTGCCACCCCCTCCTGTTGTTGTGGATGGTAATCTAGAGTTTCAGATATCCAAAATTGTTAATTCTCGTCGGGTCTGCCGCTCTCTTCAATATCTGGTGCATTGGAGAGGTTACGGTCCCGAGGAAAGAATGTGGGTTCCTGCGTCTGAGGTAAACGCCGACAGGCTAGTTCAGGCTTTTCATGCCTCTCATCCTGAGAGACATGGTCCTGAGTGTCCGGAGGCCCCTCGTAGAGAGGGGGGTACTGTCACGAGGGTGTCAAGAACCACGCCTGACTCCGTTATACCCGGGGTCAGGAAGTCGCAGCGGTTGGCTGCGCTCTCTTTGTAGAAAGATAGGGCTGTTTCTTTATGGTAGCTTTCTGAGTTTGCTTTGCAACCCTTTTTGGCTCACTCAGGGATCCGTAACTCCTTCTCTTCAGGTGTTCCTTGTCCAGCACTCCCAACCTCCTTATATTTCCCTCTCCCACTTCTCTGGTTGCCAGATATAGAGCTTCCTGCCTGGACTTCTATACTGACCCACTGGAGCTGTGTTGCTGCGTTCCCTGGTTGTTGTTCCAGAACGTTACCCTCCGGATCCCTGTTGGGCCTTTGTGGTCTGCTGTTGTCGCCCACCTGGGATTATATGTTTGTCTGTATTGTCTGTCCTCTCCTTGGTGTTTTCCTCTTAGTGTCAGTGGTGCGGACTAGTGATCCCACTGCCCCGTTCACTACCTTGGGCTCATCTTAGGGAAAGCCAGGGTTTAGGCACGTGATCGGCGTATGGGTGAGGAACCCGTCTAGGGACGTCAGGGCAGTCAGGTGCCAGCCGCAAGGTGAGTCAGGGGTCACCACCTTTCCCTCTCCCTTGGGCAGGGCCCTCCCTTTTCCCTCCCTTTGCGTGACGCCGGTCATTACACCAGGTTTTCCAAATCCGCTGGCGCTCCGGCCATATTACTTCTAACCCTAACACCATCTACGATACGTTCCATGCTTTTTATCAACAGCTTTATAAGGGATCGGGTGATGGACGTGACTCAGCCAGAGACGACTTTCTGTCTTCGATCCCACTCCCCCAGGTGACTTCTGATGCACTGCGTGATTTGGGTAGGGCCATTAATTCTGAGGAGGTAATCTATGCGATTGACTCTTTGAAGCTAGGCAAGGCCCCGGGGCCAGACGGATTGTCATCTCTGTATTACATAAAGTATTCCCCAATTTTAACGCCACATATTACACAATTCTGCAACAATTTACTGACTGGCCATACTCCTCATCCTGACTTTCTTTTTGCTAACATTACTGTGCTTCCCAAACCTAAAAAGGACCCCTTATCGCCTACAAACTACAGACCGATATCTTTGTTAAATTTAGACACCAAAATATTTACATCTATTTTAGCAAGACGCCTTAATATTATCCTCCCTGGTCTTATACATAAAGATCAGGTAGGATTCATCCCTGACAGAGAAGCGCTAGACAATATCAGAAAGGTTCTTAACATGATTCAGGTGGCTAACACAAGAAAGACCCCCTTGGCTATTTTGGCTCTAGATATAGAAAAGGCCTTTGATTCTGTTAGCTGGGATTACCTGTATAAAGTATTACTCAACATGGGCATCAAGGGTCCTTTTTTACAGGCAGTACAGGCTATATATTCAGCGCCTGTTGCATACCTTAAACTCCCAACAACCCATCCCGCCCCAATCCAAATTCTCAGAGGCACCCGACAAGGTTGTCCTCTTTCCCCTGCCTTATTCGCCCTGGCCATGGAACCCCTCGCTATTTCTATTAGGAATGACCCTAACTTATCAGGTCTTAAGATAGGAAACACTGAATATAAACTGAGTTTGTTTGCCGATGACCAACTACTATCCCTGTCCAACCCTCTTATCTCGCTCCCGAATTTGCTGAAGCTGTTAAAGACCTTTTCCATAGCCTCATGGCTTAAAATTAACCACAAGAAATCTGAACTCTTGTTGTGTAACTCTCCCCCATCCCTTCGATCCTTACTTACACGCATATCCAGTATTTAGGAACCTTAATACCTGCGAAGTTGTCCATGACATACAAACTCAATTACCTCCCGCTTTATCGCAGAATTAGGGAAGATTACAAAACTTGGGGCTCACTGCCAGTCTCATGGATTGGGAGAATACATATAGTCAGGATGGTAGTATTACCCCGCCTCCTTTATTTATTTCGGACCTTTCCGGTTCAAGTCCCTATCAAATATGTTTGCAATTTGCAGGCGGATACAATGAAATTTATATGGGCTGGCAAGCGGGCCAGAATCTCCAAGTCCACAATGTGTAGACACAAATCTCAGGGAGGCCTCTCTGTACCAGATTTCATCAAGTACTACAAGGCAGCTGGTTTGGCTCAATTATTCTTGAAGTTGAATATGAATTATTCACATATAATCACTCACATAAATCTTAGAAATCATATTTTAGTGATCTGGATAAATTAAAACTTAGCTTTTATTATAGCTTTATAAGATGAATGAGATTTGTCCCTCAAATTGAAAAAGGTAGGTAATCAAAAATTGCTCACAGTGTCCCATAATCTGGCGGGACTTTTACTGAAGGCAACAATAAAGTGTCCACGATGACGAAAAATGATGCAACAGGTGTACTCGTACAATGGTGCCCCAAGGCCTAAGGCGACCAGAACGGTGTACATTAGCATCCAAGCCGCAGGATAGTCAGGACGTTGGCACACAATTGCGCCAGCATCTCATGCATCAAAGGCGGATGTATGATATAACAACAAGTGTTTCACAACAAAAAACATATGCACAACGACAAACACAACACAAAAAATGACATGGGTGCAAGAAAATCCGTGTAACACAATGTACACTGATGCATCCACAGCATAAGGTGCACGGCGGCACCGCTTGAAAAAACCAGGTGTCCTACAGTACAGATTTTGGGTACTCGGGACACCTCTTTGCTTCGGTCTTATCAGACAGGGTGGTCCGTTGCGGCAGTTGGAGGATACTGTGAAGGGAATAAAATGAAGATGTTCCTTTTTGTCCCTAATTGGCCCTCGCAGCCCTACAATAAACCTCTAGGTCTAGCCACGAGGTGTCCCACTAATTGGGCCCCCGTCCGGAACCTAACCCTGGAATTGTGGTCCCTATATGGCCCTAAAAGGATCCCTACATGCACGTTTCTGAGGTAGGGGAAAAGACCCCTCCTCTCATCAGGGGATGTAATTTCTATGGGCCAAAAGATACAGCTTTATTTGCCAAAGATAAACAAGGGCAAATACAGAAAAAAGGAAAGAAAAAGAGGGCCACCAGGAATGGTGGCTCTCCTATAGAGTGAGGCGCACAGGTAGGTGCGCAACAGACAACGGGAATAAGGGAAAGGGGACAGATGAAAAAAACCCCTCCCTTTCAACAATAGGGTGAAGCGCACAGATAGGTGCACAACCAATAGCGGTAAAGATAGAAAGGAGGACAGATATAAGCGCCCCTTATCTTCTTGTGGTGCACAGGTTGGTGCCGCAGGCATATATATTACCAGGTAATATATATTAAATATAATAAAAAGGAACATCTTCATTTTATTCCCTTCACAGTATCCTCCAACTGCCGCAACGGACCACCCTGTCTGATAAGACCGAAGCAAAGAGGTGTCCCGAGTACCCAAAATCTGTACGGTAGGACACCTGGTTTTTTCAAGCGGTGCCGCCGTGCACCTTATGCTGTGGATGCATCAGTGTACATTGTGTTACACGGATTTTCTTGCACCCATGTCATTATTTGTGTTGTGTTTGTCGTTGTGCATATGTTTTTTGTTGTGAAACACTTGTTGTTATATCATACGTCCGCCTTTGATGCATGAGATGCTGGCGCAATTGTGTGCCAACGTCCTGACTATCCTGCGGCTTGGATGCTAATGTACACCGTTCTGGTCGCCTTAGGCCTTGGGGCACCATTGTACGAGTACACCTGTTGCATCATTTTTCGTCATCGTGGACACTTTATTGTTGCCTTCAGTAAAAGTCCCGCCAGATTATGGGACACTGTGAGCAATTTTTGATTACCTACCTTTTTCAATTATTCTTGACCCACTTAAAACTAGAGGTCTTCCCCCTGTGGGTGTCCCTGGAACAAACTCTTTGTGCACCCTGGACTTGGAGAGCCTTGCTCTGGAACACTACTCCCTTGCCATTAACCATTCGAGCAGCTTCACCATTGTCACATCACTCACTGATTCTGTGGCGGTCTGTTAGATTCAAAGCAGGCTTCAAATCCAAACATTCACCGCTTTTTCACTTATTTGGTAACCCAGTGTTCCCCCCATGTCTCCATTTAGGGACATTTCAGTGGTGGATCTCCAATAACTTTACTACCCTTTACAGGTTTCTGATTAGAGGGAAACTCCTGTCCTTAGCCGACTTTAAGGATAAATCTGCCCTCCTGGATAGTCATTGTCATTTAATGCTATACAAATCTTTTCATGCCTCCACTCCCTGAAGATTAGTAATATGACATTGGATTTTACACCCTTTGAGAGATTTACTACTCATTGTATAAGCAGGGCTCATACTCCGGAACCTGATATTCCTGCTCGCCCTCAGGGTGGCCCTGGACTAGGAGCAGGGTAAGACGACCCGTTCCTCCTAGACACGGAGGAACAGGAGTCTCACTGGCCAAGCTACATAGAAAGGGGAAACATAAACAGACATATGGCAATGACAGGTAAGTGAGACTAGTACCACACTTACCTGCCACAGACACACAACCTGGAACACACGTGCAAGTGCTGCTATCCACAACCAACACCAAGTACACAGCACACAACAGACATCACACGGGAACCCAGTAAACCATATGCTGCAATAACAGATAAACCATAAACTAACACCAGACATAACGTTCATCACCACCAGGGTGGCCCTCACTGGCAGATGGTAAGTAACCAGAAGGATGTCTCCAGCAAGCATGGCTGAAGAACCCCCACTGACTACTGCTATTCACTGAGGCTTTATAGGGCCAAGTAGCCACACCCACAGTGAGACACACCCAGTGCACACACACTGAGGGAGTTAACCCTTCCTTAATCAGGGAGTGTAGTGAAACTACAAAGAGGGGAATACACACAAACACTCACTGCAGCTGTTACCGTCGACAATGACATGTGTGGCAAACGTGTCCTGGGAGCCGGCCAAAAGGCCGAGACACTGCCACCACATGTACAAAGACCAAACGTTGCCACGGGAAGCCACAGGGGAAGGGAAAATGTCAGGGTGCACACAACATAAAACACAGTGCACACCAGACATTCAGAGTGCATACAAACACCCACACAAACCAAAGGCAACCGCACACATACCTGTTGTCCGCGGCAACCGCACTTGAGGCAAACAGCAAAGTGCCCCCAGCTGCAGTTGACACAACACCAAACCGTGGGCAACTGCATGCGGCTCCCAAGGAGTCACGGCCATGAACATGGTCGTGACAAGAAGCTATGCGGAAGTATATTGGCCATCTAAGTCCCCTGTGGCCGCCGGCTTCTTTTTCGTTAAAAAGAAAGACGGATCACTTAGACCCTGTTTAGATTTCCGGGAATTTAATCTTATTATGGTCCGTGATCCGTATCCCCTTCCTTTGATTTCTGATCTATTTGATAAAATTGTCGGAGCCAAAGTTTTCTCCAAGTTGGATTTAAGAGGAGCTTATAATCTGATCAGAATTATAGAAGGAGATCAGTGAAAAACGGCCTTCAATACACCCGAAGGTCATTTTGAGAATCTTGTCATACCCTTTGGTTTAACTAATGCGCCAACGGTCTTTCAGTGATTTATATTTTCCATCATTTAGTGGGAAGGTTCATTGTTATTTACTTGATGACATACTAATTTACTCACCCGATTTGGAGACCCATCAGGATCACTTTAAACAGGTGTTGTCGATCCTTTGGGAGAATAAATTGTATGCAAAATTGGAAAAATGTGTATTTGCTGTCCAGGAGCTACCGTTTTTGGGATACCTGCTTTTTGACTCTGGTTTTCGTATGGAACCCGAAAAGGTCCGGGCTGTACTGGAATGGGACCGGCCTGAGAAACAGAAGGCTCTTATGCGGTTTTGGGGTTTTACCAATTACTACAGAAAATTCATCTTGACTTATTCCACCATTGTAAAACCTTTGACATATATGAGTAAAAAAGGTGCCGACTTCTCTGTCTGGTCGGATGAGGCATTACAGGCCTTTTCTGCTATTAAGAAATGTTTTGCGTCTGCTCCCATTCTGATGTAACCTGATGTGTCTCAACCATTCGTCGTGGAGGTTGATGCATCAGAAGTGAGGTCCCCAAGAGGTTAAGCACATAAAAGGCCTGGAGTTGATTTGAGATGTTGTGATTGCATTTTGAAGATTTTGCTGAGAAGTAAACATGCAGTCAAAGGAGCTCTCCAAGCAGGTGAAACAAGATGTATGAGAATGGGTGATTGCATATGAGAGTAGGATACTACTGAGAGCGAGAAAAATCCTGAGAATTATAGCTTGTTCAAACTGCTGGCTATGGTCTGGGCAGTGACTGAGAAGTTTGCTGGCATCTCAACTTGGGCAGAGTTCACTTTGCTGACTGACAAGAATCCCTTGGTTCACCTGGTCGGGAGCTCTGGAACGGCAGTGGATGGCTCGCCTCAGCAAATTCACTTTTAAACCTCAATACAGGCGAGACTAATATAATACTAATGCTGACATCCTGTCCCAAGATCCTGTGGAAGGTCCAACTGGACCCACTGTTGACGACCAAGAGAAATATGAGACCTGAACTTCACACAGGCATCCCCTGTACGAAAAATCACTCCAGTCCAAGGGACAGAGCCTGGGATGGTCGGTCCAGTGGAAGGGTCCGGTGAAGAATAGCAGGAACGTCATTTTCATGACCAACAGATCACCAGAGTAGAGGGATGGCTGCATTTGGGGCCATCCTAATCTCCAGAAGGTAGCCATGGGCATGTGAGAAAGTTGCTGAAGCTGTAGCTTGGCCAGGGCCAAGGACCAATAGGCCCCAGTTGGTAATATCCCAAAGCATTACCCACTAAAGCTTGTGATGACAGATTACCTGCAGGTCAAGGAATCTCTCAAGGGATATAAGTACTTGCTGGTCACTGTGTACCACTTTACAAAGTTTGCAGTAGCTGTCCCTACCCAGGATCAGACAGCAGAGTTAGCAGCTCAGACCCTGTGGAATAACCTCATTTTGCCTTATGCTTGCCTGCTCGGTTGCATTTCAATAAGGGTGCCTGTTTTGAGGGTAGAGTGATTGAGGAATTATGTTGGCTCTACCAGATTAGGAAGACCCGGATGAACCGCAAGAAAATTGAATGTTTGAGCACCTGAACTGCACCCTGTTGTAGATGTTCAGGATGCTAGAAGAACAGAAGAGCTGTGGCCCAATTATATCGCAGAGCTTATGTGGGTGTACAAGAACACTTTACACTCCACCACAAAGTACTTGCCCTTCCTACTGATGTTTGGAAAGAACGGGAGATGCCCCCTCAATATGATGATGCATTTTGAAGAGGAAAAGGAAAACTAGACACTCCAAACTTGGATGGGAGAACACCGTAGGAGAGTCCAAGAAATGATCTGGTGGCTGAGAGATTGGGACCACCTAAACTGATGGTAAACCAAAGGCTAAAGGAATTACCTTTGCACCAAGGAGACTGGGTGGTGATGTGGAACCGAACAACTCGGGGGACTGGGAAACTACTCTGGAAATGGGAGTCAAGGGCTTATAAGGTGGTGTAACAGCCGAAATCCAAATATCCCACTGTTTAAGGTGACGTCAGAAGATGGGCGAGGAATATGATGCAGCCCTGCATCTTTGTGGGAAGACTACCTGCGGCAGAACCAGTGCCAACTCCTATTCCTCATCCACCGGACATCTTTGAGGAGTGTGGATTCATCCAGCGTAATATGGGAAGAGCAATCCACAGGAGAAAGGGAGGAGCCAACAGTGACAATAGCTTAAAGTGGAGATGGGACAGTAGAGGACGAAAACCCTATGGCTTTGCATCATTCGCAGCACACTAACTTTGGAAGAATGCCAGCCAGGTATGAAGACTTTGTCTTGCACATTGAAGTTGCCAGGACAAACACCGTTAAACCAGGGAGGAAGGTGTAATGCCACAGGATTACCCCAAACTAAGAGAGGGAGCTGTGGGAGATGTATACAGCAACCTGGAGGAATAAAGGACCCCAGGGGAGTGAGGTAGATGTGTGCTGTGTGAGGCAGTGGAAGCTGAGCTGCTGAATGAGCAGGTTCCAAGGGGTCTGGCTCTGTTAGCCACAAAGCAGGCCACAGACTTGGCTGAAAGCCGTAATAGGAGATTCCGATGCTGGTTTTACCGACAGGGACAGAATGCACACACAGATTACCAGGGAGTCCTGAGAGGACCTAGTGAGGGCCATCGGTCATAGTGAGACGCATGTTCAAGCGGCAACAGTGAGCGTAGCATTCCCCAGGGCAGGGAATATATACTGTTTAAGTTTGTTAGACTCACTTTAATTTCAGAATCAGCTTCCAGTGTCTTAGTTGTTGTTTAAGAAACACTGTTCATTGCTATTCCCTGAGAGATAATGGGAGAGGGAGACTCCTCTTAGACAGACATACAGCCAAAGACAGGGTTAACCCAGAGTTATTTGTTGAATATGGCTTTTACTCTGTTATCCATTATTTATTGCCAGTTTTACAGTAAAATCCTATCTTAAGGAAATACTGCTTCCAGTTTCCTGCACGTGTCCTGCATTTTACAATGGCAGCTGTGTGCTGACTACTATTTAACCACCTAACTGTTTTGTCCAAGCTCAGCTGATTTTGGTATTGTTTGAAAGTTTAGAATGCCATGCCCATATCTCTGGCTGCTACCAATCTAGAGATATGAGCAGCTAAAGCAACCCCCCTCCCCTTTAATCTGGAGGAGAATGAGGGAGCAACTGCAGAGCTGACAGCCTACAACAGGAGAGAAAAAATTATAATAACATATAGAAATGTGGCATTATCATCATTGTACTGACCCATATAATAAAATTATGTTAGCTATACCACACTGTGAACATCGCAAATAAATTCCACAAAATGTAAATATTGCAGTTTTTTCATCTTTCCACCTAAAATGTAATAATAAAACTTATTTAATATTATATATACCCCAAGATGGTTAAAAAAAATCTGCAACTCATCCCGAAAAATAAGGCTAAAATTAATTATGTCACTAAAGGGTTAAAAATGCAATTGTGTCTCCTGAGTTGTGCACTCACAAGATTTACTTCAGACACAGATTGAAAATCTATAATAAAACAATGACATTTTTGGGAGGGATTTTCCAAATTTATTGTGAGGAGGTTAGAGGGCTTCTGTCATCAGGAACATGATTATTAAACTCGTTGACTTTAGACATGTGCTAATGTCAACTGAAGCTAACAGTCTTTGTATCTTCTTTCTATGTACCTCTGTTTTAGTGAAAAATGTAAAGTTTTATTTTATGCAAATGAGCCTCTAGGAGCAATAGGGGTGTTGCCCCCTACTCCTAGAGGCTCTGTTCTCTCTCCTTTGCCTGTGCCCTTATCAGGTTGATTGAAAGGGCAGACAGTTCACATCATCCTGCCTGGCCCTGTCAATGACATAGAAAGAAGGTATAAAGACTTCAGCTGACATTAGCGCATGTCTAAAGTCAGTTTAATAACCATGTTCTTGATGACAGAGGGCCTTTAACATGAGTTTAAATTTGATTAGCTATTTCAGAACACAATCACATCCCCAATTATAAGTGTTCACACGTATGCAACCACATTACTTTAGTTTTGTTATTTTTATATTTTTTCCTGCTAAATGTTTTCAGTTTGTTAGACTTGTACAGATTATGGGGCACATTAAAAGTGAAAAGAAATGTAATTTGTCTTGGTCTGATTATTAATTTTTGCATGCCAAAAATCTGGCATTTTAAAATGAGTCTGTGATGCCATTTTGACCAATATAGGTAACAACATTCCAAACATAAGTAGGTGTACTTTGTGTCTTTATTCCATGTACATGCCCTAAGAAAAGGCCGCCCAGCTGGGCATGTGGGAGTAGTTTTCCTGGACATGGAATAAAGACAGAAAATACACACACAGGTATGTTTGGAATAAGATTGCTCTCTTATATACACTAGTACACTGCCTACCCCAACCTGTTTTTTTTACTACGAATATTGCCTGACTGTGTCTCTGATCCCTGTGGGTCAGCTGCAAACTACACTGGAACTACTCTAGGAGGTAGCAGCTCGGTTGGGTCCCTGCGGTGAAGTCCAAATCTCTGTATAGGGATTAAAGGGTTAATACAAGGGGACCACCAGGACAACGCCCTTACGTTTAGCCCAAAGCCAAATTGGTTAGTTGGCACAGTGGGTCCACACTCATTCTCTGTTACAATTACTTTATTTTGTCTTTAATTTAGCTATATGAAACCTTGAATTTTGTGGGACAAGTTGTAGTTTTTTTGGGGGGAGGAAGAAAACCCCCCAGCATTTTTAATATAATTTTGTGGGATTCATTTTTACGGCGTTCCCTCTGTGGTATATGAAATATAATAACTTTATTCTTTGAGTATGATTATGATGATTTTGTATCATTTTTATTATGTTAGCATACTTGCATATAAAAACACTTGTTTTTACAAAATAATTAGAGATGAGCGAATTTCTAAAAAATTCAATATGGTCGGTTCGCAGAATTTCCCGAAAAGATTTGATCCAAATTTATTTGTAGCGAAACCCATTAAAAAACAGCTATTTTCTGGCTGCAGAGAGACTGTGTACTGGTGTACAACACTGTGCCTTGCAGTAAAACGCATAGGGAGTCTGCTGTGGTAGTGAAACAATACTGTGAGTCAGTATGACATGCAGATGACAGGAGTCGCTCTTAGAATCATTGCACACTTCACTTATTTGGGCAGTTATGGGGCCAAAACTAACCAAATAACTCAAATGTGAACTCAGCCTTACAGGTCGATGTTAGCGTCAAGAAGAAGCGCACTCCTTTTACACCGTCGTCAGCTGATTTCACATAGATGTCTATAGAACCTGTTCTATTAAACGCTTATACAAGTAGAGCCCCCTGACAAAGTAAAGAGGGTGTCAGCAGTAAGTTTGTGTTGACATCACTGATTATTTTGCCTTTCCTCTGATCCATTAGAACAATAACCCCCCACAAAACGGATCCTGTCTGTTGAGCATCCGCCTTCACTTGGTCAGCATTTGGTCAGTAATCCATCAGCATTGCTAAAGCCAAAACAAAACAGGAGTGGATCCAAAACAGAGATGACATGTGAATGGAACGGCATGTCTTCTGCCTTTTGTACCCACTCCTGCTTTTGGCTACTATATCATAACCCAATTATGATGGGACCATATAGACCTTACAGCTGCTACACAGACAGAATCCGTTGTGGATCTCATTTTTCCTTCCTTCTGACAGATCAGAAGAAGGGTCAAATAAATGATGTCAACCAGGCCAAAAAGGCAAAATAGTGGCCTGGTCATGGAGTGGGGAGGGTGGGAACAGCATGAGAAGTCCACAGAGTGGTCGAATGACAGAGTAGTGAGGTGGCAGCAGCATGAGGAGACTACAGAGTGGCCCAGTGACATAGTGGTGAGGTGACAGCAGCATGAGGAGACCAGAGTGGCCCAGTGATGTAGTGTTGAGGTAGCAGCAGCAGCATAAGGAGACCAGAGTAGTGATGTGGCAGCAGCATGAGGAGACCACACAGTGGCCCAGTGACATAGTGTTGAGGTAGCAGCAGCATTAGGAGACCACAGAGTGGCCCAGTGACATAGTGGTGAGGTGACAGCAGCATGAGGAGACCAGAGTGGCCTAGTGATGTAGTGTTGAGGTAGCAGCAGCAGGATGAGGAAACCACAGAGTAATGATGTGGCAGCAGCATGAGGAGACCACACAGTGGCCCAGTGACATAGTGTTGAGGTAGCAGCAGCATTAGGAGACCACAGAGTGGTGAAGTGGCAGCACTATGTTATCTTTCCTATTAATACACCCCGTAAATGGCTGTAGTACAATGTAACTTCACCACTGAACGGCACTTATGACATATCTTTTTTTTTTTCCTATTAATGCACCCCCCAAAAAAAGTTAAATAATGTAAAATCATCGCAGGATGGCTAATAGGACGTACGTATATTTCCTATTAATACACCCCGTAAATGGCTGTAGTACAATGTAACTTCACTGTTGAACGGCAATTATGACATATATTTTTCCCTTTTTGTATCCTATAAATACATCCCCCCCCCCAAAAAAAGAAGTTAAATCAACGCAGAACGGCTAATAGGATGTACATATCTGTCCTATTAATACACCCTATAAATGGCTGTAGTGCAATTATGACATATTTTTCCCTTTTTTTTCTTATTAATAAAACTCCTCCCAAAAAAGTAAAACAATGTAAAATCAATGCAGAACAACTAATAGGACATATGTATTTTTCCTATTAAAGGGAACCTGTCACCAGTTTTATGGTGTCCTAACTAAGGGCAACATTAATAAGTGACTGATTCGCTTAGCAAAATGCTGGGTCACTTTCTTTAATTGACCCAATCAATCTGCCAACATCTTGTATTGAAAAGCTCCAGTCATAAATATCATGAATATTTATGAGCTCCTGACTCTCCCCGCCCACCTTCTGCTGAATGACAGTTTGTTTCCATAGGAATCAGCAGCAGGTGGGCAGGGGAGTGGCTATAGCTCTGAATTAAATATACGCTGGACTCAATGACATCACGCTGGACTCAAATCGCCTCATTAGCATGCAGCATCTTTGTGTGTATATTATGAGGTAACCATCTGTCACACCAGTAAGTGAATACATCTAAGGCACTTTTTAGTAGTTAATGTAATTAGTTAGATTATAATAAAATATCCACATGACAGGTTCCCTTTAATGCACCCTGTAAATGGCTGTAGCACACATAACTTACACCCTAATCACAAGCAAGGTTTGCTGGAATTAGTGATGTATCATATAGTGCAAACAACCTAGAAGCAGCAGTATAAGGCCGAATGCACAAGGCCGTGTTTCACGGTCCTGAGCGGTCCGTGGAATCACGGGCTGGATTCCTGCTGAGAGCAGGAGCGCACGGCGTCATTGGTTGATATGACGTTGTGCGCTCCCTGCTGCCTCCGCAATACAGTAATACACTGGTATAGAGCTATACCAGTGTATTACCGTACTGTGGCAGCAGCAGGGAGCGCACAGCGTCATATCAACCAATGACGCCGTGCGCTCCTGCTCTCAGCAGGAATCCAGCCCGTGCTTCCACGGACCGCTCACGGCTGTGTGCATTCGGCCTAACACCAATTTGGATCCCCAATTAGTGCAGCAAGGTGTAATAGGAATTCTCCTATTACACAGGCTGTACACTCTCCTATTGCACCCTGTTCCCCTTTTATAGTGTAGATAATGCCTCCCTATCCTTTCTCTACACCTTGACTAATCTTTCCCTGAACATGTAAATTGTTTTTTTCAGCACAATGATGTATTTTCTAGCACTGTCCCTAGCGCCTGCTGACGTCTCTCCCTGCACTAAGCACACTGGAAAATGGCAGAATCCAAAATGACTGAAGCTATTTATAGAGCTGTTACATCACAGGGGCTGGCAGGCTGCTGATTGGCTGCATGCATCGCATTGTGGGTGATCCCTCGTTCCCAGAGTTCTTTGCTCCATGTCCTAACACATACAGCAGCTATTTTAATAATAATCTGTTATTGTGTCATTGCATTTCATGACCCAGAACATTTATTATGACATGATCCTGATATTGGTAAACGTCTGGTGACAATACATGGCCTAATTTGGCACAGAGGAGTGATTAGATGAGCAAGTGCTTACTCTATTTCTAGACAAAAAGACCACCATATGTACAAACCGGATTCCAAAAAAGTTGGGACACTAAACAAATTGTGAATAAAAACTGAATGCAATGATGTGGAGATGGCAAATGTCAATATTTTATTTGTAATAGAACGTAGATGACAGATCAAATGTTTAATCCGAGTAAATGTATCATTTTAAAGGAAAAATACGTTGATTCAAATTTTCTCGGTGTCAACAAATCCCCAAAAAGTAGGGACAAGTAGCAATAAGAGGCTGGAAAAATTAAATTTGAGAATAGACCAATTAACACTAATTAGGTCAATTGGCAACATGATTGGGTATAAAAAGAGGTTCTCAGAGTGGCAGTGTCTCTCAGAAGCCAAGATGGGTAGAAGATCACCAATTCCCACAATGTTGTGCAGAAAGATAGTGGAGCAATATCAGAAAGGTGTTACCCAGCGAAAAATTGCAAAGACTTTGCATCTATCATCATCAACTGTGCATAACATCATCCGAAGATTCAGAGAATCTGGAACAATCTCTGTGAGTAAGGGTCAAGGCCGTAAAACCATACTGGATGCCCGTGATCTCCGGGCCCTTAAACGACACTGCACCACAAACAGGAATGCTACTGTAAAGGAAATCACAGAATGGGCTCAGGAATACTTCCAGAAACCATTGTCAGTGAACACAATCCACCATGCCATCCGCCGTTGCCAGCTGAAACTCTACAGTGCAAAGAAGAAGCCATTTCTAAGCAAGATCCACAAGCTCAGGCATTTTCACTGGGCCAGGGATCATTTAAAATGGAGTGTGGCAAAATGGAAGACTGTTCTGTGGTCAGACGAGTCACGATTCGAAGTTCATTTTGGAAGTCTGGGACGCCATGTCATCTGGACCAAAGAGGAAAAGGACAACCCAAGTTGTTATCAATGCTCAGTTCAGAGGCCTTGTATGGGGTTGCATGAGTGCATGTGGCATGGGCAGCTTGCATGTCTGGAAAGGCACCATCAATGCAGAAAAATATATTCAGGTTCTAGAACAACATATGCTCCCATCCAGACGTCATCTCTTTCAGGGAAGACCCTGCATTTTTCAACAAGATAATGCCAGACCACATTCTGCATCAATCACAACATCATGGCTGCGTAGGAGAAGGATCCGGGTACTGAAATGGCCAGTCTGCAGTCCAGATCTTTCACCTATAGAGAACATTTGGCACATCATAAAGAGGAAGGTGCAACAAAGGCCCAAGACGATTGAACAGTTAGAGGCCTGTATTAGACAAGAATGGGAGAGCATTCCCATGTCTAAACTTGAGAAACTGGTCTCCTCGGTCCCCAGACATCTGTTGAGTGTTGTAAGAAGAAGGGGAGATGCCACACAGTGGTGAAAATGGCCTTGTCCCAACTTTTTGAGGATTTGTTGACACCATGAAATTCTGATTCAACATATTTTTCCCTTAAAATGGTACATTTTCTCAGTTTAAACTTTTGTTCCGTGATTTGTGTTCTATTCTATATAAAATATTAGAAGTTGGCACCTCCACATCATTGCATTCAGTTTTTATTCACGATTTGTATAGTGTCCCAACTTTTTGGGAATCCGGTTTGTAACAGTCAGAGAGCAAGTATCACTTCTGATTGAAAAGGAGATAGGTAGCATGCATAGATGTCCATGTTGTCTTTCCCCTGCCTTGCGGTGTGGGAATCCTAGGTTCGAATCCGACAATGGACAACATCTGCATGAAGTTTGTATGTTCTCCCCGTGTTTGCGTGGGTTTCCTCCAGGTACTCCAAATACATACTGATAGGGAACTTGTGAGCCCTATTGTGGACAGTTGGATGCTAATGTCCGTAAAGAGCTGCGGTATATAGTAGTGCTATATGAGTGCATAAAATAAATAAATGAGAAAAAGGATGCTTTTTCTCTCCTCTCTGCAACCTTTGAGCTCCCCCACTGCCTCCTCCTCCAGATCTCCACCGAGAGGAGGGGACATTAAAAAAACAATATTACAACGAGAAGCATTTTGGATTTTTCGATTGAACACGAGATGTCCTTCAGGGTTAAATATTAGGAATGTTAAAATGTCGGGTTTCTGTGAAAAAAATTAGACAAAGATAAATCATTTCAGAACCTTTTCCACCTGTAATGTGACCTATAAACTGTACCTCCACCTGAAAGAAAACAAAATAAACTAAAATAATGTGGTTGCATAAGTGTGCACACCCTCTTATAACTGGAGATGTAGCTGTGTTCAGAATTAAGCAATCACATTCAAAATCATGTTAAATAGGAGTCAGCATACACCTGCCATCATTTAAAGTGCCTCTGATTAACCCCAAATAAAGTTCAGCTGCTCTTGTTGGTCTTTCCTGAAATTTTCGTAGTCGCATCCCTCAGCAAAAGCCATGGTCCACAGACAGCTTCCAAAGCATCAGAGGGATCTCATTGTTAAAAGGTATCAATCAGGAGAAGGGTACAAAATAATTTTCAAGGCATTAGATATAACATGGAACACAGTGAAGACAGTAATCATCAAGTGGAGAAAATATGGCACAACAGTGACATTACCAAGAACTGGACGTCCCTCCAAAATTGATGAAAAAGACGTGAAGAAAACTGGTCTGGGAGGCTACCAAGAGGCCTACAGCAACATTAAAGGGGTTGTCCAGGTTCAGAGCTGAACCTGGACATCCCTCCATTTTCACCCCGGCAGCCCCCCTGACATGAGCATCGGAGCAGTTCATGCTCCGATGCTCTCCTTTGCCCTGCGCTAAATTGCACAGGGCAAAGGCATTTTTCTGAGTTCCGGTGACGTACCGGGGCTCTCTATGGGGCTGACAGGCAGCCCGGTGACGTCACCGGCACTGATGGGCGGGAATTGGCTCTGCCCTAGCCAGTAAAACGGCTAGGGCAGAGCTAAAGCCCGCCCCTCAGAGCCAGTGACGTCACCGAACACACTGCTGGGCGGAAGTTACCGCCCGGCAGTGTGTTATTGAAAACACAAGAGCCTGTGCCCTGCGCGATCTAGCGCAGGGCACGGGAGCGCATCGGAGCACGAGATGCTCCGATGCGAGGCTCAGGAGGGCTGCCGGGGTGAAAATAAGGGTATGTCCGGGTTCAGCTCTGAACCCGGACAACCCCTTTAAAGGAGCTGCAGGAATATCTGGCAAGTACTGGCTGTGTGATACATGTGACAACAATCTACAGTTTTCTTCATATGTCTGTGCTATGGGGTAGAGTGGCAAGACGAAAGCCTTTTCTTACCAAGAAAAACATCCAAGCCAGGCTACAGTTTGCAAAAACACATCTGAAGTCTCCCAAAAGCATATGGGAAAAGTTGTTATGGTCTGATGAAACTAAGGTTGAACTTTTTGGCCATAATTCCAAAAGATATGTTTGGCCCAAAAACAACACTGCATATCACCAAAAGAACACCATACCCACAGTGAAGCATGGTGGTGGCAGCATCATGCTTTGGGGATGTTTTTCTTCAGCTGGAACTGGGGCCTTAGTTAAAGGCAACCTGTCACCAGGAATTTGTGTATAGCGCTGAGGATATGGGTTGCTAGATGGCCGCTAGCACATCCGCAATACCCAGTCCCTATAGCTCTGTGTGCTTTTATTGTGCAAAAAAACCCGATTTGATGCATATGGAAATTAATCTGAGATGAGTACTGTCCATGAGATGAGTCAGTGACAGGCCTTATCTCAGGTTAATTCGCATATGCATCAAATGATTTTTTTTACACAATAAAAGCACACAGAGCTATAGGGACTGGGTATTGCGGCCAGCTAGCAACCCATGTCCTCAGCGATATACACAAAATCCTGGTGACAGGTTCCCTTTTAAGCTAGAGGGAATTAGGAACAGTTCCAAATACCAGTCCATATTGGCACAAAGCCTTCAGGCTTCTGATAGAAAGCTGAACATGAAGAGGAACTCCATCTTTCAGCATGACACGACCTAAAGCATACATCCAAATCAACAAAGGAATGGCTTCACCAGAAGAAGATTAAAGTTTTGGAATGGCCCAGCCAGAGCCCAGACCTGAATCCGATTGAAAATCTGTGGAGTGATCTGAAGAGGACTGTGCACAGGAGATGCCCACGCAATCTGACAGATTTGGAGTGATTTTGCAAAAACAGTGGGCAAATCTTGCCAAGTCAAAATGTGCCATGCTGATAGAGTCATACCCAAAAAAGACTGAGTGTTGTAATAAAATAAAAAGGTGCTTCAGCAAAGTATTAGTTTACGGGTGTGCACACTTATGCAACTATATTATTTTATTTTTATATTTTTTCTTCCCTCTACCTAAAAGATTTCAGTTTGTTTTTCAATTGAGTGGTAGTTTATAGGTTACATTAAAAAGGTAGAAAAAGTTCTGAAATGATTTATCGTTGTCTCACTGTATCTGCTTCAGTTTTCTGAAATCATGCTTTAAGGGTGTTTTTTTTTTTTTTTACTTCTTTTTTCCTTTTAGCCATCAGACAAACATCATTTAAGCTTTAACTAATGCAAGGAATTGTGATATTATAGTGGATTTATAGATGCATTTTGTTAAAGCAACATGTATATATTTTTTATTACTATTCACACATTGCGTTTCTCACAACCATGATTGTAAGTCATCATATTATGTCAATTTTTCTCGATTGTAATTGATGCAGATATACGGTAAGTATTGTAAGAATGTGCTTTGTTATTTATTAAGTATTTTTATATGTATTGTAGGAAGGCGCAAGGGTCCGTCATTGAAGAAAGGTATGTGTCATCAAGATTCCTGGCCTCGGTGAGGTAACATAGTAACATAGTACATATGGCCGAAAAAAGACATTTGTCCATCCAGTTCGGCCTGTTATCCTGAAAGTTGATCCAGAGGAAGGCCTTAAAAACCCTGTGAGGTAGAAGCCAATTTTCCCCACTTTAGGGAAATAAAAAATTCCTTCCCGACTCCAATCAGGCAATCAGACTACCTCCCTGGATCAACGATCCCTCTCTAGTAGCTATAGCCTGTAATATTATTACACTCCAGAAATACATCCAGGCCCCTCTTGAATTCCTTTATTGTACTCACCATCACCACCTTTTCCATAGTCTCACTGCTCTTACCATAAAGAATCCTTTTCTATGTTTGTGTACAAACCTTCTTTCCTCCAGACACAGAGGATGTCCCCTTGTCACAGTCCTGGGGATAAATAGATGATGGGATAGATCTCTGTACTGACCCCTGATATATTTATACATATTAATTAGATCTCCCCTCAGTCGTCTTTTTTCTAAAGTGGATAACCCTAATTTTGATAATCTTTCAGGGTACTGTAGTTGCCCCATTCCAGTTATTACTTTAGTTGCCCTCCTCTGGACCCTCTCCAGCTCTGCTATGTCTGCCTTGTTTACAGGAGCCCAGAACTGTACACAGTACTCCATGTGTGGTCTGACTGGCGATTTGTAAAGTGGTGGTAGGACTATGTTCTTATCACGGGCATCTATGCCCCTTCTGATGCAACCCATTATCTTATTGGCCTTGGCAGCAGCTGCCTAACACTGTTTTTTGCAGCTTAGTTTATTGTTTATTAAAATTCCTAGATCCTTTTCCATGTCAGTGTTACCGAGTGTTTTACCATTTAGTATTTACGGGTGACTTGCATTATTCCTTCCCATGTGCATAACCTTACATTTGTCAGCGTTAAACCTCATCTGCCACTTATCTGCCCAAGCCTCCAATCTATCCAGATCCCTCTGTAGTAGTATACTGTCCTCTTCAGTGTTAATTACTTTACACAGTTTAGTGTCATCTGCGAAAATTTATACTTTACTATGCAAGCCTTCTACAACATTCATTAATAAATATATTGAAGAGAATACGGCCCAATACTGACCCCTGAGGTACCCCACTAGTGACAGTGACCCAATCTGAGTGTGTACCGTCAATAACCACCCTGTTCTCTATCATTGAGCCAGTTACTTACCCACATTCAGACGTTCTCTCCCAGTCCAAGCATTCTCATTTTATATACTAACCTTTTATGTGGTACAGTGTAAGAGCTGGTAATTTAAAGTGTCAGCGGCAGTTAGTGCTGACTGACACTATTTATTTAGTATGGCTGTAGAGCTGATCCGGGCCGGCTCTTACTGGGAGCAGCCAAAGTGCAGGGTGGGTGGCTTCTCCCCATGTTCCAGGCCGGGTTTTGGTTTGGGATATAAAAACCCAGCTAGCAGTTCCTCCTGTGACACACTCTATACCTTTTTTGGGTCCGACCACATCCGGATAAGAGTCCGTACGATCCTTTTGTAAGGACCTAAACCTTTTCCGATAGACTTCAGGGGTCAACTGGTATTTAGCAATGATAGCGTCTTTTATGGCGGAATAATCTTCATCCTGCTCCATGGATAACTCCGCAAACGCGTCCAGCGCTTTGTAGCCCAACAGGGGTGTCAGGTGTCTGGCCCATTGCTCTTGGGGCAGACGATACTGACGGCAGGCTTTCTCGAAGGATTGCAAAAACAAGTCTATGTCAGTGTCCTTTTCAATGGGAGCAAATTAAAATTTTGCACTCACGTGTGATGCTGCTCCTTCCACAGGAAAGTTGGGTGATGAGCTTCGGCTGGGTTGGTGTATTCTGGCCATGCTCAGTTCATGCTGACGTTGGCTTTCTGCAGCAGCGGCCTCCCTCTCAGCTCGGCGTTCTGTGGCCTCCCTCTCAGCTCGGCGTTCTTCGCGCTCTGCCATGTACTGTAGGTACTTTACCAGGTCAGTGTCCATTAGTTTTTGGAGGGCCTGCTGCATCATAGGATCCATACAAATAGATAGTCCGGTACTGGCCAGTTCCGGGCGAATACTTAAAGAAAAATTAGGATCCGTACTGAAATACTGTGCTGGGGGGCCAACAGGGCCCGCAGGATGTTCCCCCTCCGAGTAGTCAGGATTCTCAGTCTCCGGTTCCTCAGGACTCGAGTCAGATGGGCCGGTGTCTCCCGCAGTAGACACATCCAACAGCTGCAGTTGTTGGCTATCCCATCGGAACAAGTCTTTTATCAGGTCGGTCTTCATCTTGCGACCAACTTCAATGCCCCTTTCTTGGCACAGATTTTCCAGATCTGCCAAAGCCATTTTCTTGTATTCCCCAGACATTTTCATGCCAAATTAAAGATAGATAAAGAAAACAAGATTTCGGGGAGGGTACTGGACTACACAGTCTCTCTGTACACACAGATAAATGTATTGCACTTAGCCACACCACCACCAAATTGGTTTGGTTCTGACAGAGGTAAATTAGTTAATCTCTGTTCAGATGTTCTAAACACATGCAAAAAAGAATCCCAGTAGCTGCCAACCAATATGTGACGAACTGCGACCGCCGGAGCCACAATACGTCACAAAACCGTCCCAGCTCCCCTAGTGGTCAATCCGCAAACAGGCCTCTCAGCCACTTTCAGCACACCGACAGTCTAACTTGAGTCCGTAGAGTCGATAGGCTGAAAGCGCAGGGATTGGTCCGCCGATTGACCGCAAGTAAGCGTGTGAGCGACCGGACCGGAACCGCACACAGGGTAGTTTAACTGCCACCACCTTGCAATTTATGGGAGCAAGGAACCCACTATCTGGATAACAGAACCGAGTAGCTTTCTCTTCGGAGAGGCTAGGGTAAGTTTTTGCAGTGTTTGAAAACAGGCATATGGCTAGAGAAATGACTTGGAGGTCATTTATTATATATATATATATATATATATATATATATATATATATATATACACAATACAAATTATCAAGATGTACAGTAATTATTAAAACAATAATCAAGGAAAGTATAGTCCAATAAACAAAAAGGGAGAAAAGAAAGAAAATACTTATTTTCCGCAGAAGTCTGTTGGTGAAATAGTCCGTTGCAGGGATAAAGTCCAAGAAACCTTTGTCCATTGTAATAATCCGAATATGCCTACAGCCCACAGGTTCTCTGGCTGAGGCTCTCTTCAGGTGTTGTTAAAAGTGGAGAACTCCTTTAGAAGATTCTAGGTCTTTGTTATAAGGGGTCCCAGAATCAAGGCGGGGAATTGAGAGTCCGCCTGCTGGGGCCGGCTGTATTTCTGAGATGAATGCCAGTTCTGAAATATGGTATGTGCCATATCTCGGGATGTCTCCGCTGTACATTAGTAACGAGCACAGATTCACATTCCACACAAAATATGGAGTCCAGGGATACCAAATATGACTATTATACCTGGTTCTATGATGGGGTAACACCATAACGTTACCTGGGCACCTCCTAGCGTTATGTTTGTCCTATGTAAATGTATGAATTCTGAGTGACACAATGATGTAATTTTTACGTCCGTAAGATGCATGGTCTCTCTTAAAAAGGTAAAAATCATATCTCAGATTCATGTGTCAATCTGGGAACCTTGGTGCCGGCCTGTCTGAATCAAGCTAGCTTACAAGCCCCTTATGGCAGCGACACCAAATGGCCTTCCCCAGGTGTAGTCTTCACACCTAGCTGTGATATCTCTGCAGAAAGGAAGTTCTTTTGTCAACCTAAGGAAGCCAGCTGTAATTGCGTTATCTGCTGGGCATCTATTGACTGACTTGAACAAAAGGACTATTTTGTTCTCTGGGTACACAGGAGGAGACGCTCTGAGTAATCAAATTGTAGGTTCTGGGGCCTAGGGAAATAAATACTGTTTAATAGATCTACTGATCAATAAGGGAGAGTAATATTGATAATATTGGGAGGACGGTTCAATAGTCTCGCGGATCATCCGTGACACCCGGCACCCCTGCTGATTAGCTTATGAGGAGACTGAGCGCACAATGCAGACGTGCTGTCTCCAGTCCTGTTCACCGCTGCTGTCTGTGGAGAAGACAATGTCAGAGAGCAGAGATAAGGAGCCCGTCAGCAACCCAAATGACGGAAAAGACTGAATATCCACAGGCTTCTACTACAGCATCTCAGCTATGTGCACAAAAAATGATTCCGTATATTTAACCCCCTAAGGACCTCCACCGTATATGTACGGTGGAAGTCAGCTCCCTAAACGTGGCGCCCACTCGCACGTGCAGCGGGGGTCGCCATAGCCGCCGGGTTTCTGCTATTTTGAAGGCCGATCGCATGCACTTTGGAATCACTGTGTGGCTTGCTTTCCATTCACTTTGGGATCCCTTCCTTGACATAGGAGAGATTCCCCCTGAGCTCGCACCCAGACCTGCAGATACTCTTGGACTGGCCCACAGGGGTACAGGTGAATCCCCCAGTGTGCCCCTAGTCCCACACCCCTGCACAAGTGGCACATAACACAGTAGACTTACTGCACTACATACATATATTCAATGTACAGCACCTCAACCAGACTATGTTCATAGAAAAACCTGATAGATTATTAAAGAAACTCCCCAGTTTATTATTATAGACATGGTCAGATAGCTGACATGACTTCTAGGCACAGAGGAAAGCTAGACAGTATCCTACCTTCTCCAAGTTGCTGCAGGGACCCCTATATTCAATCATCTGGTAGCATCTTGCTGATGTGCAATATTTGAATGTATCTGTACCGTGGGACCCCCATAGTAAATTTTACTGGTGGGCCCTAGGTACCCCCGTACGATACTGCCTGCACATGTCAGACATTTATGGTATGTACTATTTACATGTCATAAATGTCCCAGATGGGAATGCCCCTTTAAGCATTAGCTGTGCATAAAAAGTTACATTTTACTGTAAATTTGATGCTACTAATTGAGTGTATTTCATTCCCTATTATTGTTTTGGTGGTGTGTATGTTTTGGGGGGCGCCAAAAAGACTTCACACAGGTCACCATGTAAACTACGGCTAGCCCTGATTATCCCCTTTCCGACCAGCGCCGTAGTAGTACGGCACATCGGGACGTGACTTGCCTCCCAGCGCCGCACTACGGCCTGCTGATCGGGCGGGTGCAGGAGCTGCGCTCGCCCAATAAGCTGCAGGAATGTTCTCGTTAGCCGTACCCCTGCTGTATGTGCTGACATCGGTGAAAACACAGATGATAGCACATTAACCCATTCTATGCCGCGATCAGCACTGACCACGACATGAAAGGGGTTTTCTGTGGGTTAGGGAGCCCATCGGGTCTCCGTGCTGCTGTGGCAGGGACCTAATGAAAATGTTATGCCCAGCCCAATTTCTTCTATGTAATTACTGTAGATGCCATATGGAAAAACGGAACGACAACACAACGGAAACAAAAAACGGAACAACGGATCCGCAAAAAATGGACTGCACTGAACACTGAAAAAGCAATACGGTCGTGTGCAGGAGGCCTTACTCTGTGTAATACACTAACAGGCAATGCATTACAATACAAATGTATTTATAATGCATTGCAGAGGGGATTAGACCCCCCAAAAGACAGAAATAATAAAAAAAAAAGTAAAAAGCAGTTTAATAAAAATAAAAAAAGTTTCAAGTAAAAAGAAAACCTTTTCCCCTGATTTTATAATAAAAAAAAAACTAAAGAAACCCCACAAATATTAGGTATTGCACGTCCGTAACGATCGGCTCTATGAATATAAAATATGATCCACCCCGTCCGATAAACATCTTACATCACAAAAATTGCAACACCAAATGATCAAAAAGGCGTATGCCCCCAAAAATAGTACCAATCAAACAGCCACTTTATCCCGCAAAAAATGAGACCCTACCTAAGTAAAAAAATAAGAAAGCTGTCACTCTCAGAAAATTGAGACACTAAAATATGATTATTTTTTTTGCTTCAAAACTGCTATTATTGTGCAAAAGTGAAATAAATAAATAAAAAGTAGACATATTATGTATTGCCGCGTCCGTAACAACCAATTCTATAAAAATACCACATGACCTAACCCCTCAGGTGAACACCGTAAAAAAAATTCAATAAAAACAGTGCCAAAAAAGCAATTTTTTGTCACCTTACACCACAAAAACCAAGCTATTAAAAAGGTGTATGCCCCCCCAAATAGTACCAATCAAACGGTCACCTAACACAGTCGGTCAAAAAAATAAAAAAGCTATGGAGACACTAAAACATTATTTTTTTGGTAAAAAAAATGCTATTATTGTGTAAAACTTAAATAAATAAGAAAACGTATACATATTAGGTATTGCCATGTTCGTAACGATTTGCTCTATAAAAGAAATATCATATGACCTAACCCCTCAGGTGAACGGTGTAAAAATAAATAAATAAAAGTTGTGCCAAAATTACAAATTTTTTGGTCACCTTGCCCTTAAAGTGTAATAATGAATGATAAAAAAATCATATGTACCAAAAATGGTACTAATAAAAACGTCAACTCTTCCTGCAATAAACGAGACTCTGCACAAGACAATCGGCAGAAAAATTTTAAAAAATTGGCGTTCAGAATATGGAGACACAAAAACATAATTTTTTTTCAAAAATGCTTTAGGGTCCATTCACACATCCGGCACAGACAGCGGCAATGTGCGTTCTGTATTTTGCGAACCGCACATTGCCGGCACTAAGAGAATATGCCTATTCTTTTCTTTTTCAGGATCGGAATTGCGGACCCGGAATGTGCGGGTTTGCAACTCCGGATCGGGGCCGGACGGTGCGGCCCCATGGAAATGTATGGGTCCGAAATTCCATTCCGCAAAATGCGGAACGGAATTGCGGATGTGTGAATGGAGCCTTATTATGTAAAACTGAAAGAAACAAAGAAAGTAGTCATATTTGATATTATTGTGTCCGTAACAGCCTTCTCTATAAATATAGCACATGATCTACCATGTCAAATGAATGTTGTAAAAAATAAAAATGATGCCAAAACAGCAATTTTTTCGGTTACCTTGCCTCACAAAAAACGCAATATAGAGCAATTAAAAATCATATGTACCCCAAAATAGTACCAATAAGGCCCCTTTCACACGGGCGAGTATTCCACGCGGATACGATGCGTGAGTTGAACGCATAGCACACGCACTGAATCCTGACCCATTCATTTCTATGGGGCTGTGCACATGAGCGTTGTTTTTCACGCATCACTTCTGCGTTGCATGAAAATCGCAGCAGGCTCTACTTTGTGCGTTTTTCACGCAACGCAGGCCCGTAGAAGTGATTGGGGCTGTGTGAAAAACGCATTGCATCCGGATGTACTGCGTTGTGTTGCGTTTTTCACGCAAGTAACTTAGCAACGCTCATGGGATTTAAAGACGGGAAGTAGGCATTTCTCAGCGTCTGGCTGCGTCAGTTTTGTGCCTGAACAAGAGGGAGAAAGTTGGCAGCATCAACTTTTCAGCCCTTGCGGAGCCCAAAAATGCCCAAAACACCACACGTCATGGACGTTGAAAAGCTCATTGTCCTGGTGCAGGAGAGGCCCTGCATCTGGGATCTTCAGTCTGGGGAGTACCAGGACGGTTATAAAAAGGATGCCGCCTGGACGGAGGTTACCCAGGATCTTTTTGCCCCAATCTGGGAGAAGACACAAGGCCCAAGTAGAAGGAATTTAAGTAAGTACACAATGTATACATGTTTGAGCCTTTCAGTACTCCCTAGTATATAGTCCTAGTTAGTGTTCCTAGTATATAGTCGTAGTTATACGTTAGTGTTCCTAGTATATAGGCGTTAATTGACTCTTTTTTATGAATAGATTTTGATATTGATACCTGTTCTTTTCATGTCTTTGTATTACCAGTTGAAGTGGTCAAGAATCATTGGCGGAGCTGCAGGGACCAGTTCCGCAAAGAAATGAAACAGCGTGGGCGGAGCGGGGCTGGTCCCCCCAAGAAAAGGCCCTATCTTTTCCGGGAGCAGCTGATGTTCCTGCGTGATGTAATGGAGCTGCGTCCGTAAGTCCATTTTAGTCTTACTGAAATGGTCATTGGAGTTATATTTATGGTATGGACATATAGGTTACAGATGCAGCAGGGTAAACGGTAAAAAAGGGTTTAAGCTTTTCTAGGCATTTTGCTGTACTTATAATGTAAATAAAGTATTGAAATTTCAACATATGGTTTTTTATTTTCTAATGTTTTTAGAACTGAGGACAACCTAGAGGAGGAAGGTAATGAGTCGGGCCCGCACCAATCAAGTGCATGGGAGGAGGACACCACATCAGCACAGCATGAAAGTGGAGCTGGACCAAGCACAGCACCATCAAGGCCTCCTGCAGCACCTGGTGCCAATTCCCCCCCCCCCCCCCACCCCCTCTGGCTCTACCCAGCAGGGCCAGACGACGGGCAATGCCTCCTGCTGAATCCAACATAAATATGCAAGTTCTAGATTATTTATCTAGAGCACGGCAGGAGGATCATCATGACATGTTTGCCCGTAGTCTGGCCCATTTTATGCATCAGCTACATCCTGATCGACTGATGAGAACCAGAACTGCTATAGAAATAGTTCTGGAGGTAGCTAATCGCCCACAAGAGCTGACAGAAATGTACGATTCGCTCAAAAGCCTGCGCTGTCATGCGAACATATTTAGCCCCCACCACCCCCCAGGTAGTCAGCCCTCACAGGGCCCCCAACAATTTCCTCCCCAAAGGTATCAGTATGGGCCACCAATTGCGCCATATGTGCCCCAGTATCAGGGGGAACCCAGTTATAGTCAGCAGGGCCCATCGTCCAGTCAACCTGGCCCAAGCCAATACTCTGGACCCCCTTCCCAGCAACAATTCACTGGACCTCCTTATCAGGGCCCATAGTCCAGTCAACCTGGGCCTAGTCAATACTCTGGACCCCCTTCACAGCAACAATTTTCTGCCCCTCATTATCAGGGAGCCTCGTCCAGTCAACCTGGGCCTAGCCAATACTTTGGGCCCCCTTCACAGCAACAAATTTCTGCCCCTCATTATCAGGGAGCCTCGTTGCCATCAAGACGTTATGTAAATTTATAATTTATATTGGTTTACTGAGTGTTTTTTTTTTTAAAGCCTGAGTATATTTGAATATAGTGTGCAATAAAACACTTTTATTTTTCAAGTTTATAATTGTTAACATTTGTGTTTATTTTGCAGAAACACACACAATACAATATAGATTTATGATTTGTGTAAAACATCATTAGCCACAAAAGAGCCATACATTTTTAATTTTTTAATCACAATCTGTAAACACACATTGATGTATTGGATTTTTCGGCAATAATTGAAGAACTTTGGAGGGTGCGCATGGAGCTCAGTGTACAAGCCAACAAAGAGACCTTAGGATGCACCCACATACGCTTCCTCCGCGGCTCCTCCTCAATCATTTCTGGCTGCTCTCCAAAACAACGCAAGACCAGCCAGTGCAAAAAGACATGGTCAGTTGATGACAGGGTGAAAGTGGACATCCTGCAAAGGATAATCCAATAACAAAGACACACGCCAACCACACAAAAACCACTCCACAAAAAAAATGGAGCTGTCCAACAAAACACTGCATGCTGGGGCTATTTATATTGTCTTTGCAGTTACAGATGAATCTAGTGGATGGATCAGTTTTTTTTCACGCGCGTGAAAAACGCAAGAACGCGATACTAAAATGACAGCACTCGCATGAAAAATTGCAAGCTTTTCACTGAACGCATCCTTAACGCATCCGGCCAAAAAACATGACGCCCGTGTGAAAGAGGGCTAAAACTGGCACCTTATCCCCTAGTTTCCAAAATGGGGTCACTTTTTAGGAGTTTCTACTGTAAGGGTGCATCGGGGGGCTTAAAATAGGACATGGCATCTAAAAACCAGTCCAGCAAAATCTGCCTTCGAAAAACCATATGGCGTTCCTTTTCTTCTTTGCCCTGCCATGTGCCCTTACATCAGTTTACAACCACATGTGGGGTGTTTCTGTAAACCGCAGTATCAGGGTAATAAATATTGAGTTTTGTTTGGCTGTTAACCCTCGATGTGTTAAAGAAAAAAAATTGATTAAAATGGAAAATCTGCCCAAAAAGTGAAATTTTGAAATTTCATCTCCATTTTCCTTTAATTCTTGTGGAAGGGTTAACAAAGTTTGTAAAATCAGTTTTGAGTAGCTTGAGGGATGTAGTTTCTACAATGGGGTCATTTATGGGGGGTTTCCACTATGTAAGCCCCACAAAGTGACTTCAGACCTGAACTGGTCCTTAAAAAGTAGGTTTTGGAAATTTTCTTAAAAATGTTTAGAATTGCTTCTAAAATTCTAAGCCTTCTAACGTCCCCAAAAAATAAAATTACATTTACAAAATGATGCAAACATAAAGTTGACAAATGGGGAATGTTAAGTAATAAATATTTTATGAGGTATCACTTTGTTTTAAAAGCAGAGAAATAGAAATTTAGAAAATTGTGTAAATTTGGGATTTTTTCATAAATAAAGGTGATATATATTGACTAAAATGTATGACTATCGTGAAGTACAATGTGTCACGAGAAAATATCAGAATGGCTTGGATAAGTAAGTGTTCCAAAGTTATTACCACATAAAGTGACACATGTCAGATTTGCAAAAAAATGGCCTGGGGAGGAAGGTGAAAACTGGCCTACGATATAAATGGTTAAAAGGTATACCTGCAATACTTTTATTTTGTTTCTGTCAGTGCTCATGTATATGACCTAAAGTGCTTTGCTGTCCGCAAATCACGGATCTGCTAAACATGGATCCAGGCCAAGGGCATACCACCATTTATAAACTTCTGTAGAAATGTCTCAACCTTGTCCGCAAAACTGACACAAATAGGGCCACGGAACAGCAATGGAATTAATTAAAGTAATTATTTTACATTTACATTTAGGGTACACATATTATAATACATCATGTAACACCAGTTATAGCTTTTATTTTAAAACTAAATATTTGTAACTAAAAATAAAAAAGCTAAATATACTAAATACAGGTCCTTCTCAAAAAATTAGCATATTGTGATAAAGTTCATTATTTTCTGTAATGTACTGATAAACATTAGACTTTCATATATTTTAGATTCATTACACACAACTGAAGTAGTTCAAGCCTTTTCTTGTTTTAATATTGATGATTTTAGCATACAGCTCATGAAAACCCGAAATTCCTATCTCCAAAAATTAGCATATCATGAAAAGGTTATCTAAACGAGCTATTAACCTAATCATCTGAATCAACTAAATAACTCTAAACACCTGCAAAAGATTCCTGAGGCTTTTAAAAACTCCCAGCCTGGTTCATTACTCAAAACCACAATCATGGGTAAGACTGCCGACCTGACTGCTGTCCAGAAGGCCATCATTTACACCCTCAAGCAAGAGGGTAAGACACAGAAAGAAATTTCTGAACGAATAGGCTGTTCCCAGAGTGCTGTATCAAGGCACCTCAGTGGGAAGTCTGTGGGAAGGAAAAAGTGTGGCAGAAAAAACGCTGCACAACGAGAAGAGGTGACCGGACCCTGAGGAAGATTGTGGAGAAGGACCGATTCCAGACCTTGGGGGACCTGCGGAAGCAGTGGACTGAGTCTGGAGGAAGACTGGGGAGAGGGAAATGGCAAAATGCCTGAAGTCCAGTGTCAAGTACCCACAGTCAGTGATGGTCTGGGGTGTCATGTCAGCTGCTGGTGTTGGTCCACTGTGTTTTATCAAGGGCAGGGTCAATGCAGCTAGCTATCAGGAGATTTTTGAGCACTTCATGCTTCCATCTGCTGAAAAGCTTTATGGAGATGAAGATTTCATTTTTCAGCACGACCTGGCACCTGCTCACAGTGCCAAAACCACTGGTAAATGGTTTACTGACCATGGCATTACTGTGCTCAATTGGCCTGCCAACTCTCCTGACCTGAACCCCATAGAGAATCTGTGGGATATTGGGAAGAGAAAGTTGAGAGACGCAAGACCCAACACTCTGGATGAGCTTAAGGCCGCTATGGAAGCATCCTGAGCCTCCATAACACCTCAGCAGTGCCACAGGCTGATTGCCTCCATGCCACGCCGCATTGAAGCAGTCATTTCTGCAAAAGTATTCCCGACCAAGTATTGAGTGCATAACTGAACATAATTATTTGAAGGTTGACTTTTTTATATATTAAAAACACTTTTCTTTTATTGGTCGGATGAAATATGCTAATTTTTGGAGATAGGAATTTTGGGTTTTCATGAGCTGTATGCCAAAATCATCAATATTAAAACAAGAAAAGGCTTGAACTACTTCAGTTGGTGTGCAATGAATCTAAAATATATGAAAGTCTAATGTTTATCAGTACATTACAGAAAATAATGAACTTTATCACAATATGCTAATTTTTTTAGAAGGACCTGTATATACAGTAAGTAAATTGTTAATAAAATGGATATGTTCTAGTTACACTTTGTCCTAAGCAAGTTTAACGGGGACTTGTCTATCATACTTGATGTGCTTTGTTTATTTTGCCTTTATACAAAGCAATGAACAGAAAAGAACAGGACACTCCCCTGGGGAGAGAACTATATGGTTTGGGGCTCACCCTTGGCAGACAGCCAATATCTCTGCAATGACACTCATGGGAAGTGGCTGCCTGGCACTGAGCATAACACGTAGGTTTTCAACACCAAACTGGAATTAAAGGACATGTTACAGTTGTGTTTGATTCAGTGCAGCTACTTCCCTCCATGTTTTTGCAGTGCAAGTAAATCTGTAGCTCTAGAATGCAATTCCCAATACATATTGCTGTCTGTCTGGAGAATAGGGTTCAGTTTCTGTATCTTTTGTTTTGTACCTAGATAAAATGGCCTCCTGCACAAGAACGTGTGCGCCCCTTGGCCGTGCTGCAGCCCACAAATTGCGGGCCGCAATGCACGTACACCAACCGTGGGGCTGCTGCAGCGGATCGTGGACCCATTTACTTTAATGGGTCCACGATCCGCCCGCAAAAAGATAGGACATGATTTATCTTTTTGCGGAATGGAAGTACGGGACGAAGCCCCACGGAAGCACTCCGTAGTGCTTTCATAGATTTCAGTTCCGTGCTTCCGTTCCACACCATTCCACATCTCTGGATTTGCGGACCCATTGAAGTGAATGGGTCAGCATCCGTGATGCGGAATGCTCACAGAACGGTGACCATGTATTGCGGATCCGCAAATGCAACGGGACACCTACGATCGTGTGCAGGAGGCCTAGATAAAATATAGCGTTTTCTCCTCCCCACCTTACAGGAGCCATAATTTTTTTAGTTTTTGGTTTTCTGTTCACACAGCTGTATGAGGCCTTTTTAATGGCTCTGTTTATTTTACCTTAACTTGAATTGGAAAACAGGAAAAACATTCTTTGTGGGATGAAATTGAAAAACAAATTGCAATTTTAATAGCCTCCCACATGCTAATGATTGCTTCAATAAGTCATTAGTATTTGCACTATATGCTCTAGCAGGGAGACAGGAGCCAGATGAAAAACTTATATTTGCCGCGTTTCGCCTAATACTTATTAGGTTCATCAGGGGGTAACATAGTTTATAGGTACTTAGCTTTGCGATCAGATATTAGACTAGTTTCTAGGCACCATTGAGCGGGACAATAGAGGTCCATTTCTTCCTCTTGGGGACCGGCAGCAATAAAAGTATCGTGGTCTTAATATCTGATCACAAAGCTAAGTACCTATAAACTATGTTACCCAATGATGAACCTAATAAGTATTAGGCGAAACGCGTCGGGGATTATTAGTGACCATTAAATTCTGGGAACTAAT
The DNA here is from genome assembly GCF_014858855.1 of Bufo gargarizans. NCBI lineage: Eukaryota > Metazoa > Chordata > Amphibia > Anura > Bufonidae > Bufo > Bufo gargarizans. The sequence continues at coordinate 277,165,114 of NC_058084.1, read as the reverse complement.
AGTGATTTTTTGTTTTTTGATTTTTGATGTGTAGAGAGTAACGGTGACATTTATCGACATAGAGCACGGTCTACTCTTTATTTCTTGTATCCTGGAGCATATTCCTTATGCAGGGATTTCTAGGAACCGGTTAGCACTAGGTTCGGGGACAGGGAACCTCCACCATCAGGGGGCCGCCCTGGGCACTGCAGACCTCTAGGGATTCTAGGGGTAGCTGGTTTTTCATTTCTGACCCTGCATACATCGGGTTAGAATTATTTTTCCCGTACCCGTCTAAGTAAGCGCATTACCGTGTCATTATGTGTGTTTTTCGTCAAAGGGGTTATTACTCCCCTATTGAGTAATCTCAGTTATTGTAGTCTTTTCACTGTTGGTATATTCATACCTATACCCACTTAAATATTTATTAAAGGTATTTTTAAAAGTCACTTTCCTTTCTTCATATATGCTCTTTATGTTAAAAACTATTGTGGCAATATATCTTATTACAAAATCTCTAATTCTGATAGTAAGTTTACATGTATACATACACAGTGTCTTGGCAGAATGACTTAGTAACAAGAAAAAAGTATTGCTTTCTCTAGAGCATTGTAATAATGTTTTTAAGATATACAGTAAATGCCCGAGGAGGGAAAATATCTCTTAGGGCTTTCACATAAACATAAGGGCTCCGTGCCTGGATTGCAAATCGCAGATGGCGGGTCTGCAACATATGGGTACTGGCCGTGTGAAAAAAGGTGAGATAGCATCTGTCCTTTGAACTTAACCCGTTCCTGATGCAGTGATTTCCATTTTTGCTCCTTTTGCTCCCAGCCTTCCCAGAGCCACAACATTTTTATTTTTCCGATCACATAGCTGTATTAGGGCTTTTTTGGGCGTGAGACAAGTTGTACTTTCTAATGCCACCATTTAACATGGCATACAATGTAGATGGAAGCTGGAAAAAATAAAAATAATTCCGCCACAGTTTTATGGATTTTGTGTTCACTGTGCAGTAAAACTGACTTGTGCACTCAATTCTCCAGGTCAGTACAATTACGACGTTACCACATTTATATAGTTTTTCTTGCGGTTCAATACTGAAAAAAAAAAAATAGCCGTATTCTGCCCCCCATAACTCCATAATTGCTCCATTATTCTACAAAAATCACTTTATTACTTCAGTGCTGTCGCCTTCTGGCCTGAACTGCAAGTAATCAGCTGAGAAGCCTAGTACAGGCTAATTACTATGAATGAATGCCTTCCCTGAGCACACGCCTCCGGGTTTTATCCCTCTCAGAGGCCATGGTCACATTTGACCACGACATCTGAAGGGTTAAATGTCCATGGTCGGCATTACCACTAATCACAGACAGTACCCACAAGTGTCTGCTGTATGAAACAGCAGGCACCCAGCAGTTAATCTTTAAAGACCCCCTCTTATACCTGGTTTTGCATTTTAAAATTACAGCACAAAACTGAACATGTGAACCCAGCCTTAGGGTATGGCTACATATTCAGGTTTACAGATGTAGTTTTGCAAGCCAAAACCAGGAGTGAATTAAAAGAAAAAAGTTATATATGTCCTTTGTACTTTTTCAACTTTATGATTCCCTCCTGATTTAGGTTTTTAAAACGGCATCAGGGAAGCTGAACATATGGTCGTAACCTAATAGACCAGGGATGGCCAACCTGTGGCTCTCCAGCTGTTGTGAAACTACAACTCCCACCATGACCTGCTGTAGGCTGATAGCTCAGTCTAGGCATGCTGGGAGTTAAAGTTTTGCAAAAGCTGGAGAGCCGCAGGCTATTTTATTCAGAATAACCTGATAACCTACTATTTGGCTACTTGTATAGAACTAAATCCTTCTCCTTGCACATATTTCTGTCAGCTAGACGTGGAAGAAATGCTTATCTGGACGTGTTTATAGTGCCAACTTGATTAGAGAGAAAACCCTGAAGAGAAAGCAGAAAGAAAATCCGTAGTGAAAAAAACATTTGTCACCAAGTACAAGATTCATTTGCTGTTTTCAGATGATGTCATGAACAATTACAGAACAGATGTATCACTCACACCAACACATTTGTTTACGTGGCTAATGGGCATGTGAATGATTTTTTTTTTCAACTGCTGAAAGAGCAATGTGATATTTCAAAGCAGAGCTTGTCAGCTGATTCTTATATCTGAATTTAACTTGGCACTTCACAGTTCAACATGGTTGTATATTGGGGCAAAGGCAGTAAATTGTCTAAAATAACAAAAGCAGCATTACTTACCTGTTGAATTGCCATATTCTTTAGCACTGCTGCATTTTGGTTGCTGAGCTGCAGTGATGACATCAAAGGGACAACATGTGACGACTACAGCCAGCCGCTGCCCTCAGTGTTACACAACTTTGGCAGTGGCAGTAGAGCAGCAAGGGATTTCCCAAGTAAGTAATGTTTCTTTTGCTTGACCATTGACTGCCTTGCCTCATTTTGCTTTGACCTCAGACAACCCTTTCAATTTGAAGACATTCTTTTGTTATTGGGCGTATACTACATCATCTGCGACCATAAGATTACAGATATACTGTTCCTACATGTATACATACCACAGTGTCTTGGCAGAATGACTTTGTAACAAAAGAGAAAAGTATTGCTTTCTCTAGAGCATTGTAATAATGTTTTTAAGATATAAATGCCTGAGGAGGGTAAATATCTCTTAAATATCTCATAAACGTAAAGGCTCTGTGCCTGTATTGCAAATTACAGGCGGCGGGTCTGCAACATATGGGCACTGACCGTGTGAACTCCGTTCCGCGGATGTGGACCCATTGACTTGAATGGGTCCGCGATCTGCAAGACACGAAAAAAGATAGAACATGTCCTATCTCTTGCGGAGCAGAGGCACTGAGCGGAAGCACTTGTAACGCTTCCATGGGCTTTCAGGTCCATGCTTCCACAACATAAAAGATGGGACAGGTCATATCTTTTGCCGTATGTTGCGGAATGCAGACCTATTCAATTCAATGGGTCCACTTCCGCAGCAGTGAATGCACAGGGCCAGTGCCCATATATTGCGGATCGCTATTTGTGGTCCACAGCATGGGCATGGAGCCCTATGTTCGTGTGAATAACTTAGGTTATTTTCATGCTTCAGTCACAGCGGGTCTGAAACATAGTAACTGACATTAGGAAAAATGTTTGCTATTAATACAGCTCAACAATGTCTATTATGACAATGTAAATTCACCGCAGAATGGCTAATAACACCTACTTATTTTTTCCATTAACACACCCCAACAATGGCAGTATAACAATGTTGGTTCACTGCAGCCTGGCTAATAAGACGTATTTTTTCCTATTAATACACCCCTCCCCAAAAAATATAACAATCACAATTCACTGCAGAACGGTTAATAGGATGTACGTATCTATCCTATTAATACACCCTGTAAATGGCTGTAGTACAATGGAACTTCACCGCTGAACGGCAAATATTTTTTTTAGCCACTAAGGCTACTTTCACACTTGCGCTTGATCGGATCCGTTCTGAACGGATCCGATCATATTAATGCAGACGGAGGCTCCGTTCAGTACGGATCCGTCTGCATTAATAACTTTAAAAAATTTCGCAAGTGCGCAAGTAGCCTGCGCGGATCCATTCAGACTTTCAATGTAAAGTCAATGGGGGACGGATCCGCTTGAAGATTGAGCCATATGGTGACATCTTCAAGCGGATCCGTTCCCATTGACTTACATTGTAAGTCTGAACGGATCCGCACGCCTCCGCACGGCCAGGCGGACACCCGAACGCTGCAAGCAGCGTTCAGCTGTCCGCCTGTCCGTGCGGAGGCGAGCGGAGCGGAGGCTGAACGCCGCCAGACTGATGCAGTCTGAGCGGATCCGCATCCATTCAGACTGCATCAGGGCTGGACGGAGGCGTTCGGGTCCGCTCGTGAGCTCCTTCAAACGGAGCTCACGAGCGGACCGACGAACGCTAGTGTGAAAGTAGCCTAATACACACCAAAAAGGGCTGTAATTTTCTCACTTCACCACATAACAGCTAATAAGCCCTTTTTCTTTTCCCCCACAAATACATGTCAAAAATTACTTTAGAACATATAACTGCACTGCTGAACGGCAAATATATTTTTTCTTTTTCCACTAATACCTGCCACAAAAGGCTTTAGAACATATAACCGTATTGCTGAATGGCAAATATATTTTTATTTTGTCACCATTACATGATAAAAAGGGCTTTAGAATATATAACTGCACCACTGAACTGCAAATATATTTTTTATTTTGCCACTATTATACGATAAAAAGGGCTTTGGAACATAGAACTGCACCTCTGAACGGCAAATATATTTTTTCTATTTCCACTAATACAGTCCTGATCAAAAGTTTAAGACCACTTGAAAAATTGCAAAAAATCATATTTAGCATGGCTGGATCTTAACAAGGTTCCAAATAGAGAACAAGAACAAATTGGAGTGAGACAAATAAAAATTTGAGCATTCAATTTAATTAAAACAATGAATAAACTGAAACAGGCTGTTTTTCAGCTGATCAAAAGGTCGTGGTCGGGTTGTTGAACTGCATAAGCAGGGTCTCTCACAACGCGCCATCGCTGAGGGTAAATGATCCTGAGGGTTATGGAAAAAAAAAGTCAAGTGGAAGACCCAAAAAAAATTCATCAGCACTGAGTCGGAGGATTCAATTGGCTGTCCGTCAAGACACTGGACGATCCACAGCCCTCGTCTGTGTGGTAACGACTGGGTTTTTCAACAGGACAATGCTACAGTACACAATGCCCGCAGGACAAGGGACTTCTTCCAGGAGAATAACATCACTCTTTTGGCCCATCCTGCGTGTTCTCCTGATCTAAAACCAATTGAGAACCTTTGGGGATGGAGGGCAAGGGAAGTTTACAAAAATGGACAACAGCGGCCGTCTTCACCACTTAGAGAAATGTTCCCACTCACCTCATGGAAATGCTTGTATCAAGCATGCCGAAACAAAATTTTGAAGTGATAAACAATAACGGCAGAACTACTCATTACTGAGTTCATGTTTGGAAGTTGGATTTCTGTTTTGGGTGGGTTTAGTTTTTTTTTTGGAGGTGTGGTCCTAAACTTTTGATCAGCTGAAAAACAGCCTGTTTCAGTTTATTCGTTGTTTTCATTAAATTGACTGCTCAAAAAATGTTGTGTCTCACTCCCATTTCTTCTTATTGCATGTTGAAGCTCTACTTGGAACCTTGTTAAGATCCAGCCATGCTAAATATGATTTTTTGCAATTTTTCAAGTGGTCTTAAACTTTTGATCAGGACTGTATATGCCACAAAATGCTTTAGAACATATAAATCACTAGGTATAGATAATGATAAAGATACTACTACTGGTTGGTATCCCTTTAGAGAAAGTGCAAACACAACAAACAAAATTATATAGGGACCATTTAAAAATTAACTTTTAATTCAATTATGATAAAATGCACCCTACAAATCAAGGAGAATACAAAAATGCAAAGGTAACGATATAGCCCAACTACCACTGAGCATATAACATCCACTGGAAGGGCCCAGTGATGGAATGTATAAATATCAGAGATAAAGGCAATTCACCATGATAGTTGCAGGAGTGGGAGGTCTGGGCATTATAAATTCAGGGGAGAAGAAGAAAAAATAACTCCTATTATTGAAAGGGGACAATTTCTCCCACTACAAGACATACCTCATATTACTGCCGCATTATTTTGCAACGCAAACACAACAGTTGTAGAATACCTGAAAAAGCAACTAGATAAGAATAGTCAGGTACATAAAAATATGTGGAGGGTGCCTAAGATTATTAACACCCGAATATAATTTTATATGAATTCTTTATGCATTCATGACCACGTCAGACTATCATTAATAAACAGAAGAAGAGGTTTTTCAATCACAAAAAAAGTGTGGGGGGGGGGGGACCTAGTGAAAAGCAAACTCCCAAAGCCCTAGAATAATAATCTACTATATAAAGCAGGTGAAGGTCAGCCTCTCTTTAAGACCTGTGATCTGCCTGTGCCTGTGATCTGCATCTGTATATCCATTCGGCCTCTCTCTGGAGAATTTTCTTGTCCCAATCCCCCTTCCTAGGAGCGACGGGGACAAGTTCAAGGGCTTAGAATTTTTAAACCTTGGGGACCCCACCACAATAGTCGTTAACGTACATAGCAACTGCCATAATGCCTTTCTTCCTGACGTCTTTCACATGCTCGCATACCCGTTTTCTGAGTTCCCTGACTGTCTTCCCGATATAATCCTTGGGACAGGGGCTTTGACAAATATAGATAACCCCTTTGTTCCTGCAACTGACAAAATCACGGATGGTATAAGTTTTGCTAGTGGCTGAACATGTGATGGTTTTGGACACAGAAATGAAGGCATAGGATTTGCAAGCCCCACATTTAAACATCCCCAAGGGTCGACGGTCCAGCCACGTCCCAGGTGCCATAGGGGGTAAATAGTGGCTATGTGCCAATCGATCCCTTAGGCTCCTGCCCCTGCAGTATGTTACACTTGGAAAGAAATATGTTTTTTTTTTTCAAATTGGGGTTCATCTGTAATGTTGGCCAGTATTTCTTCAAGATCATTCTTACTTCTACAGTGGCCACGTCATATGTAGAGATAAGACGAGTCAACTTCTGTTCACCCTCCGCAGATTTTTTAGGGGAGAGTAAAGTCTCCCTATTCATAGTCAATGCATGTTGAAACACCTGTCTTAAGGTGGGCTTGGGGTAACCCCTGTCTAATAGTGTATTGTGTCACTTTTTTTATTCCAAATAGAAATTGTTCATATTGGAACAGTTCCTACATACCTGCAAATACCGGCCTCTCAGGATCCCTTTATTTTGAGGGACAGGATGATGGCTTTCCCAGTGCAGAATTGCATTGGTTGTGTAGGTTTACTAAAAATGGTGGTCATAAGTCTATCCCCCTGTTTACAAACCTTCATGTCCAAAAAATTGATCTGTTCAGTTTGCATTTCGAACGTTAATTTTAGGTCTATTTCATTCTTATTCAAGGTATTAACAAACCTGGTAAACTCTTCCTTGTTTACACTCCAAAGCACAAAAACTTCATCTATATATCTTGTCCAAAAGGTAAGTCCTGTGGCCGGGAAACACTATGTTGTCCTCCCACCAGCCCAGGAAGAGATTTGTGTATTTGGGGGCACAGGTGGGCTCCCCCTGACTGGGGCTGCAGCCCTGGGCGAGCGGCTCTTGAGCCGCCCCCAGAGCCGTTACAGGGGGGCCAGGAGGTGGAGGTCCTTCTTAAATATGGCAGAACAGTCATCTGCTTACCCTGATGGCAGGTGCCTGCTCTGCCAGTAAATTACCGGAGGAGAGGAGGCAGGTGGCAAGGGAGGCTGTTCTAGCAGCTCCTCACTCCTCCCTCGCGCGCCCTCTGTGATGCCGGAATGACGTCATTCCGGCCCCGGCATACTAAACAGCGCGCTGGAGGACTGAGGAGTTGCACCACACTGGACCCCAGGGAGGTGAGTGTTTACGTGTTTGACTGAGTGAGTGTCTGCCTGTGTCTTGATGTCAGTGAGTGAGTGTATGTACTGTATGTCTGTCTTTCTGTCAGTAAATTTATGTGTGTCTGTCATTGAGTGTCTGTGTGTGTATGTCAGTGAGTGAGTGGATGTCACTGAGTGTGGATTTCTGTCGGTCAGTAAGTGTCTGTGTGTTTATCAGTGAGTATGTGTATGTTTGTCAGTGAGTATATGTGTGTGTTTGTCTGCCAGTGAGTGAGTGTCTGTCAGTGAGTTTCTGTGTGTGTATGTGTTTCAGTGGGTAGTTGTATGTCTGTGAGTGAGTGTCTGTCAGTGAATGAGTGTGTGTCTGTCTGTCAGTGTGTGTCTGTCAGTGAGTGAGTGACATGAGGGGCGGCAAAATTGATCTTTGCCTAGGGCAGCAAAAATCCTTCCACCGGCCCTGCTTGTCGTGCGGGATACTACTATACAAAGATTCTACATCTATACTGGCAAGTAGAAAGAAGGGGTCCAGCACCAGCATTTCTGTTTTGTTCAAGAAATCCATTGTGTCCATCGTGTATGATGAGAGGAAAAGGACAAATTCCTTCATAACTTGATCAAGATATAGCCCGCAGTTTTGGTCAGGGAATTCATCCCCGACACAATCGGGTGACATTTCAAAGGACTTTTCCCTTTGTGGACTTTAGGAAGTCCATAGAAAGTGGCGAATTGTGGTGTAGAGGTTGACATAAATTGGTATTCTGCCTCACTAATGACCCTTTTTTCAAGACCAGATTTAAGAATGGACCGGAGTTCCCCTTGAATAATATATATGTAGGATCATATTGTAATATCTGATAACCATTTTGGTCCTTAAGTAGGTCCAAACACACCCTTGTCTGATGGTTTGATGATTATGGATCTATTATATTTTCTAGTTTTCTAAGAGCTTCTAGTTCTGAGATGGACAGATTCCTACGGCAAGAGGGGGGAACCCTTAACCTCTCATGTTCTGAAGTTACCAACTGTTGAAAAGTATCAATATATTCATAGCTCGAGGGAGGGGGCGTCTTAGTGCTTTTTAGGCTGAGCTTGGTGAAGGGACCCTCGCCTGGCTTCCTAGAGCCTTCCTCTCAAAGTACCATCAAAAGTGCTAGATTGGCTACTTTGCTATCATGTATCCCTAGCTTCTCATAGCACTCTTTGTCGGTAATGTCAAAGAACTTCCTCCATAGGGATGGACGAACATCTGCCGGGACGGTTCGCGATCGAGTGAACGCGATCAAATGTTCGCGAACCGCAAGTTTGCGGCGGGTCCCATTCATTTTAATGGCAGGTGAACCTGAAAAACCTTCAGCTCATATTTGCAGCCAAGAAATAATTACTAGAAGTGCACAAATAGTCCCACAACATGGACAGTGACATACCAGATGTATTATTCGAATTTGTGATCTCAATTCATTATTTTTTTCAATGCGAAATATCGGCAATATAATTTTCGCGTACGCGCATGCACAAATGCACTATACAGTACCCAAATGCACTATATAGAAAGTATATTGGTATATAACACCCTGCTTTAATCAGTTTTTTTGTGGGATGACTGGTATATCACACCAGTAGAAATTATTTGATCCAATAACGCTTGTCCCTCTATATACCTGCAGTATCGCAGCAGAACCGCACAATACAAATGCACTATAATATACTTTCTAAGATAGAAAGTATATTATAACATTGTACAAGGAAGGCAATCCATTAGAATATACTTAATGATAAAACATAACATTTAATCATTTTACTATGAGGGTCCAATCACACGTCCGTAAGTGTTTTGCGCAAAACACGGACACCGGCAATGTGCATTCTGCAATTTGTGGACCGCACATCGCCGGTACTATAATAGAAAATGCCTAATCTTGTCTGCAATTGCGGATAAGAATAGGACATGTTCTATTGTTTTGCGGAAATGGAAGCACTGATGCGGAAATGCGGATGTGGATCCGCAAATGCGGATGCGGACAGCACATTCTGGCCCCATTGAAAATGAATGGGTCTGCACTCGTTCCGCAAAATTGCGGAATGGATGCGGACCCATTTTGCGGACATGTGAATGGAAAAGATATCCCTCAAAATAAAAATAAATTAAATTACTAAAGTTAAGCAAAAAGCATAGATGTAGTAGGCAATAACAAGTGCTCGGCGGCACTAAATCAGGTGCTCGGAGGCACCAAATCAGAAACCATATGTCCTACCACAATCCGGGGGGTTCTAGTGCACATCCATAAATCCCGGAGGGAAAGCAAAAAACATCTATCCCTGGGCTAGATGATGATGTGGTATTGAAGGACAGGGTGGGCAAAGAAGTGTCCCTGATATTGCCCTACAGGGGGGTGCTATTCTGGCCCTGATAGCCTAACCACAGACCACCCGCCCTGATAAGAGCGACCCTGTCCGGAACCTTACCCTATATAAAAATTGCCCTAGTAAGCCCCTAGGCCCCTGACTTCTAGGTGATAACTATATAGATCTATGTGTTTTTGACTCATTATAAAAGTATATTATAAGTATTATATCACTGTTAATCGGAACGCTATAATAGCTGCTAAAACTAATACTTTATTGTTTCACAAAAGAGGGAAAAGGGAAGGGGACTAAATCTATATATAAAATTCTAGGACACACCTAGCCACCATTGATTTAGTGTATGAGGACACATGAAGCCGCATGAGGCAGCAACATTACAACGTGGATGGGGTCGCAAGAAGGTCCACTACTGGTGCGTTACTGAAGGCTGAGTCGTAGGACCATGCGGTCGTATTGGATCCAATCAACCTGAGGTATGCACCGTATTGTGGACAACGTGCTCTGTACCATTACCAGCTGATGGTGCCCTAAACTAAAGTTAATAAGCTAATCCGTTGATAGACATCTGCCCACAGAAGCCGACCTCATATATAACCACCCGTTCAGGTTGAATCAGATGTATGAGTGTCGGCCCTGCAGGCACGAATCAAGGGACACTGATCTAAGCTGGATGGAACAGACAGGCTTGATTGCAGTTGCTCATCAGCTGCAGAGGGCTGCGATCCCACAGACCTCAGCTGCAGTGTGGGCGCAATGCAAGTCTCATATAGCAAACATGTGTTCGTCCCCACAGCGCTCGACGCGTTTCGCCACTATGTGGCTCGTCAGGAGCATGAGTATGTGGGTATGGGACAAACAGAATAAGCTGCTAAACCTCCATAGCAGAGGCTGCAGCTGTCAGCACGGAGTGGCCGTACGCGGCCGCTCAAACACACGATATATAAGGAGAGTCCTCCTCCCCTGTCTCTGAGTCACGCCTCTAGGGCGGCCAATGAGGAAACAGGAGGCGCGGCACCGCCGCATCATCCATCCCGCCCTCATTGACCCGCCCCCTCTGTAAAGACGAGCCCAGATGAATGTCACAACATTCATATGCTCAAAATAGAGATGATACCAGCGGCGACTCTATATAAAGCTGCAACAAGGTATCGCAATGATCGGGATAAGGAGTATAAGATGGTATGAGGTACAGTGTGCTGAGGGCAATAATCACATGCAGTTAGGATAACGCAGCAGGGTCAGAAGTAAAGATCCCTGCGGCATATCACATACCAGGTGGTTTTTATGACAACTAGGCGACTGTTGGTAATAGCCCCTTGGTCCTTGCAAGGAATAGGGTGTCTGGTATACAATGGCGTACACAAGCCATGACTGGTAGGTACACCCCTTCATGTTCCTAGCAAAAAAAACAGGGGAGCAGAATTCGGATGGCTAATTGACACAACATGTCAGTTGGTCCATACTGTTGACACACAGGGAACCAGGAGAGTTGTACTTAATCAATCCTGATATTCCACCCATTGCACTCCATGACGTAAACTTTAGAGAAAACAAGTGAAGGAATTATACTCATTTAATCCCTGAGGCTGGAGTGCATACAAGCGGTAAATCCACTGTGTCTCTTTTTGTAATAGTCGCCTGTCAAAGTCGCCTCCTCTTGGCGATCTTCTCACCACCTCCACAGCCTGAAATTTAATCACATCCGCATCACCATCATGTAACATGGATATATGTCTGGCAATAGGGGTATCAGCCCCTTTGCGGACGTCATTCAGATGTTCTGCTACTCTTCTGCGGAATTCTCTAGTGGTTTTACCCACATACTGTTTTCCACAAATATATGTGATATGCCGCAGGGATCTTTACTTCTGACCCTGCTGCGTTATCCTAACTGCATGTGATTATTGCCCTCAGCACACTGTACCTCATACCATCTTATACTCCTTATCCCGATCATTGCGATACCTTGTTGCAGCTTTATATAGAGTCGCCGCTGGTATCATCTCTATTTTGAGCATATGAATGTTGTGACATTCATCTGGGCTCGTCTTTACAGAGGGGGCGGGTCAATGAGGGCGGGATGGATGATGCGGCGGTGCCGCGCCTCCTGTTTCCTCATTGGCCGCCCTAGAGGCGTGACTCAGAGACAGGGGAGGAGGACTCTCCTTATATATCGTGTGTTTGCGCGGCCGCGTACGGCCACTCCGTGCTGACAGCTGCAGCCTCTGCTATGGAGGTTTAGCAGCTTATTCTGTTTGTCCCATACCCACATACTCATGCTCCTGACGAACCACATAGTGGCGAAACGCGTTGAGCGCTGTGGGGACGAACACATGTTTGCTATATGAGACTTGCATTGCGCCCACACTGCAGCTGAGGTCTGTGGGATCGCAGCCCTCTGCAGCTGATGAGCAACTGCAATCAAGCCTGTCTGTTCCATCCAGCTTAGATCAGTGTCCCTTGATTCGTGCCTGCAGGGCCGACACTCATACATCTGATTCAACCTGAACGGGTGGTTATATATGAGGTCGGCTTCTGTGGGCAGATGTCTATCAACGGATTAGCTTATTAACTTTAGTTTAGGGCACCATCAGCTGGTAATGGTACAGAGCACGTTGTCCACAATACGGTGCATACCTCAGGTTGATTGGATCCAATACGACCGCATGGTCCTACGACTCAGCCTTCAGTAACGCACTAGTAGTGGACCTTCTTGCGACCCCATCCACGTTGTAATGTTGCTGCCTCATGCGGCTTCATGTGTCCTCATACACTAAATCAATGGTGGCTAGGTGTGTCCTAGAATTTTATATATAGATTTAGTCCCCTTCCCTTTTCCCTCTTTTGTGAAACAATAAAGTATTAGTTTTAGCAGCTATTATAGCGTTCCGATTAACAGTGATATAATTTTTGATAGGTGGAACGTATACCCCAGACCAGTTAATATCAGTGAATTGTTTATATTATAAGTATATAGCACCCCTCTGTGTATCACATCTATCGATAGCACACCTATACCAGTCCTCCACACAGCAACCTCTCCCTACACTGGCAAAACACTGAATGTAAAATGGCGGCCAGATCAGGTTTATTTATAAGGTAGGGGGTATGTCCCTGGGCTGAAATGTCTCAATTGGCTGTCCTGTACCACCTGATGGATGTGTCATGGGTCAAAGTTCTTCATAATGTAAAAGAATATCACGGGTGCAAATCTCTCCATATGTTCGCATGTTCCGGGAATCGCAAACACTCAAAGTTTGCCACGAAACGACCGCCTGGCGAACCGCAAGGCCATCTCTATTCCTCCATCTCAATTTTCTACAGAAGAGGTCAAGATCTTTGACCCATGTGAATACCTTGAAATCTGTGGTGGGGACAAACGATAGCCCTTTCTTTAAAATGGAAATATCTGCCTCATTCAATTTGGTTCGCAAATTTCAGATGCTGAGGGGTTAACCTCTCTTTTCTCTAATTGATAGGCCTTGTTGCCCTGGAAATCACTCAAATCCTTAAATGAATCTCCTTTTCTGAGACGATGTATAATGCCTCTTTGATTAATGCTTCCTTAAAGACAGTCCCCCAGCAAATACATTTTTTTTGTAAGGAGAGGCTGAAAGATGTAACGAGTGAATGTGCAGGTAATTCTTTGATCTTCTCCTTAGGAGCTAGCAAGAATAGACTTTCCATTTCGCATATCTATAGAGTGCTGCGTGAATCAGGTAATAAGACCTCGGCACAGGTCCTTTTTAAAAGGTGGGAGAAGACGCTGAATATATCAGTTGCACCTGACAAAATTCTGCAGGGGTGGCTTAGAGTGTGCAGGGCTGTTCCATGCGAGGTGTGGCGAGAGTCTCACTTGCGATTAATCCACTCGGCCATCTATGCCTTCACATTTCCCAGGAGACCAGGGGATGTGAATTTCCTTACTGCCTGCCCGAAGTGTGCTTTGGAAAAGGCAGACTTAGCGCACTGCGTTTGGTTATGCCCGCAGGTGCAGGAATTCTGGGAGCAGATAAGAAATTGGATTGGGGAAATCTGGAAGTATGACATGAGACTAGCTCCAGAAGCTATGCTATTTCATGACTTTGAAGAATCGCGGCGTTCTCCCCCCTTGATAGTAGATGCAGCTCTGGTGATTTCGCTGAGATGCCTACTACAGCGGTGGTTGAAGGCAGAGGTGCCTGGGCTTCCAGATGTGAAGGTGCAGATGGTTCATTTTATGTTCCTAAACAAGTTGGACACTGAGTCGAATAAAGACAAGAAAACCAAAGGGTTTTTTAAACGGTGGAAACTGTTTATTGCCAATAACTATACGCAGGAGGAAATTAAGGACATTATGCAGTCATTCAAATATACAGAATGGTATAGTCTAGAGGCCCTCAAAGGCACCCTGGGGAGGCTAGCCATTTGACCTCTAATGTGAAGTAAAGGGAGTGAGCCCGGAGGAATACTGATAGGACATATATCAGGAGATGCTAGAGATGACAGTTTGAACAAACCTGGAGACAGTTTTGCTGAAGTGACCTAGTTGGGTGGGAGGGGGGGGAGGGGGAATTGGGGGGTTGGGATATTTTCCATTGTTGTGTATAAAATTGATAAAATGATGTATCACCTCTGTATTGATGCTGTATTCAGAATCCTGTACTGTTTCTATATCGTATGGTGAAACGAATAAAACAATTTTGAAAAAAAAAAAAAAAAAAGACAGTCCCGATGAGAAAACTGGCCATATCAAGAATTAATAAATGTAAATCACTAGGTATAGATAATGATAAAGATACTACTTGTATACCTTTAGAGAAAGTGCAAACACAACTAACAAAATTATATAGGGACCCTTAAAAATTCATAATTTTGATAAAATGCACCCTACAAATCAAGGCGAATACAAAAATGCAAAGGTAACGATATAGCCCAACTACCATTGAGCATTTAACATCCACTGGAAGGGTCCAGTGATGGAATGTATAAATATCAGAGATAAAGGCAATTTACCAGGGCAATAATAGTTGCAGGAGTGGGAGGTCTGGGCATTATAAATTCAGGGGAGAAGAAGAGAAAAAAAAAAATGACTAGACTTCTACCCATGGACAATCCCTGATGTGTATATTTATATGTCTTCTTTTTGTAGGTGGTATTTCTTCCCTACCACAGCGGGGAGGATGTGATGTAATCAGCCCTCTTTTTGATGTACTCAGTTTTCATCATAAGATCTGCTTATTTTGTATTATCTGTTAATGGAATATTACCAGGTTCGAATGTTATCAGTCATTTTACCTGGACGAAATATGGTACACCATGATTTATATGTTCTTAGCTACTATGTCTATATGTACTCAGCTGCAATATGGTACCACTATGACTTATGTGTACTCAGCTATTATCTTTTTATGTATTCAGCTTCTATCAATCCCCTGAGGAACCCTGTAAGGGGGAAACGCGTCGGATTGTGATTACCAATTAATTACAACTAAGGGGTACATTGTGACTATCCTTTCTATCTACCCTTTTTGAAGGGAACTTTTTCTATCTAGGGCTTCCCAGGGTCAGATAGGGCAGGAATGAGGACAGGGAAATACCACGATCAGGGATTGTCCATGGGTAGAGGTCTAGTCAGGGTCTAGATAGGGAGAGTTTTTTTTTCTCTTCTTCTTCTCCTCTGAACTTGTAATGCGCAGACCTCCCACTCCTGCAACTATCATTGCCCTGGTGAATTGCCTTTATCTCTGATATTTATACATTCCATCACTGGGCCCCTCCAGTGGATGTTATATGCTCAGTGGTAGTTGGGCTATATCGTTGCCTTTGCATTTTTGTATTCACCTTGATTTGTAGGGCGCATTTTATCATAATTGAATTAAAAGTTAATTTTTAAGGGTCCCTATATAATTTTGTTTGTTGTGTTTGCACTTTAGAACATATAACTGCACCACTAAACGGCAAATATATTTTTTCTTTTTCCTCTAATATACGCCACAAAAGGCTTTCGAGCATATAACTGCACCACTGAACGGCAAATATATTTTTTCTTTTTCCTCTAATATACGCCACAAAAGGCTTTAGAGCATATAACTGCACTGCTGAACAGAAAATATATATTTATTTTTCCACAAATACATGCCACAAAAGGCTTTAGAGCATATAACTGCACCGCTGAACGGCAAATATATATTTATTTTTCCACAAAAACACGCCACAAAAGGCTTTAGAACATATAACTGCACCACTCAACGGCAAATATATTTTTTCTTTTTCCTCTATTATACTCCACAAAAGGCTTTAGAGCATATAACTGCACCGCTGAACGGCAAATATATTTTACTTTTGCCACTAATACACGACAAAAAGGGCTGTAATTTTAGCTCACAACGGCTAATAAGCCCCTTTTTTCCCACTAATGCAAGTCAAAAAATGCTTTAGAACATACTGTATAACTGCACTGCGCAAGGGCAAATAAGACATAGAAATATTTGATTGTAATAAACCCTGTTAATGCCTGTATGAAACAGCACTTGCACCCTAATAAGAACGGTTTTCTGGAATTACAGAGCTGTATAATGGCAATTTGGGTGCCCAGTCAGTGCAGCAAGGTGTAATAGGATTGTTCTTATTACCCAGGCTGTAACCTCCCCTACTGAACCCCGTTCAACATAAATGCTGCGGAATGATTCCTCCCTATCCTTTCCCTACACCTTGAATAATATTTCCCTGCACTTGTAAATAAATTTATTTCGCGAGGAAATTCGGCTTCGGTGGGAATTGAATTTTTCCTGAAATTCAGAACGAATTCCACTTTGTCAGCTTTGATTCGCTCATCTCTAGTGCCTGTCATAAGGCTATTTAACCTTACTTGCACTGTTACCTAGCACAGATGGTTTTATAGTCTAAAACTCTATAGTAGATGTATAGTTGTGGCCAAAGGTTTTGAGAATGACACAAATATTAGTTTTCACAAAGTTTGCTGCTAAACTGCTTTTAGATCTTTGTTTCAGTTGTTTCTGTGATGTAGTGAAATATAATTACACGCACTTTATACGTTTCAAAGGCTTTTATCGAGAATTACATGACATTTATGCAAAGAGTCAGTATTTGCAGTGTTGGCCCTTCTTTTTCAGGACCTCTGCAATTCGACTGGGCATGCTCTTAATTAACTTCTGGGCCAATTCCCGACTGATAGCAAACCATTCTTTCATAATCACTTCTTGGAGTTTGTCAGAATTAGTGGGTTTTTGTTTGTCCACCCGCCTCTTGAGGATTGACCACAAGTTCTCAATGAGATTAAGATCTGGGGAGTTTCCAGGCCATGGACCCAAAATGTCAATGATTTGGTCCCCGAGCCACTAAGTTATCACTTTTGCCTTATGGTATGGTGCTCCATCGTGCTGGAAAATGTTGGATTGTTGGAAGAAGTTGCTGTGGAAGGGTGTTTTGGTACCATTCTTTATTCATGGCTGTGTTTTTGGGCAAAATTGTGAGTGAGCCCACTCCCTTGGATGAGAAGCAACCCCACACATGAATGGTCTCAGGATGCTTTACTGTTGGCATGACACAGGACTGATGGTAGCGCTCACCTTTTCTTCTCCGGACAAGCCTTTTTCCTGACGCCCCAAACAATCGGAAAGAGGCTTCATCGGAGAATATGACTTTGCCCCAGTCCTCAGCAGTCCATTCACCATATTTTCTGCAGAAGATCAATCTGTCCCTGATGGTTTTTTTCTGGAGAGAAGTGGCTTATTTGCTGCCCTTCTTGACACCAGGCCATCTTCCAAAAGTCTCCACCTCACTGTGCGTGCAGATGCGCTCACACCTGCCTGCTGCCATTCCTGAGCAAGCTTTGCACTGGTGGCACTCCGATCCCGCAGCTGAGTCCTCTTTAGGAGACGATTCTGGCGCTTGCTGAACTTTCTTGGACGCCCTGAAGCCTTCATAACAAGAATTGAACCCCCTTCCTTGAGGTTATTGATGATCCTATAAATTGTTATTAGCCACAATATCCTTGCCTGTGAAGCCATTTTTATGCAACGCAATGATGGCTGCACGCCTTTCTTTGCAGGTCACCATGGTTAACAATGGAAGAACAATGATTTCAAGCATCACCCTCCTTTTAACAGGTCAAGTCTGCCATTTTAACCCAATCAGCCTGACATAATGATCTCCAGCCTTGTGCTCGTCAACATTCTCACCTGAGTTAACAAGACGATTACTAATGATGATCTCAGCAGGTCCTTTAATGACAGCAATGAAAAGCAGTGGAAATTTTTTTTGGGGATTAAGTTAATTTTCATGGAAAAGAAGGACTATGCAATTCATCTGATCAGTCTTCATAACATTCTGGAGTATATGCAAATTGCTGTTATAAAAACTTAAGCAGCAACTTTTCCAATTTCCAATATTTATGTAATTCTCAAAACTTTTGGCCACGACTGTACTTCATAAATACTCGGGGTATGCATCACAATATCAAGTTAATAAACTATATACAAACCGGATTCCAAAAAAGTTGGGACACTATACAAATCGTGAATAAAAACTGAATGCAATTATGTGGAGATGGCAAATGTCAATATTTTTTTTGTAATAGAACGTAGATGACAGATCAAACGTTTAATCCGAGTAAATGTATCATTTTAAAGGAAAAATACGTTGATTCAAAATTTCACGGTGTCAACAAATCCCAAAAAAGTTGGGACAAGTAGCAATAAGAGGCTGGAAAAAGTAAATTTGAGCATAACGAAGAGCTGGAAGACCAATTAACACTAATTAGGTCAATTGGCAACATGATTGGGTTTAAAAAGAGCTTCTCAGAGTGGCAGTGTCTCTCAGAAGCCAGGATGGGTAGAGGATCACCAATTCCCATAATGTTGCGCAGAAAGCTAGTGGAGCAATATCAGCAAGGTGTTACCCAGCGAAAAATTGCAAAGACTTTGCATCTATCATCATCAACTGTGCATAACATCATCCGAAGATTCAGAGAATATGGAACAATCTCTGTGCGTAAGGGTCAAGGCCGTAAAACCATACTGGATGCCCGTCGGGCCCTTAAACGACACTGCACCACAAACAGGAATGCTACTGTAAAGGAAATCACAGAATGGGCTCAGGAATACTTCCAGAAACCATTGTCAGTGAACACAATCCACCGTGCCATCCGCCGTTGCCAGCTGAAACTCTACAGTGCAAAGAAGAAGCCATTTCTAAGCAAGATCCACAAGCTCAGGTGTTTTCACTGGGCCAGGAATCATTTAAAATGGAGTGTGGCAAAATGGAACACTGTTCTGTGGTCAGACGAGTCACGATTCAAAGTTCTTTTTGGAAATCTGGGACGCCATGTCATCCGGACCAAAGAGGACAAGGACAACCCAAGTTGTTATCAACGCTCAGTTCAGAAGGCTGCATCTCTGATGGTATGGGGTTGCATGAGTGCGTGTGGCATGGGCAGCTTGCATGTCTGGAAAGGCACCATCAATGCAGAAAAATATATTCAGGTTCTAGAACAACATATGCTCCCATCCAGACGTCATCTCTTTCAGGGAAGACCCTGCATTTTTCAACAAGATAATGCCAGACCACATTCTGCATCAATCACAACATCATGGCTGCGTAGGAGAAGGATCTGGGTACTGAAATGGCCAGTCTGCAGTCCAGATCTTTCACCTATAGAGAACATTTGGCGCATCATAAAGAGGAAGGTGCAACAAAGAAGGCCCAAGACGATTGAACAGTTAGAGGCCTGTATTAGACAAGAATGGGAGAGCATTCCTATTTCTAAACTTGAGAAACTGGTCTCCTCGGTCCCCAGACGTCTGTTGAGTGTTGTAAGAAGTAGGGGAGATGCCACACAGTGGTGAAAATGGCATTGTCCCAACATTTTGGGGATTTGTTGACACCATGAAATTCTGATTCAACATATTTTCCCCTTAAAATGGTACATTTTCTCAGTTTAAACTTTTGTTCCGTGATTTATTTTCTATTCTGAATAAAATATTAGAAATTGGCACCTCCACATCAGTGCATTCAGTATTTATTCATGATTTGTATAGTGTCCCAACTTTTTTGGAATCCGGTTTGTGTATATATATATATATATGTGTATATATATATATATATATATATATGGCCATATTGTGGATTGTGTGTTGCATGGATGCATAATAATGGCAGCTTTAGCTTGCAGTAGCCATACTCTACCTCCATGAGTCTCTGAATGGAAGTTATTTTATAGCTCTACTAAGTGGCTTCTTATTAAGTGGAGTTAAAAAAAAGGAGTTCTAGTGCTGAGTGTGATTTTGTGGGAGTGATTGCAGGTGGCTGAGTGTGGTTTGAAGCAGAGATTCTTGAAAGTTAAGTTTTTTGCATTCTAGTACTGCCATTTAAAACTTTTTTTTTCTTTCTCTGCTTGATTAAGGGGAGTGGCCTGGGCAACCAGGTGCTATAAATTGAACCACTTAACTCTCCAGAGCTAGCTCTTCCTGAGGCTTGCTCTACTAAGTGGCTTCTTATTAAGTGGAGTAAAACAAAAAGGAGTTTAAAAAAAGGAGTTGGAAACTAAGGTTTGGTTATAATTTCCTTGTGTGTTGTTGGCTTAGTTTTAGGTAGTCCTTCAACTACAGCAGACAAGGTCTAATTCTAAATCGTATTTACTGTTTTACTTTTTTACTGTTGTAATCCCCATTTAGTATGTGTTGCACAATTGACAACGCAGTCCAGTGCACATCTTGCATGATGTATGCAGTCCTGGAACTGCCATTCCAGGGTGTATATCTTTGTTCAAGATGTGAGCAAATTACCCGTTTGGAATCGCAAATCGAGTCTCTAAACGGGCAGGTTGCAACACTGAGAGGCATTGACAATTTGCAAAAGAGCTTGCTTCTCACCGAGCAAGCACTCTTTGGGGTAGATGAGGGGGAGGGTGACAGAGAGGAGGCTGAGGAAAGTGAGGTAGCTAGCTGGTTAACAGTTAGAAGGCGGGGTAGAGGGAAGAGTGCCAGGGAGGCTAGCCCTGATCTAACACACCCCAACAAGTTTGCACGTTTGGCAGATGAGGGGGATGTCAGTCCAGGGAAGGCACTGCTGCAGCCAGACACTACCTCTGCCGGTCAGGGGAATGTCAGCTCCAGTAAGCAGGGAACCAGGAGAGGAGGGCAGGCCAGACAGGTGCTGGTAGTGGGAGACTCCATTATTAGGGGAACAGATAGGGAAATCTGTCACAAATACCGTGATCGCCGAACAGTGTGCTGTCTTCCTGGCGCTAGAGTTCGACACATCGCGGATCGGGTTGACAGATTACTGGGAGGGGCTGGAGAAGATCCAGCGGTCATGGTCCATATCGGAACCAATGACAAAGTTAGAGGTAGGTGGAGAGTTCTTAAAAATGATTTCAGGGATTTAGGTCAAAAGCTGAGGGCAAGGCCCTCAAAGGTAGTATTTTCCAAAATACTGCCTGTACCACGAGCCACACAAGAAAGGCAACGGGAGATTAGGGAGATTAACAAGTGGCTCAAGAACTGGTGTAGGAAGGAGGGGTTTGGGTTCCTGGAGAACTGGGCCGACTTTTCTATCAGCTACAGGCTCTATCGTAGGGACGGGCTGCACCTCAATGGGGAAAGGGCAGCTGTGCTGGGGAGAAAGATGGCTAGAAGGTTGGAGGAGTGTTTAAACTAGGGACTGGGGGGGAGGAAAATTACATTATAGGAGGGAAAGATAGGGCAGATAGAGACTGGGGGCAAGGTAGTGGGACTGGGGGAGGAATGGAAGGAGGGACTAGAACAGTTCAGAAGGAAAGGTGTAGGGTAAAAAATATACATAAACCTCTAAAATGTATGTATACTAATGGCAGAAGCCTGACTAATAAAACTGGGGAGCTGGAATTAGTGATGTGTGAGGAGGACTATGCCATAGTGGGAATAACTGAGACATGGCTGGATGATAGCTATGACTGGGCAGTTAATGTACAAGGTTACAGTCTGTTTAGAAAGGATCGTCAAAACCGGAGAGGGGGAGGGGTTTGCCTTTATGTAAAGTCTTGTCTAAAGCCCACACTCCGTGAAGATATAAGTGAGGGACATGAACATGTGGAGTCACTGTGGGTAGAGATACATGGAGCTAAAAACAACAATAAATTACTAATAGGAGTTTACTATAAACCACCTAATGTACCAGAGTCCACAGAAAATCTACTACTAAACGAGATAGACGAGGCGGCAAATCATAGAGAGGTGGTTATTATGGGGGACTTCAACTACCCAGATATAGACTGGCAAACTAAAAATTGTATATCTCATAAGGGAAACAGGTTCTTAGCAATAACCAAAGACAATTACCTCTCCCAACTGGTTCAGGACCCGACTAGAGGGACGGCCATACTGGACTTAGTATTAACCAATAGGCCTGACAGAACAACAGACGTGCAGGTTGGGGGACACCTGGGAAATAGTGACTGTGACTGTGACGAGGGGACATCCTCTGCGTCTGGAGGAAAGAAGGTTTGTACACAAACATAGAAAAGGATTCTTTACGGTAAGAGCAGTGAGACTATGGAACTCTCTGCCTGAGGAGGTGGTGATGGTAAGTACAATAAAGGAATTCAAGAGGGGCCTGGATGTATTTCTGGAGCGTAATAATATTACAGGCTATAGCTTCTAGAGAGGGGTCGTTGATCCAGGGAGTTATTCTGATTGCCTGATTGGAGTCGGGAAGGAATTTTTTATTCCCCTAAAGTGTGGAAAATTGTTACTATGTTACTAGAAGACTATGGTACATTACATGGAGATTATATGTATATAGGAGAAGAGGAGGATGGGAGTGGTAGTTTTTATGGTACTAACAGTGGCTGGATCCTCCTCCCTTATGCCTCATTAACACGTCAGTGTTTTGGTCAGAAATTTCCAGCACTGATTGGGAGCCCAAACTAGGCATAGCTCTAAACACAGAACAGGTGCAGATCTCTCCTTTATACCATATGTCTGTGGAGGCTCCACTCCTGGTTTTGGCTCATAATCACTGATTGAAATCACTGACGTGTGAATGAGGCTTTACTCTCAAAGCTGGCACAGTGATGAGAGGGCAGCAGAATGTTAGGAGAGTTTCCTCCAGGGCAAGAATCTCCTGGCCAATGTAAGGTGGGATGTCCTCGATGGTGAGGTGCAGGTAGTATACTGAAGTGGAGTTGAACAAGGTTAACTGAAAGTCTTTACTTGAATAATAGATGCAAAACACTTCCACACACATTGGAGGCTCATAGTCTTAGCATAGCAGTTCCAACAAGTCCATCTGAGATGCAAATCCTTACATATCAATTCCTTAACAATGAGCGGCAGAGGCAATATTCGAATATTCTGCAAAAGTAGTGTTGATTGCAAATTTTCGTATCGCAAAATTTTCCGATTGCCAATTTTTGCAATCAAGAGAACAAAGGTGGGAGCTCCCGAATTCTCGAATATATGACGAATATTCAGGAATTTGTGAGCTCCTGCATTTATTTTCTTGATTGCGAAAATTGGCAATTGGAAAATTTACAATAAAATTTTGCGATAAGAAAATTTGCGATCAACACTACTCCTAAAGTGAAAGATATTGCAGCCTTCTCATTGGCTCACAGGCAAGAAGCAGTGAGGGATCATGGTTACTTATTAAGAAAAAATCTAGAATATTCGCGATTACAAAGCTATAGCACTATATTCTAGATATTCACGAATTCTCTAAGTGCCAATATTCGCGATAAAAATTTGCGATTAGAATATTCGCGATCATCACTATTCCTTACATATGGAGCCACCTGCTGGTTGTATATAACGCCAACATTTTTCTGTAAGGTTGAGTTCACACTTCAGTTATTTGATCAGTTATTTCCATCAGTTATCGTGAGCCAAAACCAGGTGCAAATCTTTCTATTACACCTGACCTGAGTAGGCTTCACTACTGCTTTTGGCTCACAATAACTGATAGAAATAACTGACCAGGTAACTGAAGTGTGAACATGGCCTAATTCCTTCAACAATGTAAATTTTACAAAGCAGCACTGCAAGCTGCAAACTAATATGAATAGGAGTAAGAAGCCTTTAAAATCCAAAGAAGCACTATGAGGCCTATTAGCCGTAGATGTCTAAACCTCACACATGAAGACCTTGCAGTCCATCTTCAGCTGGTCTGTGGTTCTTCGGCTGCGTAATGTCTCAGGGGTCCACTGGAGTATCTTGCTGTAAAGCTGGCTGATATTGATGAACAGAACTGGAAGTAGCATCTTTAGCAGCCTATGTTCAACACGTTTACACTAACTTCAGCTTAAAGGGGTATTCTGGTTAAAATAATCTGTGGGGGTCCTACTAATGGGATCTCTACCATTCACAAGAATGGGGGCCCCATACCCCTTGGAGTCCCCCTGAAATGGACAGAGCTGCAGGTCAGGAAAGCGTTCTGCAATTCCATTAATTTCTATTGTAGCGCCGGACAGCTGAGTACAGCAGTATCAATCTGAGTGGCCTAGTGGGACTGCAATTGTTACATTCTCTTAACTTCCTGCTCCTCTAATTTTTATAGTTTATTGCTCATTGTCAAGGATTACCACCACCACTACGATACTGCAGTGTTGGCTGTGGTTGCACGGTGTCTTCTCCTGCTTTTCATGTGTCTGGCCCAGGCCAGCTACTGCCATGCCTTTCAATAGAAATCAATGGAACAGCTCTTGTGAATGTGCAGCAGCCCAGGAGCTGTTCAGTACTGCGATCCCGAGGTTGAGCATCAGTTGAAGGTCCTGCTCTGCTGATGCAGCTAATAGAAACATTTATTAACTTCATCTTGAGTGTGCTGGTACAGGCAAGTGGCACAGTGATATCAGCAGAGTTCCACTTGCCTGTACTGTCGAAATGGATGGTACCACCTCCAAAACAGTCAGGAAAAGAAAGTGAAAAAGGGAGTTGGGACAACCCCTTTATTGGTTAAGCAATTTGCGGAACGGAATGGGCGGCCCATTGTAGACATCCCTATTCTTGTCCGCAAAACATACAAGAATAGGACATGCTATATTTTATTGCGGGGCCATGGAACGTGCAACGGATGCAGACAGCACATGGAGTGCTGTCCGCATCTTTAGCGGCCCCATTAAAGTGAATGGGTTTGCATCCGAGCTGCAAAAACGGCGGCTCGGATGCCGACCAAAACAACTGTTGTGTGCATGAGGCCTTAGTCTTAAAAATTACACCAGGGGTCTACCTGGTGTAGGATGCAACTTTTTTTGTGACATTTCCAAGTGTCGCAGATAATAAAGGTGCCATAATACAGGTTTGATCTCGCTTTCCAGCCTTAAACATAAGTGGCGTTGCTCTTGAATGATGCAGAAAATGCAAAAATTGTCGTGTCGTGCAACATTTTTTTGCAAAAAATCAGGTTTGATAAATGTCCCCCTACGTTTTTTAGCCCCTTAAGGACCAGTGGCGTACATGTACGGCGCTGTGATCGGGCGGATGTGATCGTCACTGATAGCCGGACCCCTGCTGTATGCGCTGACATTGGTGAAATCACCAATGCCAGTGCATTAACCCCTGCACGGCCTCAGAAATCACCGCTGCTAGCTCATTGACCCTTGATGTGCTACGGTCAGCGCTGACCGTGGCACGTGTGATGTGTGGAGGGAGAGAGCAGCCATCGTGTCCCCGTGCTGCTGTGATCCGATGGCAGCCCCATGCCTTCGTGACTGCCTTCCGTGGAAGCCTGTGAGCTCCAGCCCCCTGGATCTCACAGGAAAACAGGCTGTAAATGTATTATAGTCTGTAATACACTTACAGCCAATGCATCACAATACAGAAGTATTGTGATGCATTGTAAAGGGGATCAGACCCCTAAAAGTTAAAGTCCCAGAGTGGGACAAAAAATAAAGTGAAAAAGAAAAGTAAAAAAATTAAGTTTTAATAAATATAGTAAATATAATAAAATAAAAATCCTTTTCCCAAAATAAAGTTAAAAAAAAATTGTAAAAAATAAGGAAAAAGAGAAAAGTAGACATATTAGGTATCACACATCCGTATCGACCGGCTCTATAAAAATATCACATGACCTAACCCCTCAAATGAACACCATCCAAAAAATTAAATAAAAACTGTGCTAAAAACATTTTTTGTCACCTTACATCACTAAAAGTGCAACACCAAGCAATCAAAAAGGCGTATGCGCCAAAATATAGTACCAATCTAACAGTCACCTCATCTTGCAAAAAATAAGCACCTACCTAAGACAATCGCCCAAAACCTAAAAAAAATATGGGTCCCAGACTATGGAGACATTAAAACATGAATTTTTTTTGTTTAAAAAATGCTGTTAATTGTGTAAAACTTAAGTAAATAAAAAAAAGTATGCATATTAGGTATTGCTGCGTCCATAACAACATGCTCTATAAAAAATACCACATGAACTAACCCCTCAGGTGACAAAAACATACAATGGTGTCAAAAGCCATGTTTTGTCACCTTACATCACAAAAAGTGTAACATCAAGCGATCAAAAAGTCATATGCACCTCAAAATAGTGCCAATCAATCCATCATCTCATCCCGCAAAAATGATGCCCTATCTAAGACAATCGCCAAAACATAAAAAAAACTATGGCTCTCAAAATAAGGAAGACACTAAAACATGATTTTTTTTTGGGGGGGGGGGGGGTTAAGAAAAAATATATGATAGTGTAAAACTTAAATAAATAAAAAAAAGTATACATATTAAGTATTGCCACATCGGTAATGACCGGCTCTATAAAAATAACACATGACCTAACCCCTCATGTGAAATTAAAATAAAAACTGTGCTAAAAAAACATTTTTTGTCACCTTACATCACTAAAAGTGCAACACCAAGCAATCAAAAAATGCTATTAGGTATTACTGCGTTTGTAAGAACCTGCTGTATAAAATATCACATGACCTAAAACCTTAATCGGACCTTCCCACATCCGTCCCAATTACTCCTCAAAAAGCTTTACATTCACTCTTATTCCAGTTCACACGAAAAACAGATGCTCCACAAAATATAGACACCAACAATTTCACCCGTCCTACTGAACACTCGGAATCACATAACAGACACACATACACACACATAATCCACATATAACCAGTGACCTTCCATTCACTCCCACCACCTCCTGGTATTTGCATTCCACAAATCACCTTATCATTCCTTAACAAGCACAACAATGGTTCAATCGTACAAATGAACACAATAGGTGACAATGGGCACCCTTGCCTCACCCCTGAAAACACATTTACTCTTCTACCTATAAAACCATTCAACAACATTCGACTAAAAATTCCATCATACATACTTCTCACTTTCCACACTAACTCAGCTGGAGATCTGATTCTTAACACTCTATACACAAACTTATGAGCCAACCTATCATATGCTTTTTCAAAATCCAAACTTAACAAAAACACCTTCGTCTCCATACAGTGCCACAAACAATCTCTCAACATAAACATATTTTCATGAATCCTCCTTCCTGGTATAGCACAACACTGTCCTTCCCCTATCACTCTATCAATCACTTATTTCATTCTATTTGCAGACATCTTCGCGTAACTCTTATAATCGCAATTAAGCAACGTCATCGGTCGCCAATTCCTTAAATCCTTACAGTCACCTTTTTTCAGTAATCACCCCCGACCGCATACTATCAGCCAATTTTCCAATCATCTACATAAACTTATACAATGCTACCACATCAGTTCCTACCACATCCCACATCTTTCTATAGAATTCAACCGGAAGACCATCCTCCCCTGTCGTCTTATTTGCTCCCATACTACTAACCACCCTCCATATTTCATTACTTGTTATATCCCTAATAATCCCCACTCTTTCTTCTTCATTCAAGCTCTTATCTATCACACTGAACACATCATCCTCCAACCTTTCATCCCTCCATTTCTCAGCATACAATTCTTCATAAAATGTTGCAACATCTTCCTTCATTTCTTCTACATTCACCTCATTACCACTCTGATTATAACATACATTCATGCACTGCCTCTTTCCAAACACTTTTTAACAAAAGTGTGCATTTTTCATTCTTCTTCAAATTTTCTAATTTGTATTCTTCCTTTTTCGATCAAAAATTCTTTCATTTCACGTTTCACTCCCACAATATCCTCACTTACATCAACACCCCCCTCTCTTAATTTATACAAATACCTTAACCCAGCATTCAATCTTACATACTGCTCTCTTTTTGCCGTCGCTATTTTATAACCTAAATTCTTTAAAAAAGACCTTATTTTCATTTTCACCCAATCCCACCACTTAGACATATCACGAAACTCACTCTTCCACAACGCACGTCCATACACTCCTCTTGATTCTATATCCAACTCACATATCACACATTCACACACATTTTGTGATACAAAACAATAGTCTAACCTGCTATGAAATCTGCCACTATCCACATGATAGGTCTTCAATTTAGGTTCAACTTTACATAAATGTTGTATTTCACAAAATTTTAAATCCGAAAGTAAGTCTATTAACCCTTTCCCAGACTCATCAATATGACTCTAAATCACAATTAAAATCTCCTGCAAGAATTTATGACATTCTCCCAGGGATAAACAATCTCACCTTCTCAAACAAAAGTTTCCGTTCATTCTTATTTATAGGTGCGCAAATATTAATCACACAAAATTTCACATTTTTATATTCAAAAATTGCTAATATACACTTCCCTTCTTCTATTACTATGTAACTTACTAAAGATACATCTCTCCCTTTAACTAAGAAGCCAAGACCATCATTTTTATTTAACACACTCCCAGAACAGACAGACTTTCCATACATCCACTCTTCTTCTCTTACTACTTCACACAGACCACATTCCTGCAAAACAAAAAATTGCAGTATCTTCTAGTGCTAGAAATTCGAGAATCGCCGTTCTTCTAATCTTACTTTTAAATACTCTTACATTCTGTAAGCAGATCTTGAAACCCATATATTTTTTTCTTTTTTTTTTTTAAACGGAAAATAAATCATTTTAAATTCATCCATATTTTCCAGGTAGCTTATGCTCAAAGTCATACAGTTTCGCCACCTCCACCAGAATCCATGCTCTCATCTTGCTGGCTTTCGTAGGGGTTGCTGATTTCTGGTCCACTCATATAACCCCTTCTCTTTTTGACACTCTTAGGCCTCATGCACACGACAGTATTTTTTCTCGGTCCGCAAAATGGGGTTCCGTTCGTCCGTGATCCGTGTCCGTTTTTTCTTCCGTTGTGCCTCCGTGTGTCAGTTTTTTTTTTTGCGGACCGTCAAAAAACGAGGAATTGTGAAAAAAAATGAAATTTTATTAACTCCACCCAGGATACTGGTATAAATGAAGGTTACCTGAGTTTGGATTTGTGGCCATTTTCTGTATTCTTTCCAGAGTACAGAGGTTATTTTGGCTGCTTCACTTTGCTGTATCACCATGTCGGATTCTGAGGAAGAGGTCTTGGTGCATTGGCTTGCTTCTCAGCGATGGGGACAGTGCATTCCTTTGATGGATGAGGAACCGAGTAGAGGGCGGCGATTTTGGGTCCATCCGATTGTTTCACAACGTTACCGGAAAGGACACTTCCATACCCTCTACAAAGATCTGCGGCTGCATCCAGAGAAGTTCTATTCCTTCTGTCGGATGTCAGTGGGTACCTTTGATCGCTTGCTGTCGTCTCTACGTACTGTCCTTACCTTCATGGACACCAATATAAGGCGCAGCATTTCTCCTGAGGAAAGGCTCATCGTCACGTTGAGGTAAGCAATATTTTAAAATTAAATTATCAACAGTAATGTGCACTGCTTGTGTAACGGTCTGCAGAGGAAGAGACCGTAGAGCAGGACTCAAGTACAGTGCAGCAGACAAGGAGGCTGAAGTAGAAACCGGCTTTATTAAAGGAGAACTCTAACTGCCGGAGAAGCAGATTTACAATATGAACAGCTTGAGAATTCACAACAAAGATAATGGAAATTTGCATAAAGAACACAAATGAATCACAAACACAAGTACAGACAATAGCAGGCTACTCTCTTCTAGGTAGTCCTATCTGTCCCCGCTACCCGGGGTGCACCTCTACGGTGCACTAAACTAAATCCTATTCCACTATGCCCTAGCTCAGGTTAGCATCAGTGCACTCACAGTTCGGTGTCCGGCACATGCAGGCAGATACAGTCTGTGTCCCAATCTGGTTGGTTGCTTGCTTGCTTGCTTCAGCGTGGCTCAGCTCTGGCCTCTCTTTGTAGTCTCTGTAACTCTGGTTAGAGATAATCAGCAGCTCTGGACGTGTAATCAGGCAGGGCCTGGAATTCACTCACAGTTCCTCTGGTAAGTGCCTCACACTACAGCAGTCTCTCTTCTACACCAGGACACATCAGCTCAGTCAGAGAGCAAACACACTCTAATGTCCCAGATACCATGTCACAGCAGGTTGGCAGGGAGAAATCACTCTAATCTTCCCTGTGGATCTCCCTCTCAGTGCACAGCGTCCTTCTTCCTGTGTACTCAGGCACCTTCAGCCCAGGCTCTCTGCTCAGCCCGGGAAAAACACTTAACTCCTTGTCCTCTGGAAACAACTCCTCTCACTGTCCTACTCAGCCACAGTGGCCTCTGGTGGCTGGAGGGAAACATGACAGTCTGCTATATATATATATATATATATATATGTGTTGGAAATGTTGCTGGATGATCAGGGCTGCCTCTTACATGCCTCCCCACTTAAAGGTGGCCGTCCTCGGCCTTGCTATATAGTCCATAGAAATAATGGTTAATGTAACTTTTTATACAGCAGTACAACATTGTCCACAATACATACAGGTGGACCAAATGAACTCATCAGCAGCGTACCTGTTTGGTGGAACCCCTGCAGTAAGCCTACTGGATCTCCGGAGGTCCTGGCTATCTGTTACGACCTGACTCTCTCCACTAGGAACTGCCAGTCTGGATTCACCCACCACAATAGGAGGTTCGGGTGTGTCCGAGGGCCCCTCTCCATTACGGGCTGGCAATGGTTCTGTGACAGTGCCTTCATCACCTGTAACCTGGGAGGCTTCTTCAGTGTTGGGAGCAGTCCACCAGTCTTCACCATAATCTCCATCAGAGATAACAAGTTCTGAGTATGGGGCAGGAGGAGGTGTCCTCTGAACAGGTGCGGGATCTTTGGACCGGCATGGCCGTAACATATTCCTATGTAGAGTCCG
Organism: Bufo gargarizans; assembly: GCF_014858855.1. Classification (NCBI taxonomy): domain Eukaryota; kingdom Metazoa; phylum Chordata; class Amphibia; order Anura; family Bufonidae; genus Bufo; species Bufo gargarizans. The sequence continues at coordinate 277,134,051 of NC_058084.1, read as the reverse complement.
TGAAGCAAATTCCTCATTCTCAACCTGCACTTCGTAGACCGGACCATTAGGGTACACTCTCTTGATCACTTTATACGGCTGTACTTCCCAACGCTCACTCAACTTGCCTCTGGGACGTTTCTCTCGTACCAGTACCCGATCCCCAGGCTGCAATGGAACCTCCTGAACTGGAGGACGGTCTGTATGAGCTCTCTCCTGTAACTGCTGACCTGCCAACCGGCGAATGGTCTGGAGACGCCGACGGTGTTCTTTCACCCATGAGGTGGTTGATCGCTCTATTAGGTCTTCTGGCTGTTCTAGGTTTAATTCCACGATCTCTCGACCAGCCCTACCAAACAGTAACATGTATGGGGTGTAACCGGTGGTGGTGTGGACACGATTATTGTAAGCCCAGACTAATTCTGGCAGGTAGTCAGGCCAGTGTGCCCTCTTGTCTTCCTCTAGTGTCCTCAGCATTTGCAGCAATGTGCGGTTAAAGCGCTCACAGGCTCCGTTTCCTTGGGGATGATAAGGAGTTGTCCTGGATTTTTCAATGCCGTACAGTCGATGTAGCTCTTCCATCACTTTTCCTTGAAAGCACGCCCCTTGATCTGAATGGATCCGCTTTGGACACCCATAGACCCGAATGAAGTCTTGACAAATGGCTCGTGCAGCGGACTCGGCCGTCTGGTCCCGAGTTGGGGTGACTACTGCAAACTTGGAGAAGTGGTCGATCATGACCAGGCAATACTGTGGACCTCTTGACGATTGTCCCACAAGAAGATAGTCTATCATCAACACTTCCAGCGGTTCTGTGGTCTGGATGGACTGTAGGGGTGCTCTCTGTTCTGTACTCTTCGTGAGTTCACACACTCGACACTGTCGGCAAACTTCTTCAACTGTGGCCTCCAGTCGCGGACAATACACATAACGCTGCAGCCACTGGTATGTCTTGACTGGCCCGAAGTGAGCTCCAAACTCATGAGCCTCTTTGGCTATCTCCCGTGCCATTCTTCTGGGTATCACTACCTGCCACCTCGCCTCTAGGTCGGCAGGCTGTTGCCACTTGCAGAACAAAACAGCTCCATGCAGTTCCAGTCTGTCCCATTGATGTAGAACAGACTTCATCTCGGCATCCAGATCAGTCCTTTCTTCTTTGTTGGGTTTCCTGCACTGGGTTACCCAGCTTTTCATTTGCTGCAGTCCAATGTCTTCATCTTGCAATCTGCCCCATTCTTCATTAGTTCTCCCCAATGCTTTGGGTAGCTTACGGGCCTCCCCACTTGTCTGGGCCGCGACTGTTGGGGGAGCGAACTTGCGGAAGTCAGGAGTTTCATCTTCTTCCTTTTGTTCATCCATATCCCCTACTGGAGTTTCAAAAGTAACCCTCGAGAGACCATCAGCATTAGTGTTCTCTGTAGCGGAGCGGTAGCGAATTGAGAAGTCATACTTTGCGAGGCGAGCCGCCCAGCGTTGCTCCAGGGCTCCCAACTTGGCAGTACCCAGATGGGCCAGGGGATTGTTATCCGTCCGTACGAAGATCTTAGCTCCTGTCAGATATCCTGCAAATTTCTCCGTCATAGCCCACACCAGGGCAAGGAGTTCCAGCCGGAAGGAACTGTAGTTATGGGGGTTTCGCTCCGTATCTCGCAAGGATCTACTGGCATAAGCGATCACTCTCTCATGTCCATCTTGTACCTGCGACAGGACTGCCCCAAGTCCGTAGAGGCTGCCATCAGTAGCTAAGATGAATGGTTTATCAAAATCGGCATAAGCCAAGATGGGGGCCGATGTCAGGGCTTCTTTCAGGGCCTGGAAGGCCTCTTCCTGTTTCTGTCCCCAGGGGATACTTTGGCCCTTGGGTTGCCCAGCCGTTCCTCTCAACAACTCATTCAGAGGGCCCGCTATTTTTGCGTAGTCTTTGATGAACCGCCGGTAGTACCCAGTCAGTCCCAGGAAGGCCTTCAACTCACGCAGTGTTCTCGGCACTAGCCATTGTCGTATTGCAGCCACTTTGTCTTGGGACGGTAGCACTCCGTCTTGGGACACCCTATGGCCCAGGTACTCGATCTCCCTCTTGAAGAGATGACACTTCTTTGGCTTTACCTTCAGGCCATGGGATCGCAGTCGCTCGAGTACCTGCCCTAGCCGATTCAAGTGTTCTTGAAAAGTAGCAGAGTATACGATGATATCGTCTAGGTATATCAGAGTGGCTTCAAAATTCAGGTCTCCCAGGCATCTCTCCATCAGCCGCTGGAAGGTTCCAGGGGCATTAGTCAGTCCGAATGGCATCCTGTTGAATTCAAATAACCCCATGGGGAGTATGAATGCTGTCTTTGCCTTGTCCTGCTCAGCCACTGGTACTTGCCAGTACCCACTTGCTAGATCCAGGGTGGAGAAGTATTTGGCTCGTCCTAGAGCCGTCAGAGACTCCTCGATGCGTGGCAGAGGATATGAGTCTCGCGCAGTGCAAGCATTCAACCGCCGGTAATCCACACAAAATCGAATAGTGCCGTCCTTCTTCTTGACAAGCACCACTGGGGCTGCCCAAGGGCTCTGGCTTCCCCGCACCACTCCGGAATCTATCATCTGTTTCAATAGCGTCTTCACTTCCTGGTACAACTTGGGCGGAATCTGTCGATATCTCTCCCGAATTGGTGGAGTGTCCCCCGTCGGTATATCATGTGTGATAGCATTCGTGCAGCCAAAGTCATCGGCGTGGCGGGCAAACGCAGCCTGATTCTCCCACAGCATGGTTTCAACTGCTCGCTGTTGGTCTAAACTGAGAGCCTTAACATCTATCTCCATTTGATCCAAGATGGTTCCCTCATTCCATTCTGGGGTCGGCGCCTCTTCTGCGCTGGCAGTAACTGCCAGGGTCCAACCAGCATCCCTCTACTGGAGCTAGAGTCACTTCTCTCTGACTCAGGATTTCTCCCTGATGTAGGTACACACGAGCCAGTTCCACCCCTGGCGTCAAGGGAACTTCTAGATATCCCACATTCACAGCTCTTATGGGTACTCGTCCATTCTGGACCACTCCCAGTGTCCGGGCCACCAGGACGTCCTGACCCAGCTCTCCTAGGCCTGTTGGTTCAACGAACACCTCCATGCCTTGAAGATTACGGAAAGTTCCCACGGGTAACGTCAGCACGGTCTCCCGACCAGGGGGAAGGGTGAAGGTAGCCTTTCCTGGCGCTCGGATCGTTCCCACCGCCTGGTGTGCTGGTACACTTTTCTGTGTTCCACAAAAACGGATTAGCCGTTGAAATGCTTTCTGGGTAGGTTTGTGCGGGGTGGCTTGTTTCCAGTAACCCGGCCCCCGTTTGGTGAACATGATCTGATCCAATTCTCGCAGGATATTCATGCCCATTATCACCGGCACATCTTCTTTGAACGTTTCGGGGACCAACAAGATACCTTTCCGCCCCACTTCCTGTCCACATAGCCGTACATTCATCCACACGACCCCTGTGACAGGAATCTGTTGTTGGTTAGCCGCTGTAACCCGGACCAGTGTCTCTCGTTCTGGCTTGGCCAGCGCTTGAAAGTAACGGTAGAAGAATGACTCGGGCATAGTTGTCACTTGAGACCCAGTATCCACTAAGCAGTCGACAGGAACACCTTCGAACTCAGCTCGTATAGTGGGGCACCCTGCGACCAGGTGTTCGGAGCTTTGCTGGGTAATTTGGCTCTCCACCTCCCCTGCAGTACGCCCCACTACTGCAGGGGTCGGTAGTTTAACGGCGGCTCTTGGCGTCCAGCTGGATTATTCCGACACTCTCTGGCGAAATGTCCTAGATCTCCACACCGCCAACACTGTGCCCCTTGACGGCCCACTTTTTGCCTGCGAGTGGGAGGTGCCCTCAGAGCTTGGCTGGATCGCCCCACTGAAGGGTAATGAGGGGCTTGATGGTATGGTAAACTAGCATAAGGGCATTCGGGTGTAGGAACCCACGGAGTCGCCTGATAGGTTTGTTGTCGGGCTGGATAGGCAGCCTCAGTAGTATGGCGCGACTCTATCCGTTTCTCCAGGTGTGTCAACTTTTCGTGCATGGCACTCAGGGAGCTCTGCAAGTCTTGTACCACTCTGACCAGGGCTTCCTCATTTCTTGTAACCCCGGGGGGTGTAACGGTCTGGGTCCGTATTACTCCAGAAGCATAGCCGTCTTCTTTGTTTCGCGTCACGGCCTCTGCCAAAATTTGTCGAAAGGTTAGGGTAGGGTCTACTCTGACTCGTTCCCGCAGAGCCTGTTTCAGGGGATTGCTGTAGAGCCCCAGAATAAATTGTTCCCGCAGTATCCGGTCTATGGGTCCCATGCCAGTAACCCCATCTGCCTCTTTTTTTTGTACCTCGGCCAACAATTCCTGTAGGGCTGTAGCGTACTGAGAGACACCTTCGTCTTCCCGTTGAATCCGGTAAAAAAACTTCGCCCGGAGGTGCCCTGCACTGGCTGTTTCCCCATATATTTCTTCCAGGAATCTCACCATCTCTTGCAATGTATTGCGCGTGGCTTCTGGTTGTAGGAGAACATTTCTTCGGGCCTCACCCTCGAGAGCGGCCAAAGCAATTTCTACTTGTAGTTCTGGGCTGACATTGTAAATCCTAACAGCACTCTGTAACCTTGTCACCCAGTCTGACAGTGTCATGTTCTGGCCATCAAATTTGGGTAGCAAGTTGAACAACGTGCCAATAGGAAGGGCCCTTGCAAGGGTTCCACCATTGCCTGAGGTACTCACATTAACATCATGCACATTGCCTTCAGCCGCCTCCATCTCTGTGACTGTACCCTGCTCGCAGCGCCACTTGTAACGGTCTGCAGAGGAAGAGACCGTAGAGCAGGACTCAAGTACAGTGCAGCAGACAAGGAGGCTGAAGTAGAAACCGGCTTTATTAAAGGAGAACTCTAACTGCCGGAGAAGCAGATTTACAATATGAACAGCTTGAGAATTCACAACAAAGATAATGGGAATTTGCATAAAGAACACAAATGAATCACAAACACAAGTACAGACAATAGCAGGCTACTCTCTTCTAGGTAGTCCTATCTGTCCCCGCTACCCGGGGTGCACCTCTACGGTGCACTAAACTAAATCCTATTCCACTATGCCCTAGCTCAGGTTAGCATCAGTGCACTCACAGTTCGGTGTCCGGCACATGCAGGCAGATACAGTCTGTGTCCCGATCTGGTTGCTTGCTTGCTTCAGCGTGGCTCAGCTCTGGCCTCTCTTTGTAGTCTCTGTAACTCTGGTTAGAGATAATCAGCAGCTCTGGACGTGTAATCAGGCAGGGCCTGGAATTCACTCACAGTTCCTCTGGTAAGTGCCTCACACTACAGCAGTCTCTCTTCTACACCAGGACACATCAGCTCAGTCAGAGAGCAAACACACTCTAATGTCCCAGATACCATGTCACAGCAGGTTGGCAGGGAGAAATCACTCTAATCTTCCCTGTGGATCTCCCTCTCAGTGCACAGCGTCCTTCTTCCTGTGTACTCAGACACCTTCAGCCCAGGCTCTCTGCTCAGCCCGGGAAAAACACTTAACTCCTTGTCCTCTGGAAACAACTCCTCTCACTGTCCTACTCAGCCACAGTGGCCTCTGGTGGCTGGAGGGAAACACGACAGTCTGCTATATATATATATGTGTTGGAAATGTTGCTGGATGATCAGGGCTGCCTCTTACACTTGTGTCAGCAGTAACATGTGCTAGAAAATGGCTGCTGTTAGACATGTGCTTCTGTTTGCTGAACTTTTCTTTGCCTCTAATGTTTGGTTGAAATAATTTTCTTTGTATTTTTTTATACCATTAATCCCTGACACATAACCTCCCAATATTGTTTGTTTTTTTAACTTTAGTGCAACTTTAAAAATTAAGTTCAGCTAACGGCCTCCAGACACTCGGCAGTAGTTTGTGAAAAAATGTTTTTTTTTTTTTTCGTTCAGTCAGTCATGTTACAGCAGGCTGTAACCTGCCTGTCTGAGTGAATAAATCATCTTTTTTGATCAATTACTGGTGAGTGCAGTGGATTATTGTAGTGTCTGGGACAATTGGGTCCCTCAGTCAGGATCCTTATCTGCATGCACGTCCCGGCTTGAAGCCTAGATACCGGTCTGTACACTATTTTGGTGGATTGTGGTGCTGCCATCCCCATTGATTTTCAGCTAACATCCTCATCATGCATAATGTTCCCATAAATTTTCGATCTTTCTTATTACTTGTAGCAGTTCAAAGGGGCTAAAGTCACTTGTTGTCACTTACTTGTGGTAGTACTGCCCACACCCCAGTAGCTGTTAAGTGTTTTGCTCCAAGACACAATTTTTTAATTTTTTTATTTTAGTCTAAACGACAAAGGTCAGTGATGGCGATCCGATTACGTTATGATTTTTTTTTTTTCACAAAGTGACAACACGGCAATTTTACTAGAATTATATAGTCCAATATAGTTTATCTTCCATGTATTTGATCATTAAGCTATAATAGCCTGCTTACATGCAGTGCTTCCTGTCCTGATCCTAGTGCGCACTGCGCAGATGAATGTTTTGCAAAGTCGAAGGTATATTGTAGAACCATAAACTTTTTCAAGGGTGTGGGTGCCCACAGAGAGGGCCCTGAGTGCTGCCTCTGGCAACCGTGCCATAGGTTCGCCACCACTGACATATGGTGTCCAGTGGCGTACACACAATCCATGGGGCCCCGGTGCGAAACTGATCTATGGGGCCCCCTCCCCGTCGCCCCCCCCCCAACCTGCCTCCTAGCCCCCCCCCCCACTACCTCCCCTACCAGTGGTGTAACTATAGTGTTATGGGCCACAGTGCAAACATTTTTTCAAAGAACCGGCAGATTTTTTTTACTAAGGGCTCTTTCCGTGCGGCTAATCCGCGGCGTGACTGAGTGCCAAGCCCCATTCTAGACAGCAGAGACACGGAGCAGTGACATGATTGACTGTGATCTTTTTACTACAAAATCATGGTGACAACTTTATGTCTCTGTGATTTTGTAGTAAAGAGATCACAGAGAGGCACGGAGCATAATCAGTCATGTTAATGCTCTGTGTCTCTGCTGTCCGGAACGGGGCTTGGCTCTCATTTACGCAGCGGATTCCTCGCACGGGATCCGCTTGTGTTAAAGAGCCCTAAGCCCAATGCATGGCTACACTCACCTAGTCCTAATAAAATCTGGTCCTACCTCATCCAGGGTGTCGCTGGCGTCGGCGTGATGTCCGCTGGATCCAGAACAAGGTCCCTGTGGTGAGAAAAAAAGAATAATCACATAAGGAAGGGATGGTGACTGCCCCTGTGAAATCACCAGCTGGCCTGTAAGACTGAGCCATGCCAATGTGTAGCAGGGTAATCTAGGACATTTCCCCTAAGTGCAACCACACGGTACTAATGCCCACCTTGTGGCCCCTCACAGTAGTTATGCCCACCTTTGTTCCCATCACAGTAATTATGCCCAGATATGTGCCCCCTCATAGTAGTTATGCCAAATATGTGTCCCCTTACAGTAGTAATGCCAGATTATGTGCCCCCTCACAGTATTAATGCCAGACTATGTGCCCCTCACCTAGTAACGCCAGATTATATGCCCCTTACAGTAGTAATGCCAGATTATGTGCCCCTCACAGTATTTATGCCCAGTTATGTGCCCCCTCAAAGTAAATATGCCCACATATGTGCCCCCTCAGAGTGGTTATGCCAGATTACGTGTCCTCTCACAGTAATAATGCCAGATTATGTGCCCCTTCACAGTATTTATGCCCGGTTATGTGCCCCCTCAAAGTAAATTTGCCCAGATATGTGTCCCCTCAGAGTGGTTATGCCAGATTATGTGCCCCTCACATTAGATATGCTCACATATGTGCCCCTCACATTGGTTATGCCAGATTAGGCTCCTTTCACACTAGCGTTCGTCGGTCCGCTCGTGAGCTCCGTTTGAAGGAGCTCACGAGCGGACCCGAACGCCTCCGTCCAGCCCTGATGCAGTCTGAATGGAGCGGATCCGCTCAGACTGCATCAGTCTGGCGGCGTTCAGCCTCCGCTCCGCTCGCCTCCGCACGGACAGGCGGACAGCTGAACGCTGCTTGCAGCGTTCAGCTGTCCGCCTGGCCGTGCGGAGGCGAGCGGATCCGTTCAGACTTACAATGTAAGTCAATGGGAACGGATCCGCTTGAAGATGAGCCCATATGGCTCAATCTTCAAGCGGATCCGTCCCCCATTGACTTTACATTGAAAGTCTGAACGGATCCGCTCAGGCTACTTTCACACTTAGAATTTTTTCTAAGTTATTAATGCAGACGGATCCGTACTGAACGGAGCCTCCGTCTGCATTAATATGATCGGATCCGTTCAGAACGGATCCGATCGAACGCTAGTGTGAAAGTAGCCTTACATGCCCCGTCACAGTAGTTATGCCTTCATATGTGCCCCCTCATAGTTATGCCTTTATATGTGCCCCCTCACAGTAGTTATGCCACATTAGGTGCCCCCTCAAATTAGTTATGGCAGATTAGGTGCCCCTCAGTAGAGATGCCAACTTTTGTGCCCCCTCACTCTAGTTGTTCCCATCAATCCCCCCCCCTCTGCCCCTCTGCCCCCTGCCCCTCTGCCCCCTGCCCCTCTGCCCCTCTGCCTCTCTGCCCCTTTGCCCCCCTGCCCCCAGTCTGCAGCATTAGAAAAAAAAATTCTTACATAATTACCTTCTTCCCTGAGGAGTGTAGGCAGCTTGCCGGGTTTTTAGGTCTCCTCCCACAGTGACAGGCAGCAGCGCGATTTGGGGCCAGCAGGGGGAGCTCCTGAGCTCTGAAGATCAGTGAAGCAGGGAGCAGAGAGGTTTCCCTGCTTCACTATAGAAACGGAACTGCCGGCCCTGTGTGTGTGAGTGCGTGCCCCCCCCCCCCCTTACTTGACCCTCTGGCCCCCCCCACCCCCCATATTATACATGTAATGGTGGCATGGAGCGCTCTGATGGGGCCCGAAATTGCCACTGTACTTCATGCCGGGCCCCACCAGAGCGCTCCATTACATGTGAGTACAGCGGGAGCCCTGCCAGCGGCCTGGGGGGGGTCCACAGGCGGCCGGGCCCCCTGGAGTGCCGGGCCCGGTCGCAACTGCGACCCCTGCGACCCTGGTATGTACGCCACTGATGGTGTCTAATATCATGTCTTGTATACAACATTATACGTGATTCATGAATCTGTTGTTCCCTTTGATTTCCTGCTTACAGTTTATTGTTTATTTTTTTCAGATTCCTTGCCACTGGGAACTCATTTGCATCCCTGCATTTTGAGTTTCTTTTAGGAACCTTGACGATATCTCGGATTGTACGTCACACTTGCCATGTCATCTGGCAGCAACTCCGAGAGACTGTGATGCCGCTGCCCAAGGCAGACGATTGGGTTCGGATTGCTGAGGGCTTCCAAATTCCAGCGCAGTTTCCAAACTGCATCGGGGCAATGGATGGTAAACACATCCATGTGAAGAAGCCGCCACACTAAGGGAGCCGTTACTTCAATTATAAACAATATTTTTTGGTAGTGCTGATGGCTGTTGCTGACAGTAACTACCGGTTTATAATGGTTGATATCGTGGCCTATGGATACTCTCTAGCTTTTGGGATACTCTCTATCAAGTGGGGGGTGTTTTTGTCATCCATACAAATGGATCTGGAAAATGCTACCCTGGTGATTCAAGCTTGTGTTGTTCTACACAACTTCACCAGGATTCACAAGGCTTTCTCTTCTGTTGACCTGAAAGATGTTCCTACGTCATCAGATTTGGGTTTGGAAAGGACCCTGCATAGACGACCTGAGACTGCAGAAATTGCAGTTCGGGAACTCTATGCAGACTACTTTTACAGCCCAGAGGGGTCCTTGCCATGGCAGAGGGACGCTAGTCGTGGCATTTTTTTATTTCTTCTGGGCTCTGTAGTTGTTTATTGTTTTCTAGATAGATTAATTACATTTATTGCAGTAGTTGAGTGTAGGGACTGAGGACCCTTGAGGTGGGCTTGCGGGCTGAGGTCTATGTGTGTATGAAATGTGTTTATGAACTGTAAATGTTGGTTTGTTTAATATAAAAACAGACAAGGAAATACAATTTTTCAGTTCAATTTGTTTTATGGAACACATATATTTAACACCAATAATAATCAAGCATTAACACATCAAAAATCATATAATTTGCATAAATTAATAGGTTAGAGGTCGAATAGTTCTCTGGTAAATGGCCCAGGCTGATATGCAGCTTGTGGCCGCACCTGGCCAGGATCACTGGCCCGAGTTTCCATCCTTGGAGGAATATTGGATGGTGTTGGTGCTTGGAAACGCTGGTAAGTTGGCTGCTGTGGGAAAGATGGCCCTTGAGGTTGCATTTGAGGCTGGTAATAGCCGGGGTCAGGTACATGCGGTGGAATATTGAGGATTTTCCAGCGTAGGTCATTCATTTGGGTATGTATGTCTCCTTGATAATTGGAGGCATACATTTGGATGACCAGGGAGAGTGATGCCACGCATTCGGGATGTCTAGCCACGGGGACTTGTTTCAAGATATTGGCTAGGCCCCTCAGCGTCGACTCCTCAATGCCGTCACTCCTCCTCTGGGCAAGGAATTCAATAACTCGGGCATCTATAGCCTCCCGAGTTGCTTGCCCAGAGGAAGATTAAGGGACATTGCGGCGTCTCCTGGGCTTTGGATGCTGTAAAGGTGATGGACTCCTTGGAGATCTGGAGGCCTCAGCCTGGGATGGCTCGTCCGGCTCCTCAGCTGGCGTTGGCGCAGGGCTAGTGGCCGGAGAAAAAAATGGCGACAATTCGCCACTTAATGCCTCCTCTGAGTCTTAAGGCTGTTCCAGACTGTCCACAGTACTGTATCGGAAAATTGCATGAAAACATATATTACCTCATTTGACTACAACAGTTCAAAAATTGCATTTATTTAACTTAAAAAAAAAACTTTGTGTGAACAACATATACGTGGCGCATGCATACATCGCAAATTTATTACTCTGAAAAGTAATTTTTAGATGAAATTTTTCAATACAATTTTTCATTTGCTCAAATATATTTTACAAGGTCAATTAGCTGACAATGCAAAATTTCAAACTACTGAAACATATGATTGCCTTTTGAATCTGGGAAGCACAAAACAAGGTATACACATTCATGGATCAAAATCAGTGCTGAAATTCAGATCGTCTATTCTATATCTGGACTGCTTTGAACTGCCTACCATCCAGATATAATGTTGATTTAATAAATCATAAATTCCTAAAAAATTAAATGTAGCACGCAATCCAAGGCCATTTTGGTAGTAGTAGTTACAATTCAGCTGTATGGACACTGTTGGCGCATCAGTATGCTCTATTTTATAAAGTTTGTTTGCTTTTTATTCTATATTAATAAAAAAAAATCAAAAACTATATGCTGTGGTTTAGACCAAAAAATATATAAAAAATGTAACTGTCAATTTCAGTACCGAAGAGGTACCGAAACCTAAAACCACCATAATCAAATTTGCATGTATGTGCCAACAATTATGAACTATACACCAAACTTTCAAAAAAGGCTACGCTATTCTGGGCCTCCAAAAAAAATGGCTTCTCGTTCCATTTTTAAAATTATTACCAATATGCACAGGATAACTACACAAGATCATATTGGGCGAGGAAAAACAAACAACCACCATGACGAACAACTGAATGAGGAGACAATGCGTGCAGGGTGCACGGGCCATCTCCCTTCCCGATTCCTGCTGTAATTTGCTGAGCTCTATGTGAGTTTTGCTGGAAAATTGTGCCAGTCTGGGAAAATAAATATACAGGAGATGGCATGTGCGCTCTGCACGTGTCGTGTCATCATACTGTTCCTCATCGGTGGGGGCTGGTGTTACTAAACCCCAAAAATGATTAGGTTCACCCACACAAAGGAAAGTTCTACAATTGTTCAATGCCCATGGGCGTTGCTCTAGGGCAGTGGTGGCGAACCTATGGTACGGGTGCCAGAGGTGGCACTCCGAGACCTATCTGTGGCACTCGGCCCCTGGGAAAAGTCTATGGTGTACCAATATGCCTTAGACTTTTCCTGCCATTCATCAGCGCAGGGCACGCTATGAACAGCACAGGCAGAACACTGAATGTAGGCAGGCTATTCTAGCTAAATGATAAAGTACATGGAAGATATACTATATTGGACTGCGGCATTTAGGTTAAAATGCCGTGTGGGCACTTTGCGATAAATAATGGGTTTTGGGTTGCAGTTTTGGCACTCGGTCTGTAAATGGTTCACCATCACTGCTCTAGGGGGTGCAGAGGTAACAGTCGCTAATGGGCCCAGGAGCCTGAGGTGGCCGAAATACCCTTGTACACATTAGAAGACACACATTGCACTGAGCGAAAGTGGGCCAAAGCTGAACTCTTGCACCAGGGCCCATGAGCCGTTAGATACGCCCCTGGCAGCGCCACACTAGTTTTATTGTCGACCACTATGGCATAATAAAAGATTTGGTAGTAATAAATAGCATGAGAAACACTTTTATTAACATCAAAATAACTTACGGCCTCAAATCCATGACCGGCCGAAGAAACTGCAATTGTTGAGTGTATATGTAGGGGCGTTTTTTGGAACCCCCTTCACTACTGCGCCCTTGGGAATTCATTTCCCGGCGAAACTGGTCCCGGCAGCTGTTCCAGCGTGTTTTGGTTTGCTTGACAAAAAAAAAAAAAAGACATTTGTTGTAAACAAAAGCCAGTTTAAACAATTAAAATATATCTAGAGAAATAGTAAAGGGCAAAATTTTTAAAAATAAAAAATGGCAACTGTGAAAAATTGAAGAAAAGGACGAATTTAACAGCACATGGTACTGTACTGCAGGTGTAGGGATACTAATGAACAATAAGTTCAGGAAGGAGGAGATGAGTTGTGCAAGCCATTTGTCCTTCATGAATTTAGAATATGACATTGAGACAACTAAATAGAATGCTCAATTATAAAAGGGACAGGAGTGAGGAAATAACAAGTACACATACAGGTTTGTTTGCTGGACCAAAGGGAGGCTCCACCATTTTGCAGAAAAGAAATGGGGTATAGTATTTAGTGCACGACAGATCCATAAACCATGTGTAGGTTTGAAGCCAAATGAAGCTGGACCCCAAAATAAAAATTCTTCTGACCGCATGGAAATTATAGATACATAATTTTATAGGGACAGACTAGGCAAGGACAGTACAACGACATTGCTGGCACTTGCCTAAAGCTGCACGGCCACGTCCATCTGCTTTGGCCCATTCTTTATGCCTCAGCTGACGGGCCACCTCCTCCCACGCAGCATCTTTACGGACACGGTCCTGGTAGTTTCGGGAATGGGTGTCCCACAGTTCTGGCCTCTCCTGCACCAGACATATTAACTTTTCTACATTCCACCTTGGCATATTTGGGGCCTCCAAAGTGAATATAGGCAAAAAGAGAAATCACAGTAGCCAGACAGCAATGTCTCCCCAGTCTGCAATTTCACCTCAGGTGCCTAGAAATTTGCATATCCTGTGATATTAAACTTCCTGTATCTGTTTTTTTTTTTTTATTGGCACAAGTTCTTGTAGACAATTTTGCCATGGCAAACAAAAGAAATAAAACGGACGCGGATGACAATGGGATGTGCTTCCACGTTTTTTCGCGGACCCATTGACTTGAAAGGGTCCGCGAACCGTTGTCTGTCAAAAAAATAGGACAGGTCATATTTTTGGGATGGACAAGAAACACGGTTCACGGACGCGGATGCCAAACGGTGCATTTTCCTAGTTTTCAACTGACCCATCACAGTCCCTTCTCTTCTTTCCCTCCTCACACCCTCACTCGCCACAGCAGCATAGGTTAGCCTTCTCCTTTCCTGCTCCTCTTGAACTATCTGCTGCTGCCTCATGTTGTCTCTTTGGGCTTCAGCACTTGGACAATTCCTATACATGTGATCTGTTTTCCCACATATATCACATGCTTTAGGAGTTGGACACTCCCCAGCAGTATGTCCCTCCTGCTTGCAGTTCCTACAACATACACCTTTCTGACAACTCTCCTGAGTGTGTCCAAAAGAATTGCATTTTCTGCAATATGACGGCTGCTCAGGGTACTGTTGTGCTTTTTCATAAGTTTAAACAGTTATATCTACTTATTTTAGTTATAATGGGTATTCATTGCCTTTAAGAGCGATGTTGATTTATATTCACTGTTTTGTATGAAGTTTCATGTAGGCCAAAGTAAGTCCATGAGAAGATTACTGTACTGTTCAAAAACTAGTGTTATTGTAACAATATATTATACATTTAGAAAGTTAGAAGATACACCGCACCTGCAGATTGAGGTTTTATTGTTTTTCCTATCTGAACATGAATTCCACAGTGTGAGAATGGTCTAGATGTTCCTCAAAGTATATATTCATGTATCAAAGTTTGTCCCTCAGCCCTGAGACAAGGCCCCAGATGTCAGAGGTGTGAAGTGTTGAAAATATTAGGCATGTATGAGTTAACCCTTAATGGTATTGATGCTTATTGCTTATACAACAGTGCCATCTAGATATAAGAGGTTAATACTACATCAGTAGCAAAATTGCATTCTGAGTAGTATTATGACGCCATGCTCCTTATCAATGCACACACCCCTCCAACAATGATTGGAAAGTTCCAAACTCGGAGGGCGTGTTCATCTGATAAGTTTTGGGTTAAGAAACCAGTTACCGGAAAGAAAAAAAAAAAAGGGAGAAAAGAAAAAGAAAGAAAGAGAAAACAAACATTTGGATTATAGATCTCTGGAGAATCATTTGGATTATCGGGAAAAACTCGTGAGAGCTGGCTGCCCCAAGACTCTGCACATCACTTGACCCTTGGGTAATGTATATTTTGTTTTATGTAGTATTGATCTAAATTAATTGGCTTGATACTTAGCCAGATACCTGCTCATTTGCGGATGTGTTACGTTAGTCGCTACATCCGTATTTTCTCTGCTTTCAGTTACGATGCATATAACTGAAACAAGGGGATAATATTGGAGAAACTCTTTGTTGGGAATCTTTGAATTCCCTAGTTTGATATCAAGCCAATAATTTATACGTTTTGTTGCAATACTACCATTATCTGAAAGATTGGTCATCATTTTTGGGCGGAGCAAGGGCTCGTATCTGTCATCTTCTTGATTGAGTTTTCCGCATAATCCATTGATTGTATATTTCTCACAAAATTTAAAGCTGTATTGCATAATATTCTTGTGTTGGTTGAGTAGTGTTTTGGTGGTATCATATAGTGGTGAATTCTGGGTACTGCATATCATTGTATATTATTGAAATTTATGTTGATTCATTTTCGTTTGTATTTTAACCTATTGTATAATAAACCATTTATATTTTTGCATAGACGCTTGTACCCTGTTTTACTGATCGCACAAAATAATCAGTTTCTCGATTGAACTCTTTATATTTATATAAAGCATTTGCTTTATATACCCGACATAAAATGGAGGCCCCAGCGAGATCGAGTTAATTCTTTGATTATTTGTGCAAATAGTAAACCGTTCCATACATTTCTTGGCTAACCAGATTATTCATAGATCTGTGTATAACTTTATTGTAAGAAAATGAGTGCAGCCGGTAGTGAAGCCGGTTGTGATGTTGCAACAGGAGATTGTCCATCTAGCCCGGAGCAGTTAATCCATAACGTTGTTGAATATGTAAATTCACATTTAGATTTGGATCATGATGTGGCTGCATGGATAAGTGAGTTGCAGGCAGAAGCCAAGAGAGAATGCGTGGATGTGTGGACGCCACTTGGCACAGTCAGGAGACAACTAACTTATCTTGATGTGCTTAAAAATACTGCCGGTAAAAACCGACACCTCTTAAAGATGTTGCCATCAATTTTGTATGCATTATTAGAGGTCAGCATTTTCTCAGAGAGTAGACATATGCATATAACGAAAATGAAAGCATATATATCCCATATGGAAGAAAGATTAGAATCTGCAAATGCATCGATCGAGGACTTAAAATGTGAGCTCGATCACAGCCATGCTGCCTATCACAAATTAAAAAGTGAGGCAGAGGAGCTGCACATCCGTTATAGCAGTCTGCAGCAAACAAATGAACTAAGCCAAACTGTAGCTAATGTTCAAGGTGATCTGTCTGATCATGAGATATATCCAGACCCTCTGATTCTCACACCCCAAAATGTAGATATGTTATCATCACATGCTCTTAAAGCGCAATCCATCCGAGACCTTAAGCCCCCTGAGGGTGATGGCATGATTACACAGGAGGCCTTAACCCATTTCAGTCAGGCGTGTCAAGCTGTAACCGCCTTCCTCTGGGGAGGAATGTTAGGGTTAAGTCACCTGTGCCAAGTGGGTCTGATGGAAGTGAGCGGAGCATGAGTGATTGTGACAGTGATGTGGGAAAGCGTGTGATCCATTCCCTACCATGCAGGCATAAGATTGCCCATCAGGGGGATGAGAGTTTCAGACGACCAACATATGCTGAGGTAGTCTCTAGAAAGAAAAATACCCAGTGTTCAGAAAAGGATCAGAACTCCTCGAGTATTATTAAGTTTTTAAATGTCACTGTGCCCAAATTCTCTAAAAAGGGTTCTCCTGAAATTGCCAATCACTTAGAACTGTACCAGTCCACCATGGATTCTTTAAAATTGGATTCTAATGCGGACAGGATCAGATTCCTACCATGGGCATTTGATGGTAAATATCGCCACTACTTTATTTCATTTAGTGAGAGAGGAATTCAGGATAGGCAGGATGTTTTGCACAAGGTCAAATTAGAATTTGGCCCTTACCGTACTGTGACTGCTGCAAAACGTGATATCTATAAACTCACATGTAGACCCAATCAGAGTCCCCGGGAATTCCTCCCCATCCTTAAAAATGCCTATGGGTTGGCGTATAGATCCCCAAACTGGGAGTCTGAAGAGTTCAAACAGCTGTTTTATGATGCAATGCCCATGCAAATTAGGCTTAGCTTGGCTAGAGATCTTGATCTCAAAGCTCCCTTGGACAGGTTGGTGACGGCTGCCACCTCACTGTATAACATCAGTGAATGCCATGCTACAGGTGAGAGGAGATATAAAAAGTCCCCAGAACAAAGCATAGCAGAAGCTAAGGTAAACCCTAGCTTCAAATTTGAAACGCAGCCACGTAAATACCCTCAGTCTACAGGACTTGTCCAACAAACCCAGCGACAACAGTTAGGACCCAAGCAAACAAGACCTCAGAGCCCCAATGGGCCAGAGGGGGATAACTCTAGTGCTGGCAGGTTTAACTACCGTCCCCAATATTACAATAGGGGTCCCCAAGGGGGATACAGGCGCTGGAACAACAGGCCCAGACAACAGTAGGAAAATAGGCCTGAATCCCCTACCTCACCTAGAAGTCGGTCACCCACTTCTAATAAGGGCATACCAGAGGTCCAAACTGTGCGCAAACCAAACAATCGTTTGGATCAGTTGGCAGATCAAGTGGCCAAATTACAGGAGATCGTTAGTAAAATGTCCCAGGTGTCAACTGGAAAACAGCCTGAGTCTTTTTTAGGGGCAACTGCAGGACCCAGCTCAGCCCCATAATGCAGGCAGGGCAGGGTCAGAGCCCAGGCCAGTGCAAGGCTACTGAGATGGTTGTAAAAGAATCTAATGTGATTTCTAATCCTACTTTGCCTTGCAGTGTTCTTGTCCCTAAAATTGAGGCCAAGGAGGAGATGTCTAACATGTTGTCTATATTACAGTCTAATCATGATGATTCCTGCACTAATGTGTCTTCTCCAGTGAGTGATCCTATCATCTCAGCGTCAATCTGCGAGCTGCCGTCTGTCAGCTGTGATCCAGTGTTCTCCGAAGGTGGGGGCTGCTGCTGCCACCGCGAGCAGCCGGAATTCCAAGAATTCATCAGAGGTCGCGACGCTGCAGAAAGGTCAAATCCTTAACAAATGTCAAATAAGTGATCACCCTAATTTTTTATGTGATTTGTTTCAGATAGAAGGCCGATATTTTCTTGATTCCTATCTCCAAGATGAACTTATCGGACCAATCAGGGGTTTACTTGACACAGGATCACAAGCCACTATATTGTCATATAGTTACTTCCAACAGGCATTAGAGGTGACAGCAAAGAAGCCGAAACTGAAATAGTTTGATGGCTCTTTGATATGTGTCGACAGAGACACTTTGCAGCTCGCCAATACATGGAGAATCTACACAAGAACCTTCAGCATGCTTTTGCATTTGCCCAGAAAAATCTGGAGAAAGTAGCCGTGAGCGCAAAAACCTACTATGATCTGAAGACTACTCAAAGGGAGTACCAAATCAGGTTGATCTCTATAACTTCGCCCGAGATCAGGTGAAGGAAAGGAAGTTCCTGCCTTTCTGGAAGGGACCCTATCTTATCACTGACAAATTGTCACCTGTGGTCTACAAGATCAAAATTCCTAAGGGGGATGAATTTATAGAGAAATGGGTGCACATTAATCAATTACGTGCTTGTCATCCTAGTTCACAACTTCGCCAAATGGAAGGATTGCCGGATGATGAAGAGTAAAGAGATAACAAGGTTCCAGCTAAAGACGGAAACCCAGGATTGGTATAGTATGAACATACAAATGTACTAACCTATCCTCATGTATTTTCCCCTGTAACTAATTATCTCTTGACTCACTTTTGTATCGAGAACTTGCTCTGTCCAAGAAAAGAAACGATGACAAATCAAAGATGTATGGTAGTATTAACTCTTTTCTTGCAGGAGTGATAAAAAGTGGAAGATGCATGTACTTATGTTTGTCATACAATATATTACAGGCGCAAAATGGCACAAAGGGTTGTTGCCGTTATCTACATTGTCCTGATCTTGGGGAAGGAGTTCCAGGCCGAGCCGATTGCTGTACCAGGCCCTTCATCTGGGATCATGCTACAGGATACCACGGGATTCATCTTGATGAATAAGAGGATTCTATCCCAAAAGATCTACGTCAGTTTGGACCCACGTGTCTTCGTCGAGAAACAGTTCAACATTTCTGAGATTTCGTCTCCGGAGATAAAGATTTGGTATCAAATGCACATCGGCTATTCCCAAGAAAGGGTTACACAGATCCTGGAACAGACAAGGAAAACCATGACCAGAGAACAGTTTTCAACAAGTCGACGACCAAAGCCGTTCATTTCTGAGATTACAGCCACCATAATCTTTGCCGTAGTGGGCACTGTCATTGCCACCGGTGTATCAGCTGTTAATTCCATCTCTATTAAGACATTGGAACTTGAGATCGGTTCACTGAAAAGGAACCTAATGAGTATTCATGCAGAGATGGAGAACCAGAAAAAACATTTATCGGACTTATATTCCGTTGTAGAGGATACTGTCGTTACCACCAACTTTCACTCAAAGTTATTGACTCATTCAATAAATCTTCATGAGAGTCACGAACAGTTTAAACAAGAACTAATGTCTCTGAAGAATCCGAATGAAAAGCCCTTTGTGACATTCCAATGTAGTCCAACTTCTCTATTGGATTACATTGTAATGAAGGGGGATTTTGTTGTGCTTTTTCATAAGTTTAAACAGTTATATCTACTTATTTTAGTTATAATGGGTATTCATTGCCTTTAAGAGCGATGTTGATTTATATTCACTGTTTTGTATGAAGTTTCATGTAGGCCAAAGTAAGTCCATGAGAAGACTACTGTACTGTTCAAAAACTAGTGTTATTGTAACAATATATTATACATTTAGAAAGTTAGAAGATACACCGCACCTGCAGATTGAGGTTTTATTGTTTTTCCTATCTGAACATGAATTCCACAGTGTGAGAATGGTCTAGATGTTCCTCAAAGTATATATTCATGTATCAAAGTTTGTCCCTCAGCCCTGAGACAAGGCCCCAGATGTCAGAGGTGTGAAGTGTTGAAAATATTAGCCATGTATGAGTTAACCCTTAATGGTATTGATGCTTATTGCTTATACAACAGTGCCATCTAGATATAAGCGGTTAATACTACATCAGTAGCAAAATTGCATTCTGGGTAGTATTATGACGCCATGCTCCTTATCAATGCACACACCCCTCTAACAATGATTGGAAAGTTACAAACTCGGAGGGCGTGTTCATCTGATAAGTTTTGGGTTAAGAAACCAGTTACCGGAAAGAAAAAAAAAAAAGGGAGAAAAGAAAAAAAGAGAAAACAAACATTTGGATTATAGATCTCTGGAGAATCATTTGGATTATCGGGAAAAACTCGTGAGAGCTGGCTGCCCCAAGACTCTGCACATCACTTGACCCTTGGGTAATGTATATTTTGTTTTATGTAGTATTGATCTAAATTAATTGGCTTGATACTTAGCCAGATACCCGCTCATTTGCGGATGTGTTACGTTAGTCGCTACATCCGTATTTTCTCTGCTTTCAGTTACGATGCATATAACTGAAACAAGGGGATAATATTGGAGAAACTCTTTGTTGGGAATCTTTGAATTCCCTAGTTTGATATCAAGCCAATAATTTATACGTTTTGTTGCAATACTACCATTATCTGAAAGATTGGTCATCATTTTTGGGCGGAGCAAGGGCTCGTATCTGTCATCTTCTTGATTGAGTTTTCCGCATAATCCATTGATTGTATATTTCTCACAAAATTTAAAGCTGTATTGCATAATATTCTTGTGTTGGTTGAGTAGTGTTTTGGTGGTATCATATAGTGGTGAATTCTGGGTACTGCATATCATTGTATATTATTGAAATTTATGTTGATTCATTTTCGTTTGTATTTTAACCTATTGTATAATAAACCATTTATATTTTTGCATAGACGCTTGTACCCTGTTTTACTGATTGCACAAAATAATCAGTTTCTCGATTGAACTCTTTATATTTATATAAAGCATTCGCTTTATATACCCGACAGCACATGAAGTAACCTCTATTCCCCACCACTGAAAAATTTGCCGGTGGGTGACTAAAGCCTCCCAGACGCTGTGGGTCCTTTTTCAATTTAGCTTTGAAACGGTATTTACAATTAAAGATACCAAGATAATTCTTCTGAGGCACAGGTTTCCCCACATATTCACAACATTCAGCAAAAAGTCCATAATCAAATTAACTTCAGTAAAAGGATTATAAGCATGTACTATAATTTAAATGTCATGAAGACCAAACAACGGAGTTATCTTCACTCCCATTTATTTAGGATCTTCTGAATTGTTTCTGAACCATTCATATGCCTCCTAACAAAGGTTCTCATTAAGAAAAGTTACATCGTACACACCTGTTTTAGGGACGTTTTGGACACTATAAATTAGATGTCTCCCGTTCCAGCCTTCTTTTCCACGAGCTTTGTTCTGGTTCTGGCAAAGCTGCCAGTTCGGTTGATGTACTGCTCCAAATTAATTAAGATACGTGCACGGAGAGATCAGACAGACAACCCACTGCATGGGGTTAAAAAGGATCTCTGGTTTATTTCTGAAAACAACAGACAATACATAGTTTTCACGAGAGGAGGGAGTGAGAGGGGGGTGAAAGATAAAGTATATATTTTCTATTGGCTATGAACTCTCTACTTTTCTGTAACCTTGACGGCCAGAGGAAATTCCTCCTCCCTCCCCCCTTGCTCCTGGGTGAAACCGTTACTACTTCTTTCTTTGTAACTGCTTGCTTGAGCTGAACGGAAACCACAAAGAAACACATGATAAAAACACAAAGTAAGATTATAGTTTATAGGTGTAGGCTGAATGCCTGGCCGCCATCTTAGCTCAACAAGCAAGTATCCATTTTGTATCAATAGTCCATAACAGTCCCCCCTTGGAGACTTGATTGTAGACTTTCCCTTCGCCTAGCGAATCCCCTGGGCATACCATTCGTATCCTCTTCACCCGCAGTGGCGACAACCTACCCCTTATAGGTAGGCTCCCGGTTGCTCGGACTTGTGGTAATACCCTGGGATTCATCTCACCCTATCTCAGCCAGGCATCATTGTGAGGAGGGGGAGCTGTGTTGAACGATGTTTCCTTCTGTCCTTCCTCATCGTAGAGGAGCATAATAGGTCGTTCATCAGTTTTCTTCATTCTTTTTGAAAAGCGGGTCACACAAATAAGAACGAGCTTAATCACTACATATATCACCAATATTATTAGGGCTACCTGCAATATTACCTGGACAATTCCCATGAGCCAACCCCCAATACCTTTGAACCAGTTATTGGGGTTAAAGGAAGAGAAGGTATCAGACCACCATGTATCTTTACCAGCTTTATGTGCGTCCAGCCATTTATCCCTTAAATCCGCCATCTTCTCTATATCCACCTTAACTTGCAAATTACCCTGCGGGTCTATGTAATGGCAACAAGAGGGTCCCACAATCTGGCACATACCTCCATCTTTAGCTGTAACATAATCTAGAACTAATGTGTGTTGGTTGGTGACAATGATTAACTGGTTTTGCACAATGTTTGAGGTATTCATAAGTCTCATCACTTCCCATATTTGGTCATCCAGGTAGTCTGTTGCTACTACCAGATGATCCCACATCTGCGCTATCATGGGATATATGAAGATGGAACTAACAGTTTTGTTGGTAATGCTCATCTCTACTACATGTGGCTTGCCATTTGGTCTGGGTGTGTTATCTTTGGCCCTACGAT
The DNA here is from genome assembly GCF_014858855.1 of Bufo gargarizans. Taxonomy (NCBI): domain Eukaryota; kingdom Metazoa; phylum Chordata; class Amphibia; order Anura; family Bufonidae; genus Bufo; species Bufo gargarizans. Next base: position 277,111,416 of record NC_058084.1, on the reverse strand, counting down.
ACAAGGTGTGTTTAGGTACTGCATTTATGTCAATTTCAGAGTGTGGTACTATAAAGGTAGCAGGAGTAAGCCTGGCGATGGTGCACAGTCCTGTGACATTCTGGGATAACCATTTGTACGCTTTGTGTCCACAAACTAAGTACAGACGTGGACAAAATTGTTGGTACCCTTTGGTCAATGAAAGAAAAAGTCACAATGGTCACAGAAATAACTTTAATCTGACAAAAGTAATAATAAATTAAAATTCTATAAATGTTAACCAATGAAAGTCAGACATTGTTTTTCAACCATGCTTCAACAGAATTATGTAAAAAAATAAACTCATGAAACAGGCATGGACAAAAATGATGGTACCCCTAGAAAACACAGAACATAATGTGACCAAAGGGACATGTTAATTCAAGGTGTGTCCACTAATTAGCATCACAGGTGTCTACAACCTTGTAATCAGCCATTGGGCCTATATATATGGCTCCAGGTAATCACTGTGTTGTTTGGTGATATGGTGTGTACCACACTCGACATGGACCAGAGGAAGCAAAGGAAAGAGCTGTCTCAAGAGATCAGAAAGAAAATTATAGACAAGCATGTTAAAGGTAAAGGCTATAAGACCATCTCCAAGCAACTAGATGTTCCTGTGAGAACAGTTGCACATATTATTCATAAGTTTAAGATCCATGGGACTGTAGCCAACCTCCCTGGACGTGGCCGCAGGAGGAAAATTGATGACAAATCTAAGAGACGGATAATCCGAATGGTAACAAAAGAGCCTAGAAAGACTTCTAAAGAGATTCAAGGTGAACTTCATGCTCAAGGAACATCAGTGTCAGATCGCACCATCCGTCGTTGTTTGAGCCAAAGTGGACTACATGGGAGACGACCAAGGAGGACACCATTGTTGAAAACGAATCATAAAAAAGCAAGACTGGAATATGCCAAACTACATGTTGACAAGCCACAAAGCTTCTGGGAGAATGTCCTGTGGACAGATGAGACAAAAATCGAAGTTTTTGCCAAGGCACATCAGCTGTATGTTCACAGACGAAAAAATGAAGCATATCAAGAAAAGAACACTGTCCCTACTGTGAAACATGGAGGAGGCTCTGTTATGTTCTGGGGCTGCTTTGCTGCGTCTGGCACAGGGTGTCTTGAATCTGTGCAGGGTACAATGAAATCTCAAGACTATCAAGGAATTCTAGAGAGAAATGTACTAGCCAGTGTCAGAAAGCTTGGTCTCAGTCGCAGGTCATGGGTCTTGCAACAGGACAATGACCCAAAACACACCGCTAAAAACACCCAAGAATGGCTAAGAGGAAAAAATTGGACTATTCTAAAGTGGCCTTCTATGAGCCCTGACCTCAATCCTATTGAGCATCTTTGGAAGGAGCTGAAACATGCAGTCTGGAAAAGGCACCCTTCAAACCGGACACAACTGGAGCAGTTTGCTCATGAGGAGTGGGCCAAAATACCTGCTGAGAGGTGCAGATGTCTCATTGACAGTTACAGGAAGCGTTTGATTGCAGTGATTGCCTCAAAAGGTTGCGCAACAAAATATTAAGTTAGGGGTACCATCATTTTTGTCCATGCCTGTTTCATGAGTTTATTTTTTTACATAATTCTGTTGAAGCATGGTTGAAAAACAATGTCTGACTTTCATTGGTTAACATTTATAGAATTTTAATTTATTATTACTTTTGTCAGATTAAAGTTATTTCTGTGACCATTGTGACTTTTTCTTTCATTGACCAAAGGGTACCAACAATTTTGTCCACGTCTGTATATGTCGTCTGGAACTGCTACTGCTGTGCCATTGAATAATCGGGTAATTAGTTTGGCTAATTGTATCCCTTTCGCCAACTCATATCCTTTTGAATGACTTTCGGTGTCGTTAGCTAATATACCTGTCAGGAGATCCTGTACAGTACGGTTGTTACAGGGCAGATCCTTTCCGTTCTCAGCATCTACACCAATACACTGCACGTGGCTGTCTGTTTTTGAATCATTGCAACCTGAGTGTATGTGTGGACTAAATGTCATACCTTTGGTTTGTACTTGGAGACAATATCAGTGTGTCCAGCTAGGAAAACATGTGACATTAGCCCAGTGTCCCTCTTGCCAAGGAGTAGAGCTATAATCTACCGAGGGTCCTGATCTGTTTATCATGAGCCATGGGGCATCTGCCCACCCTGCAACAGGTAAGGCTACTTCCCTGTCCTTGTGTGTACTGGATTTAACTTGGTGTATACTAGTGAGAAAGATGGTAGAATTAGACAGGTCAATCAGTTCAGAAAGGTCCAGGGGTATTGCAAAATAAGGCATACTGGTTGAACTCACGGGACTGTGGGTACAGATCCAACAATCTCTGAGTGTCTCAACCCCTGGACTAGAATTTGATGGTGCCGTGTCAGTGTATTGTCCCATTCATTACCCAGTGGCGTGAACACTGCTGATATGCCCACTGTCAAAGTCATGATCAGTATGTGAATCCTCATGGCTTATTGTTCCAGGGTCGTCGGGACAGCCTTTTCACTCTTTTACAATGTGAGGCGTGGATCCAGGTAAGCCTCCCTTCGAGTTTCACAGAGGTCGGGGTAGTCAGCAACACCTGGTACGGCCCCTCGTATCGTGGTTCGATGGTGTTTCTGACGTATTTCTTTACCACCACCCACTCTCCAGGTTTGAGATTGTGTATTCCCTCTAAGGAGTCAGGATCTGGAATGGAAGAGAAAACTTGTGCACGTATGTTAGACAATTGTTTACTCAGGGCAATCACATATTTAGCAACAGATTCATAATGCATTTGCAATTGCTGTGGGAAGTACTGTCCCATCCTAGGCCGTGTCCTAAACAAAATTTGGTGTGGAGGCCTAGGGGTGTGTCTAACTGAAAATAGTGCTATTGGCAGGCATTGTACCCAACTGAGCCCTGTCTCCCCAGTCATTTTCAGCATCTTGGACTTCAGTACCCCGTTCAGTCGTTTGACTTTGTCGCCGCTTTGGGGTCTGTAGGGTGTGTGATAGGCTAAGTGTGACCCTACCATCTTCCAGACTTCTTGGGTTAATCTAGCAGTGAATGCTGGGCCCTGATCACTCTCAATGACCTCAGGTACTCCGAACCTACAGACAAGCTCCTGCATCAGTTTTTTTGCAGTAGTGGTTGCTGTCTGGTTTCGGACGGGGTAGGCTTCTGGCCACCCAGAGAACAAGTCTATCACTACTAGCACATATTGAAACCCTTGGCACATTGGCATCTGGATGTGGTCAATTTGAATCCGTTGGAACGGGTACTGGGCTTTGGGGAGACATTTGGTTGGTGTAGGCTCAGGTCTTCCCGGGTTGCACTGCGCACAGATGATGCAAGACTGAGTATGCCTCACCAGGACAGGGGTTATCCCTGGGGCCATTGTCTATTAGTTCTTTCATGATGGTCTTAGATTGGTGGGTGGGCCCATGAGCTATTGAAGCTATCAGAGGATAGAGAGCTTTGGGCAGAGATGCTCTCCTTCCTTGGGTCCACAGTCCAGATTCTTTCTCTTCTTGGGCTGACTCTTTTAGCCAATCATATTTTTCTTGTGGCGTGGCCTGTTTCTGTATTTGTTTCAGGAGGTCCCATGTGATTTCTTCTTGTTCCAGGTCTTCCTGTGTTATCATAATCTGGTCTGACTGGACTCTTTCCTCTTTCACTGCTGCTTCCTTGGCCGCTTGGTCAGCTAGGGTGTTTCCTCTGGCTTCAGAGGTGTCAGCTTGAGTGTGCCTGTAGATCAATAAAATCTTCAGATTCTCCAGTATACCCCCCCCCCTTGGAAGAGGAAGGAGTGCAGCAGGATTGAGGATGTGGCACCTCTGTGTCACGAGGGTGTCAAGAGCCACGTCTGACTCCGTTATACCCGGGGTCAGGAAGTCGCAGCGGGTGGCTGCGCGCTCTATGTCTAAAGATCACGTTGTTTCTTAGTGATTGTTTTCTGTGTTTGCCTTGCAATCCTTTTTGTCTCACTCAGGGATCCATAGCTTCTCCTCCTCAGCTGTTTCTTGTCTGCCACTCCCAAACTCCTTATATTCTCCTCTCACACTTCTCTAGTTGCCAGTTATAGAGCTTCCTGCCTGGACTTCTATACTGACCCACTGGAGCTGTGAATCCTGGTTGTTGTTCCAGAGTGCTACCATCCGGATCCCTGTTGGGCTTTTTGTTGTCTCCTGTTGTCGCCCACCTGGGATTATATGTTGAGTCTGTATTGTCTGTCCTCCCCTTGGTGTTTTCCTTTAGAGCTAGTGGTGCGGACTAGTGTTCCCACCACCCTGTTCACTATCTAGGGCTCATCTTAGGGAAAGCCAGGGTTTTAGGCACGTGATCGGCGTACGGGTGAGGAACCCGTCTAGGGACGTCAGGGCAGCCAGGTGCCAGCCGCAAGGTGAGTCAGGGGTCACCACCTTCCCTCTCACTTGGGCAGGGCCTTCCTCTTTCCCTCCCTGTGTGTCACGTATGTGATAGTCACGCCGATCGTGATATTATAACTGGCCCTTATTTTTTGGGAGAAAAAAAAAAAATATAAGAATTATTCAGTGATCGTTAAACCCCTTACTGACATGACTAGGAAGGGGACTGATTTTTCTAAATGGTCTGACGCCGCTAAAATTGCATTTTCCTCTCTAAAAGAGAGATTTACCTCGGCACCTGCTCTAATCCAACCTGATGTCTCCCAGCCTTTTATTGTTGAAGTAGATGCGTCAGAGGTGGGAGTGGGGGCTGTATTGTCTCAGGGTCCGTCTCCTGGCAAATGGCGTCCTTGCGCTTTCTTTTCCAAAAAGTTATCTACAGCAGAAAAGAACTATGATATTGGAAATAGGGAACTGTTGGCGATTAAACTGACGTTTGAAGAGTGGCGTCACTTCTTAGAGGGAGCAATCCACCCCGTCACGGTGATTACGGATCACAAAAACCTTTTGTACCTAGAATCGGCTAAGCGTCTCACCCCTAGACAAGCTAGGTGGTCGCTATTCTTTACCAGATTTAACTTTGTAATCACCTATCGTCCTGGGGCAAAAAATACCAAGGCAGACGCATTATCTCGTAGTTTCCCTGGAGGGGGTAATGTTAGTGATCCAGTACCTATTTTACAAAGAGGAGTGGTTGTCTCTGCTGTACACTCTGTTCTAGAGGGAAAGGTGTTAGAGGCCCAGGGGGACGCCCCGGCCTCTTGCCCCTCAGAGAAATTGTTTGTACCATTAAACCTGCGTCTTGAATTATTAAAGGAACATCATAATTCGGCACTTGCTGGGCATCCGGGTAGTAAAGCAACCTTGGAGCTATTGTCTCGTCGTTTTTGGTGGCCAAGGTTGCGTCAGGATGTAATGGATTTCGTGTCTACTTGTTCTACTTGTGCACGCGCGAAAGTCTCTCATACACGTCCAGCAGGGTCTTTATTGCCACTTTTCATCCCCAATAGGCCATGGACACATCTGTCAATGGATTTCATCACTGACTTACCTTTGTCTGCGGGTAAAACAGTTATCTTGGTAGTAGTAGACAGGTTTAGCAAAATGGTACACTTTATTGCGCTACCCGCACTTCCTAATGCTAAGACTCTTGCTCAGGTGTTTATCAGTGAAATCGTGAAGCTTCACGGGGTCCCTTCCGATGTGGTTTCGGATCGGGGAACCCAGTTTATTTCTAAGTTTTGGAAAGCTTTTTGTTCCCGTTTGGGGGTACACTTGTCCTTTTCCTCAGCTTTCCATCCTCAGTCGAATGGACAGACTGAGCGTACCAACCAAAACCTAGAAACATATTTAAGGTGTTTTGTGTCTGAAAACCAAGAGGTGTGGTCATCATATTTACCGTTAGCCGAGTTTGCCATAAATAATCGCTGTCAGGAATCCACTGGCAAGTCACCATTTCTTGGTGCATACGGTTTTCATCCCCAATTTTGTACTTTCAAAGAGGGGGGGGTCTTCTGGGGTTCCCGAAGAGGAACGGTTTTCTTCATCTCTTTCATCGGTATGGCAGAAGGTGCAAGCTAACTTGAAAGATATGAGTGGTAAATATAAATGCATGGCCGATAAGAAACGGTCGCCAGGTCCGGACCTAGGAGTGAATGACTATGTGTGGTTGTCTACTAGGAGTATTAAGTTGAAGGTTCCCTCTTGGAAACTGGGCCCTAGGTTCATTGGTCCTTATAAAATAGTAGCCGTCATTAACCCTGTGGCTTTTCGCCTGGAGCTACCTCAGACTTTTAAGATCCATAACGTCTTCCATAAATCGTTACTCAAGAAGTATGTTCCACCTCTAGAACCATCACCGCTGCCACCTCCTCCTGTTATTGTGGATGGTAATCTGGAGTTTCAAATATCCAGAATTGTTGATTCTCGTCGGGTCCGCCGCTCTCTTCAGTATCTGGTGCATTGGAGGGGTTACGGTCCCGAGGAAAGAATGTGGGTTCCAGCGTCAGAGGTAAACGCCAACAGGTTAATTCAGGCTTTCCATGCCTCTCATCCTGAGAGACCTGGTCCTGAGTGTCCGGAGGCCCCTCGTGAAAGGGGGGGTACTGTCACGAGGGTGTCAAGAGCCACGTCTGACTCTGTTATACCCGGGGTCAGGAAGTCGCAGCGGGTGGCTGCGCGCTCTATGTCTAAAGATCACGTTGTTTCTTAGTGATTGTTTTCTGTGTTTGCCTTGCAATCCTTTTTGTCTCACTCAGGGATCCGTAGCTTCTCCTCCTCAGCTGTTTCTTGTCTGCCACTCCCAACCTCCTTATATTCTCCTCTCACACTTCTCTTGTTGCCAGTTATAGAGCTTCCTGCCTGGACTTCTATACTGACCCACTGGAGCTGTGAATCCTGGTTGTTGTTCCAGAGTGCTACCCTCCGGATCCCTGTTGGGCTTTTTGTTGTCTCCTGTTGTCGCCCACCTGGGATTATATGTTGAGTCTGTATTGTCTGTCCTCCCCTTGGTGTTTTCCTTTAGAGCTAGTGGTGCAGACTAGTGTTCCCACCACCCTGTTCACTATCTAGGGCTCATCTTAGGGAAAGCCAGGGTTTTAGGCACGTGATCGGCGTACGGGTGAGGAACCCGTCTAGGGATGTCAGGGCAGCCAGGTGCCAGCCGCAAGGTGAGTCAGGGGTCACCACCTTCCCTCTCACTTGGGCAGGGCCTTCCTCTTTCCCTCCCTCTGTGTCACGTATGTGATAGTCACGCCGATCGTGATACTCTGAATGGTGACATTATCTGGCAGAAGCAAACTACACTGAAGCCGGAGGTGGCGCTGTGCAGTGAGGTGTTTAGGTTGAGTCTGCTGGAGGATGGCAGAAATGTCATGGGGAGCCAGTATAGTGAGGGGATGACCTAGTACCATATCAGAAGTGGTGGCCAGCAGGGCACTGGCTGCATGTACAGCTCTGACACAGGAAGGGGCTTCTCTGGCTACTGGGTCCAGTCTCTTTGTATGGTAGGACTTTGGGGTCCTTCAGGGTCACAGTGACTGGTGGGACATTGAGGTATCCAATATCCTGGGGTCCTCTGGCCCAGAGAGTATTGGGGATGAGGTGCAAAATGGTTTGCAGCGAATCCCCTTGCTCATATGAATCAGTGCAGAATTTTATTGTCAGACATCCGGCAGCCGTCACATAATTTGAGTGAAAACCACAAAGACCAAGAAGCGAGACAGTTTCTTATCAGAAAGAGGAGCTTAAACTAACACAGCAGAAACTAACATTTCTGTGAAAAGAAAAAAAAGGTGGGGGTCAACTGACCCCCCGCAGCTGTCCTGCAATGTGGTGGAATGATCTGCTAATTTAGCTTTTGTCCATTTCTGTAGTTGTTCTATAAAGAATTCTCCAGACTCATGATCCCGGGGGTCAAAGTTAGCACCTTTAAGTTCAGGGATGTGGATTTGATCCATCATCAGTGAGGAGTATTCACCTGTCTTGTTTTCCACTATACTTTGCAGGTCCGACCATGTGCACCCATAGGTTTGATGCACTTGGGACAGTTTCCTGAAAAAGGGCTTGGGATGGGTCTCATGGTCAGGCAGTAAATTCACTATGGTGAATAACTGTTGTGGGGTGAAAGACACATATTTTGGTGGTCCCTGTGGCCGGTTAAGTGCTAGGGCTTCTTTCAGTGTCTCAAGGTTTCCCTGCTCAATTTTCTGTAAGTTCTTTTGTAACTCTGTAATCTGACCCTGCCGTATTTGATCTTGTGAACGTCGTGATGGGCGCACGGTCATGGGTACAGTCCACTGTGGTGCCAGGGATAAAGTTAGCGGATCACCGTAGTCTGTCGGGGTACACCGCGAAGGAGTCTGCATATTACCCGGTGCATTTTGTATGCCCATTGTGGATTCTGCAGCACCGTCTGCATCCCCCTGTTCTGCTTCATCAGGTTGCCCCCCTACCATTATAGGAGTAAGGGTGGCAGGTGAGTGGGGTAGCATGAATGTACCGTCTGGGTTAACCATGGGGTACAAGGTAGTAGGAAGGGGCAAGGGTGTCATAGGAGTGACGGGGGGGTCCGGACCGAATGATATTAAAGGTCCGTTCATGGGCGTTGCCTGGGGTCAAGATGGCGCTGTAGCTAACACGGGAAGTGATGGGACGTGCCGGGGGGTAGTTACCAAGGTGTGGTTTTGTGGGTGGGGAACCCCACAGGGAAGGCACGTATCACGGGAGGAGGGATTCTGTTGATCACATGTTTTGCAGGTCCACCCACCTGCTTTCTTCCCGGCGCCATTATAGGGTGGTGGCAAGTCTTACATAAATATCTCTGTCTTTTCTCATCAAAATTTAGTTCCCCCCCAGTCTGTTCAAATTCTTTACTACAGTCCAACCACACACGGACCATGTCTGTCAATTTATCATCTTCTAACTTCCCTCTCTTCTCGTTTAACAACACTTGCCAGGTGGCAATACATAGGATGCCTCCTTTACAGACACTATAACTCTTCTCCAACTTAGTTAATCATTTTATGAAACGTTTGCCTCTCCTGTCCGCCACGTACTGTTCAAGTGAACAGTAACCCTTCGGGACACTTTCCTCATTTCCCATTATCTCTCGTACCTACTGAAGCCGCCTAAAGACCTCTGCATAGAGTAATCACTGGACGTGAAGACCTTTGAGTCCCGGTCAGCACACTCTGGGCTACTGCGAACCGCTCTCCACCCATCTGTGATCGTCCCCTTTATGGAGATTCGAGTCAGACACCGGGCTGAACTCCGATACAGGCACACAGGAGAACTCTGTGTCTCCAGTCAATGATACTTGTCAACAGGGTCTTCACAACTTATAGGCACAACACAGTACATCAAGACTTAAAAAAAAACATATGGGGTTCTTACTTTCATGCCCTCGAGGACGTCCCAGACTGCTTCCGCACCCCTCCCTCAGACGAACACCAAGAGGCTACACCAGGGGACACTTTATAGGCAAGATGACTCAATTTTCCTACCTCATATCACGGGTTGCGATCCCGGTGTCCGTTAGTGCGCCTCTCCTCGTCTGGTCTCTGGGGGTACGGGAACAGAGGGTCCAATCCTCGAGCCCCACGATTGGCGCCAAAATTGTTCTGGTTCTGGCAAAGCTGCCAGTTCGGTTGATGTACTGCTCCAAATTAATTAAGATACGTGCACGGAGAGATCAGACAGACAACCCACTGCATGGGGTTAAAAAGGATCTCTGGTTTATTTCTGAAAACAACAGACAATACATAGTTTTCACGAGAGGAGGGAGTGAGAGGGGGGTGAAAGATAAAGTATATATTTTCTATTGGCTATGAACTCTCTACTTTTCTGTAACCTTGACGGCCAGAGGAAATTCCTCCTCCCTCCCCCCTTGCTCCTGGGTGAAACCGTTACTACTTCTTTCTTTGTAACTGCTTGCTTGAGCTGAACGGAAATCACAAAGAAACACATGATAAAAACACAAAGTAAGATTCTAGTTTATAGGTGTAGGCTGAATGCCTGGCCGCCATCTTAGCTCAACAAGCAAGTATTCATTTTGTATCAATAGTCCATAACACTTGATCACAATAAATTATTATTTACAAAGTATTCTTTATTGTATCCTTCGGGTCCACTTCCAAACGAATGGTGTGCAGGATTCCAGCCATCTTTAGGAGCTGTCAGCCAAAGCCACAGAGAAAAAAAGGTCTCCCTTAAGAAATGAAACCAAATAAGCTCCTCGCACCCTCTGACTACATCCGGGCATGCCTTGATTGTAATCAGAAGATCGAGATGGAGAAATCCGAGACTCATCTGACTGAGAGCCAGTAAGCCTCAAAGTTGCTTGATTTGAGTTGGATGGCTTGGGGGACCTACGCACCTACATCATTATCATTAGGATGAGAAACATTGTAAAAAATTTTTGGGGATGCTGGCTAACTCTTCTCTCACTGCTTAAGAAGGCTGCATAAAATTTTTTAGTTTTCTAATTGTCCTAACATTTATATTCTATATTGTTTTGTCATGTAAACTAAATTTACATAAATATGAGCATATGTGAAAGACCTGCAAATTAGCATAATCTGCCTTGTTTTTCAGCTGAAACACTATTTGCATTACAGCCAAGAATGTAAGGCTACTTTCACACTAGCGGCAGGACGGATCCGATATATATATATATATATATATATATATTTATTCATACTTCTGATCTATATGAATGTATAATATGTGGGAAACTACTACTGATGTTTTAGCCATAATATATTTACATATATTATAATACATTATATATTCTTAATATATAATATATGTAAATATATTATGGCTAAAAACTTATATATATATGTTTAAAATAAATTTAGCCTCTATTTCTGAAAGGTTTGTCGGGATTCGGACTCACAACCTTCTACATTACAGCCCAGAATGTAAACCACTACACTATAGAGCTGCATGGCCAGTTACAAAAAAAATTAAATATGAGACTTCTACTAGTAAGTATTCCTATACAGCAGAAGGCTCATATTTCTATTTTTAAAGTACCCGTCCATGCAGCTCTATAGTGTAGTGGTTAAGATTCTTGGCTGTAATGTAAAAGGCTGCGAGTTTGAATCCTGCCAGAAACTTTTCAGAAATACAGGCTAAATTAGATTTAAATACACTGGTGTGTCCCCAAGCACTGACTCCATATATGGACATAGCTATATATGGAGTCAAAGCAGGGACTCCTAAGCCGAACTAGAGTCCCAACACCCCTCTTCAGAGCAATGGGTGCCCAGTTTAATTCTTGAGTTCTCCCATTGACTTCCATTGTGCTCGGGTGCTCTCTAGAGCACCCGAGCATCGGGAAGTGTTCTACTCGAGTACCAGAGCACACAAGCACTTTGGATCTCGACCAACACTAGTAATCAGTTATTTTAAAAATAAAATAATATAGTATATACTTTTTTTAATTAAAGATAGGTAGGAAAATATTTATAATAAAAGTTAATTAATGATAGGTTAAATAATAACTATAAAAAAAGTATGGTTGATAGCATGATAAGGATAAAGAGAAGCTATATATAATAAGTGAAAAAATATTATAGCTTTATCTAGTAATACTTTTTTTTTATATTCGTGATTATGAAGATATAGCACTATATTCTAGAATTTCCCAAATTCTCAAAGTGCTGATATTCGCGATAAAAATTAGCAATTAGAATATTCGGGCTCAACACTATTTGTAATCCAAAAACAGGAGTAGAATCTACAGGGCAAAAGTATAATGGAAATATTTGTACCTCTTCCTGGTTTTGTTTTACAAATACATCACTGAAAATCGCTGATGTGAGCTAGTTTAATAGGGTTAATTCTGGTGACAGAAGCCCTTTAAGGTGGTTACTGGTTGCACACCACTTTCTAGGGGAAAAGTCACAGCTGTTTTTATTGCAGTTTAAGTAAAAGCAAATAGTGGATCCAGCAGGAAGACGTATAAGTCCTTCCTTTACATTTTTCACTCATTTGCAATTAATTTCCAACTTTGGCTCAAAATCAGCAAAAATAAAAATAAAAATTCCAGGAAGTGCTCAACTCCATATGCAGTGGCACATCTATTCCGGGGGGCAGATCCTGCACTTGTAGTCTGCTGCTAACGGCCATTAGCAGTGGACCACAAGTGCAGGATCTGCCCTCCCGCTATAGATGCGCCGCCACTGCATATGGGGTTGAGCACTTTCTGCTTTTTATTACCACGCCAATTTGTAGTTTATATATAGAATTGTTTGGAGGTTTATTTCCATCAACTGGCAACATTATGGTGCTCATGTGAGGCCTGGCTGTATCAGCCAGTCTTGAGTGGGGCTTAAAGCTCTCTGCTTCCACCCATTGTAAGTATGGCTGCAAGTTTGTTGATCACGCTGCCTTCTGAGTGCAAAAGTTCTAATCCCAGACCCTCTTTTTTCTCCAATGCTCAGGTTGTTTCACTTTGTAGCCACACAATTGGGGACCTTAAAACCAGCAGGGCTCAATGTGGAGTTCGATCTAAAACCGTGTCTAGTAGAGTAAAGAGGGAGCCATGGGAGGGTGCCGCTACCATGGTGGATCCATGCAGGATAGTGGAATTCCTTCCTTGTAGTGTTATGTTATCAGGTGGTGTGTTGCCGCTGTCCTTGGATGCTCGACTATGAATGAAGCGATTGTGGTGGGCTGTCATTGGCTCAAGGGGAATCATGCGATTCTGGTGTCAGCAATCCCGTATTTATGAATGAGAATGGAGGGAGGGAGTTGTTTTGTATTGTATGCTCTGTTTATTTATGTTATTTTGTTATTTCATATCAGTATGTTTCGGGCCGGATAATAAGGCTACTTTCACACTTGCATTCGGGGTTCCGCTTGTGAGTTCCGTTTGAAGGCTCTCACAGGCAGCCCCGAACGGATCCGTACAGCCTCAATGCATTCTGAGTGGATGCGGATCCGCTCAGAGTGCCTCAGTTTGGCCTCCGTTCCGCTCGGTGGACGGACACCCGAACGCAGCTTGCAGCGTTCGGGTGTCCGCCTGGCCGTGCGGAGCCAGATGGATCCGTCCGGACTTGCGGTGTAGGTCGGTGGGGACGTATCCGTTTGAGGTTGACACAATATGGTGCGATTTCGGACGGATCCGTCCCCCATTGACTTTCGGTGCGGGTCCGTCTGACTAACTTTTACACTTAGAATTTTTTCAGAAATATAATGCAGACGGATCCGTTCTGAATGGATCCCATCGTACAATCACTCAGAATTGAGAAAGAACGAGTGAAACGTTTTCAAGACATCTACAGTACGTTCAGTTGCCTTGATTTATTCTTTACAGATATATTTTGTTGTAAAGTGGCACTTACTACTAAGGCTACTTTCACACTAGCGTTTCACGGATCCGCTTGAAGGGCATTTCAAACGGATCCGTCAATAAACTGACTAAACGGAGCCAAACGGACGCAATTCAGACGGATCCGTTCGTACGGATCCGTTTGTCACGTTGGTTTCCGTTTTGTCATCCGTTTTGAAAGGAAAAGCATCTCTAGGTTCCATCTTCATGTATTGAGATCTATAGGGTTGTAATGCTCCTATATTTCTCCATGGCTATCTTGTTGAAGTTCCAAAGCTGGTCCGACTTTCTTGTGCACGACTACATGCACTTAAAGATGTATAGTGTTCGTTAGCGGGCCATATGTCCCTGATCGTCATTGATAGTACATACAGGAGTACAGAGCATCATGATGCTGACCATGTTGTCCCGCAAATTGGGCTATTGTCCTGCACTCATATGATCTATTAGTGCAAGACTATATCCCCGTGGGCAGCTCAACTTGCACAGGATGATTGTATACTATAATGCTGTGTACTCTCGTGTGCACGATCAATGCCACTATGGGACATATGGCCCGCTCACGGACCATATGTCTCTTGTGGCATACAGTCGTGTGCAAGAGGCCTTAAAGGGGTTTTCTCATCTCATACAATGGGGGCATACCACTTTAAGGATATACCTACATTGTCTTATAGGCGCGGGTCCCACGGCTGGTACCCTCACATATATTGAGAACGAAGCTAAGAAAGTAGATGAGGTCGCACTGCGCTGCCGCCCTCCATCCATTTCTATAGTTGAGGCGGGGATTAGCGCTTGGCGGTGGACATACCATGGGAAATGTGTCCTACAGCAACAGTGCTCCCTGCTCCGTTCTCAATATAGGTGCGGGTCCTACCAATGTTACCCACACCTATCAGACAATGGGGGCATATTCAAGTGAAATCCCCCCATTGTCTATGTGAATACCCCTTTAAAAACTCTATGTCCCTTGTGGTAATCACACTAGTTATATTGGCGTCATCGGGAAATCATTAAACGTTAAAATCACAATTTATGAATTCCTGATGATGCTGACAGACCGTGACTACCACAAGGGCTCATATGAAAGGGCACAAGATTGAACAATGAACAAGCATTTGCTTGTTCATGTGCCAATCATAGGTTCTACGATCAATAAAGAGCCAAAATTTAGCTCATTATTGATGGTTAGGTTTTAATGGATCTTACGACATTGGCACTAATGCTGTTTTGATATAAAAACTACCAAGGGTGTTGTAATAAACGGACAGTAGTAAGACTAGGGTAGTTTTTATTTCAGCACGATTTCCCATGACCCGTTCTCTACCATGATTTTAAACTGATATAACTGCTCGGGCGTCATTGAGTCCATCAAACCGATCATGTTTAGCCCATAATGGTAGTTTGGGCTGAGTTGATACGCCGACTCCGCCCCTTCCCAGCGGCGAATCAAGTCAGCACCAAACTCCATTTGATGTCGGGCAAAACCTTCTAGAGCGTCGGAAACGACCTCTACAAGGTTCGCATAATCGGCTCGACTTGGCCTACCAGATCTCTGCCCGCTCACCAGGGCTCTTAAATTTTGACGGAAACCTAAGAGCCTCTGTTGAGCAGAGGGACCCGGTAGGGGACCCGGATTATCCTGAGCCGATGCATCAGGGACAGGAGGGCTGGCGCTGGCGATCTGTACTGGTTCCGCCTCAGGAGGTTGGTCAGGCTCCCGAGTGCTGCTGGCCCTTCTGTAGAAAAAAAAAAAGGAAAGTTAGGAATTGTTCTTTAAATAAAACATCCATGTTCTATGCTATGTCTACCGTATAGCATAGGGGGCTGTCCAAAACAGGGGAGCCAAACGCTCCGCTGTCTCAGACAGCCCCTTACACTCAGACGGAGAGAACAGTTGTCCATCTGACTGTGGGGGGCTGTCCAAAACAGGGGAGCCAAACGCTCCACTGTCTCGGACAGCCCCTTTACAATTTATTTTTTAAACAGTTGTTATAAATATTTACCTTTTTGGTACCATAGCCTTTCGTAGGAACCCCAGGGCCGCTGTATGGATGTATGTGGCCCCTGAGGTTCCTCCGGAGCCACTCGGGGCCTGACCCTCCTTGTTATAATCCCTCCTGAAGCGGTCCCGGATAGATCGCCAACGTGTTGTAACCAGTTTGACTATGGAAAAAAACAATAAAAACTAAAATCAGCATGATGAAAGGAAAACAACAATATTTTAATTTATTAAAATGCATATTGTTTTACTTACCATATTTCTCCTGAGCCGCCGCATCTAGATCCCCCCAGGTCTCTAAAACTTCTGCAGAGATGTCCCTCCAGAGCCGCTGGGTATGGCGATGATCGGCGTGGTGGCGGTCGGCATGGTCCCATAACGCTGGAAGCGCCTCCACCAGTCGGATGAGGAGCAGGTTATCGATGGTCGGAACCCCGAACTCCTCATCTTCCCTGGTGGAGCCTAGGGAACCCTGAAAAAAAAGGAAATACAAAATTTAATGTAAATCCTAATACAAAATGCTAATTAAAACTACTAAATTCAATACTTACACGTCTACGACCGCCACGATCATTCCCGCGGACTCTGGAGGCGACTGGGGGATTCTCGCTGGCGGCTCTAGGTGCAGATTGCTAATACAAATAATTTTTTTTTTAGAAGACTGTACTTAAACCAATTTTTAAGAAATATATATATATATATATATATATATATATATATATACTTACTTCTTGACAGCCCCGGTCCGGGCTTGGTCCACCTCCCCTGGACGCTGGCGATGCAGCAGGTGAGCTGGCCCCGGCAGCCACTTCCGGAGAGCCCTCCGCAGAAGATGATGAAGAAATCTATAATAAGAGCACATACTGATTAATGCAACGAATCGAACAGTAAAAAGTCCAAGTGTTGATTTTATACTTACGGGCCACTGGATACGGCGGCGCCTTCTGGGTGGGTTACGCCAGTCGATGGCTGATGTCTTCTTTGAGGACATCTGTACACAACAGAATACCAGACAAAATGCAAATAATGTTAAAGGAACTTGTAGAGCACTATTTCCTCATATATCAACATTTTTTTTTTAGTTTTTTTTAATACTTACTTTTTAAAATATAGATATGGGCTTCCCCACCGCAGATGTCTCTTTTTTTTTTTTTCTTTTTTTGGAACGACCCCAATAATAAAATGATTAAAAAAATAAATCCGACAGGAGCCATAATCCCCCCAAGTTACATAAACACCCCGAGAGACAGCAGCCCCGCATAGTGCCAGCAGCCCCCCACAATGACATCAGGCCCCCAGTTCCAAACAACTCTCCCACAGTGCCCTCAGCCCCCCCAATGCCAGCAGCCCCCACAGTTCCAGCCACAAACACCCCCGCAGTGCCAGCAGCAACCACAGTTCCAGCCACAAACACCCCCGCACTGCCAGAAGCACCACACAGTTCCAGCCACAAAAAACCCTGCAGTTCCATCCAGAAGCACCGCACAGTTCCAGCCACAAACACCCCCGCAGTGCCAGCAGCAACCACAGCTCCAGCCACAAACACCCCCGCACTGCCAGAAGCACCGCACAGTTCCAGCCACAAAAAACCCTGCAGTTCCATCCAGAAGCACCGCACAGTTCCAGCCACAAACACCCCCGCAGTGCCAGCAAACGGCACAGTTCCAGCCACAAACACCCCTGCAATGCCAGCAAACCGCACAGTTCCAGCCACAAACACCCCTGCAATGCCAGCAAACCGCACAGTTCCAGCCACAAACACCCCTGCAATGCCAGCAAACCGCACAGTTCCAGCCACAAACACCCCTGCAATGCCAGCAAACCGCACAGTTCCAGCCACAAACACCCCCGCACTGCCAGAAGCACCACACAGTTCCAGCCACAAAAAACCCTGCAGTTCCATCCAGAAGCACCGCACAGTTCCAGCCACAAACACCCCCGCAGTGCCAGCAGCAACCACAGTTCCAGCCACAAACACCCCCGCACTGCCAGAAGCACCGCACAGTTCCAGCCACAAAAAACCCTGCAGTTCCATCCAGAAGCACCGCACAGTTCCAGCCACAAACACCCCCGCAGTGCCAGCAAACGGCACAGTTCCAGCCACAAACACCCCTGCAATGCCAGCAAACCGCACAGTTCCAGCCACAAACACCCCTGCAATGCCAGCAAACCGCACAGTTCCAGCCACAAACACCCCCGCAGTGCCAGCAGCAACCACAGTTCCAGCCACACGCGCCCCCCCCCCCCCCCCCCCGGTGCCAGAAGCCCCCCATAAAGGCAGCCCACACCACCAGTGCCAGCGGCTCCCATTGTTCCAGACACACACACCCCTTCCCAAGTGCCAGCAGCCCCCCCACCCTAGAAATAGAGAGAGAGATAGATAGATAGATAGTAAAAAAAAGAGAGATAGACAAACAGACAAAACTTCATACACTTACAAGTCTCACCAAGTCGATGATCCAAAATGGCCGACGATGAGGGGGAGGGACAGGAAGTTACTGGGCATGCGCAGAAACATTAACGTTTTCGAACGGATCCGTGTCAAAGCGGAGCCAGGACAGACGGATCCGTCCCCATTGACTTCCATTGTAACTATGAACGGATCCGTACGCCTCCGCACGGCCAGGCGGACACCAAAACGCTGCAAGCTGCGTTCGGGTGTCTGCCTGCTGAGCGGAACGGAGGCCAAACGCTGCCAGACTGATGCATTCTGAGCGGATCCTTATCCATTCAGAATGCATTGTGGCAGTACGGATCCGTTCGGGGCCGCTTGTGAGAGCCTTTGAACGGAACTCACAAACGGAGCCCCGAACGCTAGTGTGAAAGTAGCCTAAATTTGTGACTTTTGTTCGTCAGTAAACTGGCATACAAACTGGATACATTCTCCCTATGTGAGAAACCACCCTAAGAGCCATGGGAGGTCATGAACTAAAGTGTTATTTTGCAATATTTTAGGTTTTTCAAACTCCCTTGCCACATTTCCAAAACATGCATGGCTATGAGCTTGCGACGGAGGGCCATGGATTGACATGTTGTATATTTTGTTGCAGGTCACACGTTGCAGCGATTTCTACTCCTTCACTAAGTTGCACGCGACAGGAGACTCCCCTACGACAGCCATATAACTTTTAAAATAGTCACACAGCAGCAATTTGCAGGCAAGTCGAACATATTTCTTTGTTGTACAACTTTTTCTGCAGCACATGTTGCCGTGTTCTTTGTACTGTGTAAAAGCAGCACAATAGATGGGGAATTTCTCCAACCTGCGAACTGATAAAACAGGTGGAAATTTTAATTGACACCTGAACACTATATAAAGTGCCCCAAATGCCACGTGTTTGTGTGGGAAAGGTGGGTGAGCAGATTGACTGACTGAAATAGTTCTTGTTTTTGCAGGTCTTTACAAACTTCTACATCTCGTGGATTACAAAGGATTATCTACAGCACAATTATTGCATTCAGTTTAGCAGGTGTTTCTAGATTCAACAAATTCTTGTGCCAAAAGATAAGTAGATTCAGAGCTCCTGGTGTTTTTAAACGATTACACAGCCTCATAACAATTAATATAGTGCTTCTCGGACTTTCCAGTCTCTTTTAGAATTTGCCATCGATTTCCAAACATGTTTATTACCGATATTGATTTGCTATGTATTGTGCTTTGGCCTCTACTGAATATTATTTATTAACAGTTGAATTATAGAAAAGTACCGTATGTCTAGGACACATGATTTAACTTGGGAGTGCTTGGATAACACTGCTGCCTTTGAATACAAAAGGTCATGGGCAGATTCCATCAAAACCCTGCAGAAAATAAATTCTCACTAATAGGGATGAGCGAACTCGAACTGTATAGTTCGGGTTCGTACCGAATTTTGGGGTGTCCGTGACACGGACCCGAACCCGGACATTTTCGTAAAAGTCCGGGTTCGGGTTCGGTGTTCGTCGCTTTCTTCGCGCTTTTGTGACGCTTTCTTGGCGCTTTTTGAAAGGCTGCAAAGCAGCCAATCAACAAGCGTCATACTACTTGCCCCAAGAGGCCATCACAGCCATGCCTACTATTGGCATGGCTGTGATTGGCCAGAGCACCATGTGACCCAGCCTCTATTTAAGCTGGAGTCACATAGCGCCGCCCGTCACTCTGCTCTGATTAGCGTAGGGAGAGGTTGCGGCTGCGACAGTAGGGCGAGATTAGGCAGATTAACTCCTCCAAAGGACTTGATTAACTGATCGATCTGCAGCTGTGGATCATTGAGCTGCTGATCCTCAATTGCTCACTGTTTTTAGGCTGCCCAGACCGTTTGTCAGTCACATTTTTCTGGGGTGATCGGCGGCCATTTTGTGTCTTGTGGTGCGCCAGCACAAGCTGCGACCAAGTGCATTTAACCCTCAATGGTGTGGTTGTTTTTTGGCTAAAGCCTACATCAGGGTGAAGCTGTCACACCAAGTGCATTTAACCAGCAATAGTCTGTTTATTTTTTGGCCATATACTACATCAGGGGCAAGCTGCGCCTGTCACCAAGTGCATTTAACCCTCAATGGTGCGTTTGTTTTTTGGCTAAAGCCTACATCAGGGTGAAGCTGTCACACCAAGTGCATTTAACCAGCAATAGTCTGTTTATTTTTTGGCCATATACTACATCAGGGGCAAGCTGCGCCCGTCACCAAGTGCATTTAACCCTCAGTAGTGTGGTTGGTCAAGCTATCACACCAAGTGCATTTAACCAGCAATAGTCTGTTCATTTTTTGGCCATATACTAAATCAGGGGCAAGCTGCGCCCGTCACCAAGTGCATTTAACCAGCAATAGTCTGTTCATTTTTTGGCCATATACTACATCAGGGGCAAGCTGCGCCCGTCACCAAGTGCATTTAACCCTCAGTAGTGTGGTTGGTCAAGCTATCACACCAAGTGCATTTAACCAGCAATAGTCTGTTCATTTTTTGGCCATATACTAAATCAGGGGCAAGCTGCGCCCGTCACCAAGTGCATTTAACCAGCAATAGTCTGTTCATTTTTTGGCCATATACTACATCAGGGGCAAGCTGCGCCCGTCACCAAGTGCATTTAACCCTCAGTAGTGTGGTTGGTCAAGCTGTGACACCAAGTGCATTTAACCAGCAATAGTCTGTTCATTTTTTGGCCATATACTACATCAGGGGCAAGCTGCGCCCGTCACCAAGTGCATTTAACCAGCAATAGTGTGGTTATTTTTTGGCCATATCCCAGTCTAATTCTGTCACTAAATCCATACCGGTCACCCAGCGCCTAAATACTAGGCCTCAAATTTATATCCCGCTAAATCTCTCGTTACCGCTGTCCTGTTGTAGCTGGGAAAGTTATTTAGTGTCCGTCAAAGCACATTTTTTGTTCTGGGTTGAAGTACAATTCCCAATTTAGCAATTTCATAATTTAGTGGTTTCTGCTATATCAGAGCTATTTGAAATCTATCCCTAAAAGGGTATATAATATTCAAGGTGCACATTGGGTCATTCAAAATAACTTCACACACACCCGCTACTGTGTATTTTCAAGTCTAATTCTGTCACTAAACCCATACCTGTCACCCAGCGCCTAAATACTAGGCCTCAAATTTATATCCTGCTAAATCTCTCGTTACCGCTGTCCTGTTGTAGCTGGGAAAGTTATTTAGTGTCCGTCAAAGCACATTTTTTGTTCTGGGTTGAAGTACAATTCCCAATTTAGCAATTTCATAATTTAGTGGTTTCTGCTATATCAGAGCTATTTGAAATCTATCCCTAAAAGGGTATATAATATTCAAGGTGCACATTGGGTCATTCAGAATAACTTCACACACACCCGCTACTGTGTATTTTCAAGTCTAATTCTGTCACTAAACCCATACCTGTCACCCAGCGCCTAAATACTAGGCCTCAAATTTATATCCTGCTAAATCTCTCGTTACCGCTGTCCTGTTGTAGCTGGGAAAGTTATTTAGTGTCCGTCAAAGCACATTTTTTGTTCTGGGTTGAAATACAATTCCCAATTTAGCAATTTCATAATTTAGTGGTTTCTGCTATATCAGAGCTATTTGAAATCTATCCCTAAAAGGGTAGATCATATTGAAGGTGCACATAGGGTCATTCAGAATAACTTCACACACACCCGCTACTGTGTATTTCCAAGTCTAATTCTGTCACTAAACCCATACCTGTCACCCAGCGCCTAAATACTAGGCCTCAAATTTATATCCCGCTAAATCTCTCGTTACCGCTGTCCTGTTGTAGCTGGGAAAGTTATTTAGTGTCCGTCAAAGCACATTTTTTGTTCTGGGTTGAAGTACAATTCCCAATTTAGCAATTTCATAATTTAGTGGTTTCTGCTATATCAGAGCTATTTGAAATCTATCCCTAAAAGGGTATATAATATTCAAGGTGCACATTGGGTCATTCAGAATAACTTCACACACACCCGCTACTGTGTATTTCCAAGTCTAATTCTGTCACTAAACCCATACCTGTCACCCAGCGCCTAAATACTAGGCCTCAAATTTATATCCTGCTAAATCTCTCGTTACCGCTGTACTGTTGTTGCTTGGAAAGATATTTAGTGTCCGTCAAAGCACATTTTTTGTTCTGGGTTGAAGTACAATTCCCAATTTAGCAATTTCATAATTTAGTGGTTTCTGCTATATCAGAGCTATTTGAAATCTATCCCTAAAAGGGTATATAATATTCAAGGTGCACATTGGGTCATTCAGAATAACTTCACACACACCCGCTACTGTGTATTTCCAAGTCTAATTCTGGCACTAAACCCATACCTGTCACCCAGCGCCTAAATACTAGGTCTCAAATTTATATCCCGCTAAATCTGTCCTTAGTGCTGTAGCTGGGCGAGTTATTTAGTGTCCGTTCAAGCACATTTCTTGTTCTGGGTTGAAGTACAATTCCCAATTTAGCAATTTCATAATTTAGTGGTTTCTGCTATATCAGAGCTATTTGAAATCTATCTCTAAAAGGGTATATAATATTCAAGGTGCACATTGGGTCATTCAGAATAACTTCACACACACCCGCTACTGTGTATTTCCAAGTCTAATTCTGTCACTAAACCCATACCTGTCACCCAGCGCCTAAATACTAGGCCTCAAATTTATATCCTGCTAAATCTCTCGTTACCGCTGTACTGTTGTTGCTTGGAAAGATATTTAGTGTCCGTCAAAGCACATTTTTTGTTCTGGGTTGAAGTACAATTCCCAATTTAGCAATTTCATAATTTAGTGGTTTCTGCTATATCAGAGCTATTTGAAATCTATCCCTAAAAGGGTATATAATATTCAAGGTGCACATTGGGTCATTCAGAATAACTTCACACACACCCGCTACTGTGTATTTCCAAGTCTAATTCTGTCACTAAACCCATACCTGTCACCCAGCGCCTAAATACTAGGCCTCAAATTTATATCCTGCTAAATCTCTCGTTACCGCTGTACTGTTGTTGCTGGGCAAGATATTTAGTGTCCGTCAAAGCACATTTTTTGTTCTGGGTTGAAATACAATTCCCAATTTAGCAATTTCATAATTTAGTGGTTTCTGCTATATCAGAGCTATTTGAAATCTATCCCTAAAAGGGTATATAATATTCAAGGTGCACATTGGGTCATTCAGAATAACTTCACACACACCCGCTACTGTGTATTTCCAAGTCTAATTCTGGCACTAAACCCATACCTGTCACCCAGCGCCTAAATACTAGGTCTCAAATTTATATCCCGCTAAATCTGTCCTTAGTGCTGTAGCTGGGCGAGTTATTTAGTGTCCGTTCAAGCACATTTCTTGTTCTGGGTTGAAATACAATTCCCAATTTAGCAATTTCATAATTTAGTGGTTTCTGCTATATCAGAGCTATTTGAAATCTATCCCTAAAAGGGTATATAATATTCAAGGTGCACATAGGGTCATTCAGAATAACTTCACACACCCGCTACTGTGCATTTCCAAATCTAATTCTGTCACTAAACCCATACCTGTCACCCAGCGCCTAAATACTAGGCCTCAAATTTATATCCCGCTAAATCTCTCGTTACCGCTGTCCTGTTGTGGCTGGGAAAGTTATTTAGTGTCCGTCAAAGCACATTTTTTGTTCTGGGTTGAAATACAATTCCCAATTTAGCAATTTCATAATTTAGTCGTTTCTGCTATATCAGAGCTATTTGAAATCTATCCCTAAAAGGGTAGATCATATTGAAGGTGCACATAGGGTCATTCAGAATAACTTCACACACACGCTTCTGTGCATTTCCAAGTCTAATTCTGTCACTAAATCCATACCGGTCACCCAGCGCCTAAATACTAGGCCTCAAATTTATATCCCGCTGAATTTGAATACAATACATTGGGCCAAATAATATATTTGTTGTTGTGGTGAACCATAACAATGAGAAAAACATCTAGTAAGGGACGCGGACGTGGACATGGTCGTGGTGGTGTTAGTGGACCCTCTGGTGCTGGGAGAGGACGTGGCCGTTCTGCCACATCCACACGTCCTAGTGTACCAACTACCTCAGGTCCCAGTAGCCGCCAGAATTTACAGCGATATATGGTGGGGCCCAATGCCGTTCTAAGGATGGTAAGGCCTGAGCAGGTACAGGCATTAGTCAATTGGGTGGCCGACAGTGGATCCAGCACGTTCACATTATCTCCCACCCAGTCTTCTGCAGAAAGCGCACAGATGGCGCCTGAAAACCAACCCCATCAGTCTGTCACATCACCCCCATGCATACCAGGGAAACTGTCTCAGCCTCAAGTTATGCAGCAGTCTCTTATGCTGTTTGAAGACTCCGCTGGCAGGGTTTCCCAAGGGCATCCACCTAGCCCTTCCCCAGCGGTGAAAGACATAGAATGCACTGACGCACAACCACTTATGTTTCCTGATGATGAGGACATGGGAATACCACCTCAGCATGTCTCTGATGATGACGAAACACAGGTGCCAACTGCTGCGTCTTTCTGCAGTGTGCAGACTGAACAGGAGGTCAGGGATCAAGACTGGGTGGAAGACGATGCAGGGGACGATGAGGTCCTAGACCCCACATGGAATGAAGGTCGTGCCACTGACTTTCACAGTTCGGAGGAAGAGGCAGTGGTGAGACCGAGCCAACAGCGTAGCAAAAGAGGGAGCAGTGGGCAAAAGCAGAACACCCGCCGCCAAGAGACTCCGCCTGCTACTGACCGCCGCCATCTGGGACCGAGCACCCCAAAGGCAGCTTCAAGGAGTTCCCTGGCATGGCACTTCTTCAAACAATGTGCTGACGACAAGACCCGAGTGGTTTGCACGCTGTGCCATCAGAGCCTGAAGCGAGGCATTAACGTTCTGAACCTGAGCACAACCTGCATGACCAGGCACCTGCATGCAAAGCATGAACTGCAGTGGAGTAAACACCTTAAAACCAAGGAAGTCACTCAGGCTCCCCCTGCTACCTCTTCTGCTGCTGCCGCCTCGGCCTATTCTGCTGCTGCCGCCTCGGCCTCTTCCTCCGCCTCTGGAGGAACGTTGGCACCTGCCGCCCAGCAAACAGGGGATGTACCACCAACACCACCACCACCACCTCCGTCACCAAGCGTCTCAACCATGTCACACGCCAGCGTTCAGCTCTCCATCTCACAAACATTTGATAGAAAGCGTAAATTCCCACCTAGCCACCCTCGATCCCTGGCCCTGAATGCCAGCATTTCTAAACTACTGGCCTATGAAATGCTGTCATTTAGGCTGGTGGACACAGACAGCTTCAAACAGCTCATGTCGCTTGCTGTCCCACAGTATGTTGTTCCCAGCCGGCACTACTTCTCCAAGAGAGCCGTGCCTTCCCTGCACAACCAAGTATCCGATAAAATCAAGTGTGCACTGCGCAACGCCATCTGTGGCAAGGTCCACCTAACCACAGATACGTGGACCAGTAAGCACGGCCAGGGACGCTATATCTCCCTAACTGCACACTGGGTAAATGTAGTGGCAGCTGGGCCCCAGGCGGAGAGCTGTTTGGCGCACGTCCTTCCGCCGCCAAGGATCGCAGGGCAACATTCTTTGCCTCCTGTTGCCACCTCCTCCTTCTCGGCTTCCTCCTCCTCTTCTTCCACCTGCTCATCCAGTCAGCCACACACCTTCACCACCAACTTCAGCACAGCCCGGGGTAAACGTCAGCAGGCCATTCTGAAACTCATATGTTTGGGGGACAGGCCCCACACCGCACAGGAGTTGTGGCGGGGTATAGAACAACAGACCGACGAGTGGTTGCTGCCGGTGAGCCTCAAGCCCGGCCTGGTGGTGTGTGATAATGGGCGAAATCTCGTTGCAGCTCTGGGACTAGCCAATTTGACGCACATCCCTTGCTTGGCGCATGTGCTGAATTTGGTGGTGCAGAAGTTCATTCACAACTACCCCGACATGTCAGAGCTGCTGCATAAAGTGCGGGCCGTCTGTTCGCGCTTCCGGCGTTCACATCCTGCTGCTGCTCGCCTGTCTGCGCTACAGCGTAACTTCGGCCTTCCCGCTCACCGCCTCATATGCGACGTGCCCACCAGGTGGAACTCCACCTTGCACATGCTGGACAGACTGTGCGAGCAGCAGCAGGCCATAGTGGAGTTTCAGCTGCAGCACGCACGGGTCAGTCGCACTACAGAACAGCACCACTTCACCACCAATGACTGGGCCTCCATGCGAGACCTGTGTGCCCTGTTGCGCTGTTTCGAGTACTCCACCAACATGGCCAGTGGCGATGACACCGTTATCAGCGTTACAATACCACTTCTATGTCTCCTTGAGAAAACACTTAGGGCGATGATGGAAGAGGAGGTGGCCCAGGAGGAGGAGGAGGAGGAGGAGGAAGAGGGGTCATTTTTAGCACTTTCAGGCCAGTCTCTTCGAAGTGACTCAGAGGGAGGTTTTTGGCAACAGCAGAGGCCAGGTACAAATGTGGCCAGCCAGGGCCCACTACTGGAGGACGAGGATGAGGAGGAGGTGGAGGAGGATGAGGATGAAGCATGGTCACAGCGGGGTGGCACCCAACGCAGCTCGGGTCCATCACTGGTGCGTGGCTGGGGGGAAAGGCAGGACGATGACGATACGCCTCCCACAGAGGACAGCTTGTCCTTATCCCTGGGCAGCCTGGCACACATGAGCGACTACATGCTGCAGTGCCTGCGCAACGACAGCAGAGTTGCCCACATTTTAACCTGTGCGGACTACTGGGTTGCCACCCTGCTGGATCCACGCTACAAAGACAATGTGCCCACCTTACTTCCTGCACTGGAGCGTGATAGGAAGATGCGCGAGTACAAGCGCACGTTGGTAGACGCGCTACTGAGAGCATTCCCAAATGTCACAGGGGAACAAGTGGAAGCCCAAGGCCAAGGCAGAGGAGGAGCAAGA
Source organism: Bufo gargarizans (assembly GCF_014858855.1). Classification (NCBI taxonomy): domain Eukaryota; kingdom Metazoa; phylum Chordata; class Amphibia; order Anura; family Bufonidae; genus Bufo; species Bufo gargarizans. Next base: position 277,084,755 of record NC_058084.1, on the reverse strand, counting down.
GGTCGCCAAGGCAGCTGTGTCACGGCCAGCTCCTCTGAGGGCAGGGTTAGCATGGCAGAGATGTGGAAAACTTTTGTCAACACGCCACAGCTAACTGCACCACCACCTGATACGCAACGTGTTAGCAGGAGGCAACATTTCACTAACATGGTGGAACAGTACGTGTGCACACCCCTCCACGTACTGACTGATGGTTCGGCCCCATTCAACTTCTGGGTCTCTAAATTGTCCACGTGGCCAGAGCTAGCCTTTTATGCCTTGGAGGTGCTGGCCTGCCCGGCAGCCAGCGTTTTGTCTGAACGTGTATTCAGCACGGCAGGGGGCGTCATTACAGACAAACGCAGCCGCCTGTCTACAGCCAATGTGGACAAGCTGACGTTCATAAAAATGAACCAGGCATGGATCCCACAGGACCTGTCCGTCCCTTGTCCAGATTAGACATTAACTACCTCCCCATAACCATATATTATTGGACTCCAGGGCACTTCCTCATTCAATCCTATTTTTATTTTCATTTTACCATTATATTGCGATGCTACCCAAAGTTGAATGAACCTCTCCTCTGCCTGTGTGCTAGGCCTAAATATATGCCAATGGACTGTTGCAGTGGTGGCTGACATGAAGCCTGATTCTCTGCTATGACATGCAGACTAATTCTCTGCTGACATGAAGCCAGATTGTCTGTTACGGGACCTCTCTCCTCTGCCTGGGTGCTGGGCCTAAATTTATGACAATGGACTGTTGCAGTGGTGGCTGACGTGAAGCCTCATTCTCTGCTATGACATGCAGACTGATTCTCTGCTGACATGAAGCCAGATTGTCTGTTACGGGACCTCTCTCCTCTGCCTGTGTGCTAGGCCTAAATATATGCCAATGGACTGTTGCAGTGGTGGCTGACGTGAAGCCTGATTCTCTGCTATGACATGCAGACTGATTCTCTGCTGTCATGAAGCCAGATTGTCTGTTACGGGACCTCTCTGCTCTGCCTGTGTGCTAGGCCTAAATATATGCCAATGGACTGTTGCAGTGGTGGGTGACGTGAAGCCTCATTCTCTGCTATGACATGCAGACTGATTCTCTGCTGACATGAAGCCAGATCCTCTTTTACGGGACCTCTCTCCTCTGCCTGGGTGCTGGGCCTAAATTTATGACAATGGACTGTTGCAGTGGTGGCTGACGTGAAGCCTCATTCTCTGCTATGACATGCAGACTGATTCTCTGCTGACATGAAGCCAGATCCTCTGTTACGGGACCTCTCTCCTCTGCCTGGGTGCTGGGCCTAAATTTATGACAATGGACTGTTGCAGTGGTGGCTGACGTGAAGCCTGATTCTCTGCTATGACATGCAGACTGATTCTCTGCTGTCATGAAGCCAGATTGTCTGTTACGGGACCTCTCTGCTCTGCCTGTGTGCTAGGCCTAAATATATGCCAATGGACTGTTGCAGTGGTGGGTGACGTGAAGCCTGATTCTCTGCTATGATATGAAGACTGATTCTCTGCTGACATGAAGCCAGATTGTCTGTTGCGGGACCTTTCTCCTCTGCCTGGGTTCTGGGCCTAAATTTATGAAAATTGACTCTTACAGTGGTGGGTGACGTGAAGCCTGATTCTCTGCTATGATATGAAGACTGATTCTCTGCTGACATGAAGCCAGATTGTCTGTTACGGGACCTTTCTCCTCTGCCTGGGTTCTGGGCCTAAATTTATGAAAATTGACTCTTACAGTGGTGGGTGACGTGAAGCCTGATTCTCTGCTATGATATGAAGACTGATTCTCTGCTGACATGAAGCCAGATTCTCTGTTACGGGACCTCTCTCCTCTGCCTGGGTGCTGGGCCTAAATTTATGACAATGGACTGTTGCAGTGGTGGCTGACGTGAAGCCTGATTCTCTGCTATGACATGCAGACTGATTCTCTGCTGACATGAAGCCAGATCCTCTGTTACGGGACCTCTCTCCTCTGCCTGTGTGTGTGCTGGGCCTAAATATATGCCAATGGACTGTTGCAGTGGTGGGTGACGTGAAGCCTGATTCTCTGCTATGATATGAAGACTGATTCTCTGCTGACATGAAGCCAGATTGTCTGTTGCGGGACCTTTCTCCTCTGCCTGGGTTCTGGGCCTAAATTTATGAAAATTGACTCTTACAGTGGTGGGTGACGTGAAGCCTGATTCTCTGCTATGATATGAAGACTGATTCTCTGCTGACATGAAGCCAGATTGTCTGTTACGGGACCTTTCTCCTCTGCCTGGGTTCTGGGCCTAAATTTATGAAAATTGACTCTAAAAGTGGTGGGTGACGTGAAGCCTGATTCTCTGCTATGATATGAAGACTGATTCTCTGCTGACATGAAGCCAGATTCTCTGTTACGGGACCTCTCTCCTCTGCCTGGGTGCTGGGCCTAAATTTATGACAATGGACTGTTGCAGTGGTGGCTGACGTGAAGCCTGATTCTCTGCTATGACATGCAGACTGATTCTCTGCTGACATGAAGCCAGATCCTCTGTTACGGGACCTCTCTCCTCTGCCTGTGTGTGTGCTGGGCCTAAATATATGCCAATGGACTGTTGCAGTGGTGGCTGACGTGAAGCCTCATTCTCTGCTATGACATGCAGACTAATTCTCTGCTGACATGAAGACAGATTCTCTGTTACGGGACCTCCCTCCTCTGCCTGGGTGCTGGGCCTAAATATATGCCAATGGACTGTTGCAGTGGTGGCTGACGTGAAGCCTCATTCTCTGCTATGACATGCAGACTAATTCTCTGCTGACATGAAGACAGATTCTCTGTTACGGGACCTCCCTCCTCTGCCTGGGTGCTGGGCCTAAATTTATGCCAATGGACTGTTGCAGTGGTGGCTGACGTGAAGCCTGATTCTCTGCTATGACATGCAGACTGATTCTCTGCTGACATGAAGCCAGATCCTCTTTTACGGGACCTCTCTCCTCTGCCTGGGTGCTGGGCCTAAATTTATGACAATGGACTGTTGCAGTGGTGGCTGACGTGAAGCCTCATTCTCTGCTATGACATGCAGACTGATTCTCTGCTGACATGAAGCCAGATCCTCTGTTACGGGACCTCTCTCCTCTGCCTGGGTGCTGGGCCTAAATTTATGACAATGGACTGTTGCAGTGGTGGCTGACGTGAAGCCTGATTCTCTGCTATGACATGCAGACTGATTCTCTGCTGTCATGAAGCCAGATTGTCTGTTACGGGACCTCTCTGCTCTGCCTGTGTGCTAGGCCTAAATATATGCCAATGGACTGTTACAGTGGTGGGTGACGTGAAGCCTGATTCTCTGCTATGATATGAAGACTGATTCTCTGCTGACATGAAGCCAGATTGTCTGTTACGGGACCTTTCTCCTCTGCCTGGGTTCTGGGACTAAATTTATGAAAATTGACTCTTACAGTGGTGGGTGACGTGAAGCCTGATTCTCTGCTATGATATGAAGACTGATTCTCTGCTGACATGAAGCCAGATTGTCTGTTACGGGACCTTTCTCCTCTGCCTGGGTTCTGGGCCTAAATTTATGAAAATTGACTCTTACAGTGGTGGGTGACGTGAAGCCTGATTCTCTGCTATGATATGAAGACTGATTCTCTGCTGACATGAAGCCAGATTCTCTGTTACGGGACCTCTCTCCTCTGCCTGGGTGCTGGGCCTAAATTTATGACAATGGACTGTTGCAGTGGTGGCTGACGTGAAGCCTGATTCTCTGCTATGACATGCAGACTGATTCTCTGCTGACATGAAGCCAGATTCTCTGTTACGGGACCTCTCTCCTCTGCCTGTGTGTGTGCTGGGCCTAAATATATGCCAATGGACTGTTGCAGTGGTGGCTGACGTGAAGCCTCATTCTCTGCTATGACATGCAGACTAATTCTCTGCTGACATGAAGACAGATTCTCTGTTACGGGACCTCCCTCCTCTGCCTGGGTGCTGGGCCTAAATATATGCCAATGGACTGTTGCAGTGGTGGCTGACGTGAAGCCTCATTCTCTGCTATGACATGCAGACTAATTCTCTGCTGACATGAAGACAGATTCTCTGTTACGGGACCTCCCTCCTCTGCCTGGGTGCTGGGCCTAAATTTATGCCAATGGACTGTTGCAGTGGTGGCTGACGTGAAGCCTGATTCTCTGCTATGACATGCAGACTGATTCTCTGCTGACATGAAGCCAGATCGTCTGTTACGGGACCTCTCTCCTCTGCCTGTGTGTGTGCTGGGCCTAAATATATGCCAATGGACTGTTGCAGTGGTGGGTGACGTGAAGCCTGATTCTCTGCTATGATATGAAGACTGATTCTCTGCTGACATGAAGCCAGATTGTCTGTTGCGGGACCTCTCTCCTCTGCCTGGGTTCTGGGCCTAAATTTATGAAAATTGACTCTTACAGTGGTGGGTGACGTGAAGCCTGATTCTCTGCTATGATATGAAGACTGATTCTCTGCTGACATGAAGCCAGATTCTCTGTTACGGGACCTCTCTCCTCTGCCTGGGTGCTGGGCCTAAATTTATGACAATGGACTGTTGCAGTGGTGGCTGACGTGAAGCCTGATTCTCTGCTATGACATGCAGACTGATTCTCTGCTGACATGAAGCCAGATCCTCTGTTACGGGACCTCTCTCCTCTGCCTGTGTGTGTGCTGGGCCTAAATATATGCCAATGGACTGTTGCAGTGGTGGCTGACGTGAAGCCTCATTCTCTGCTATGACATGCAGACTAATTCTCTGCTGACATGAAGACAGATTCTCTGTTACGGGACCTCCCTCCTCTGCCTGGGTGCTGGGCCTAAATATATGCCAATGGACTGTTGCAGTGGTGGCTGACGTGAAGCCTCATTCTCTGCTATGACATGCAGACTAATTCTCTGCTGACATGAAGACAGATTCTCTGTTACGGGACCTCCCTCCTCTGCCTGGGTGCTGGGCCTAAATTTATGCCAATGGACTGTTGCAGTGGTGGCTGACGTGAAGCCTGATTCTCTGCTATGACATGCAGACTGATTCTCTGCTGACATGAAGCCAGATCGTCTGTTACGGGACCTCTCTCCTCTGCCTGTGTGTGTGCTGGGCCTAAATATATGCCAATGGACTGTTGCAGTGGTGGGTGACGTGAAGCCTGATTCTCTGCTATGATATGAAGACTGATTCTCTGCTGACATGAAGCCAGATTGTCTGTTGCGGGACCTTTCTCCTCTGCCTGGGTTCTGGGCCTAAATTTATGAAAATTGACTCTTACAGTGGTGGGTGACGTGAAGCCTGATTCTCTGCTATGATATGAAGACTGATTCTCTGCTGACATGAAGCCAGATTGTCTGTTACGGGACCTTTCTCCTCTGCCTGGGTTCTGGGCCTAAATTTATGAAAATTGACTCTAAAAGTGGTGGGTGACGTGAAGCCTGATTCTCTGCTATGATATGAAGACTGATTCTCTGCTGACATGAAGCCAGATTCTCTGTTACGGGACCTCTCTCCTCTGCCTGGGTGCTGGGCCTAAATTTATGACAATGGACTGTTGCAGTGGTGGCTGACGTGAAGCCTGATTCTCTGCTATGACATGCAGACTGATTCTCTGCTGACATGAAGCCAGATCCTCTGTTACGGGACCTCTCTCCTCTGCCTGTGTGTGTGCTGGGCCTAAATATATGCCAATGGACTGTTGCAGTGGTGGCTGACGTGAAGCCTCATTCTCTGCTATGACATGCAGACTAATTCTCTGCTGACATGAAGACAGATTCTCTGTTACGGGACCTCCCTCCTCTGCCTGGGTGCTGGGCCTAAATATATGCCAATGGACTGTTGCAGTGGTGGCTGACGTGAAGCCTCATTCTCTGCTATGACATGCAGACTGATTCTCTGCTGACATGAAGCCAGATCCTCTTTTACGGGACCTCTCTCCTCTGCCTGGGTGCTGGGCCTAAATTTATGACAATGGACTGTTGCAGTGGTGGCTGACGTGAAGCCTCATTCTCTGCTATGACATGCAGACTGATTCTCTGCTGACATGAAGCCAGATCCTCTGTTACGGGACCTCTCTCCTCTGCCTGGGTGCTGGGCCTAAATTTATGACAATGGACTGTTGCAGTGGTGGCTGACGTGAAGCCTGATTCTCTGCTATGACATGCAGACTGATTCTCTGCTGTCATGAAGCCAGATTGTCTGTTACGGGACCTCTCTGCTCTGCCTGTGTGCTAGGCCTAAATATATGCCAATGGACTGTTGCAGTGGTGGGTGACGTGAAGCCTGATTCTCTGCTATGATATGAAGACTGATTCTCTGCTGACATGAAGCCAGATTGTCTGTTACGGGACCTTTCTCCTCTGCCTGGGTTCTGGGCCTAAATTTATGAAAATTGACTCTTACAGTGGTGGGTGACGTGAAGCCTGATTCTCTGCTATGATATGAAGACTGATTCTCTGCTGACATGAAGCCAGATTGTCTGTTACAGGACCTTTCTCCTCTGCCTGGGTTCTGGGCCTAAATTTATGAAAATTGACTCTTACAGTGGTGGGTGACGTGAAGCCTGATTCTCTGCTATGATATGAAGACTGATTCTCTGCTGACATGAAGCCAGATTCTCTGTTACGGGACCTCTCTCCTCTGCCTGGGTGCTGGGCCTAAATTTATGACAATGGACTGTTGCAGTGGTGGCTGACGTGAAGCCTGATTCTCTGCTATGACATGCAGACTGATTCTCTGCTGACATGAAGCCAGATCCTCTGTTACGGGACCTCTCTCCTCTGCCTGTGTGTGTGCTGGGCCTAAATATATGCCAATGGACTGTTGCAGTGGTGGCTGACGTGAAGCCTCATTCTCTGCTATGACATGCAGACTAATTCTCTGCTGACATGAAGACAGATTCTCTGTTACGGGACCTCCCTCCTCTGCCTGGGTGCTGGGCCTAAATTTATGCCAATGGACTGTTGCAGTGGTGGCTGACGTGAAGCCTGATTCTCTGCTATGACATGCAGACTGATTCTCTGCTGACATGAAGCCAGATCGTCTGTTACGGGACCTCTCTGCTCTGCCTGTGTGCTAGGCCTAAATATATGCCAATGGACTGTTGCAGTGGTGGGTGACGTGAAGCCTCATTCTCTGCTATGACATGCAGACTGATTCTCTGCTGTCATGAAGCCAGATTGTCTGTTACGGGACCTCTCTGCTCTGCCTGTGTGCTAGGCCTAAATATATGCCAATGGACTGTTGCAGTGGTGGGTGACGTGAAGCCTCATTCTCTGCTATGACATGCAGACTGATTCTCTGCTGACATGAAGCCAGATTGTCTGTTACGGGACCTCTCTCCTCTGCCTGTGTGCTAGGCCTAAATATATGCCAATGGACTGTTGCAGTGGTGGCTGACGTGAAGCCTCATTCTCTGCTATGACATGCAGACTAATTCTCTGCTGACATGAAGCCAGATTGTCTGTTACGGGACCTCTCTCCTCTGCCTGGGTGCTGGGCCTAAATTTATGACAATGGACTGTTGCAGTGGTGGCTGACGTGAAGCCTGATTCTCTGCTATGACATGCAGACTGATTCTCTGCTGACATGAAGCCAGATCCTCTGTTACGGGACCTCTCTCCTCTGCCTGTGTGTGTGCTGGGCCTAAATATATGCCAATGGACTGTTGCAGTGGTGGCTGACGTGAAGCCTCATTCTCTGCTATGACATGCAGACTGATTCTCTGCTGACATGAAGCCAGATTCTCTGTTACGGGACCTCTCTCCTCTGCCTGTGTGTGTGTGTGCTGGGCCTAAATATATGCCAATGGACTGTTGCAGTGGTGGCTGACGTGAAGCCTCATTCTCTGCTATGACATGCAGACTAATTCTCTGCTGACATGAAGACAGATTCTCTGTTACGGGACCTCCCTCCTCTGCCTGGGTGCTGGGCCTAAATATATGCCAATGGACTGTTGCAGTGGTGGCTGACGTGAAGCCTCATTCTCTGCTATGACATGCAGACTAATTCTCTGCTGACATGAAGACAGATTCTCTGTTACGGGACCTCTCTCCTCTGCCTGGGTGCCGGGGCCTAAATATCTGAGAATGGACTGTTCCAGTGGTGGGTGACGGGAAGCCAGATTCTCTGCTATGGAACCTCTCTCCAATTGATTTTGGTTAATTTTTATTTATTTAATTTTTATTTTAATTCATTTCCCTATCCACATTTGTTTGCAGGGGATTTACCTACATGTTGCTGCCTTTTGCAGCCCTCTAGCTCTTTCCTGGGCTGTTTTACAGCCTTTTTAGTGCCGAAAAGTTCGGGTCCCCATTGACTTCAATGGGGTTCGGGTTCGGGACGAAGTTCGGATCGGGTTCGGATCCCGAACCCGAACATTTCCGGGATGTTCGGCCGAACTTCTCGAACCCGAACATCCAGGTGTTCGCTCAACTCTACTCACTAACTCTTCAGAGGAAGAGGATGGTCAAAAGCTAAATCTCTTCAATGCAGAGAAAATCAGTGAGGCTTGTCCAGGCAGTACAATCTGATGACCAGGAGACTACCCAGAGAGAAAATTGAGACACTGCCTGTAGGGTGCCACCCTCTCAGCTCTGACACCACTTGATCCTATAAGAATACTTGGAGAGAGTCCAGATGGGGAACAAAGATGCAACCTTTAGGTTCGCCAAGAGGCTTGAAAGTAGATGATACCCTTTCAGCTCTGGTTGGGAAACACTGATCTAAGGTCATCTAGGAGGTTCCTGACATGGGATCGGGGCAGCTATTTCATTTTTAGCTGGGGCTTCATAGTCGAGAGGAATTTGTTTCCATCTTGCATAACGGAAACCAGACCTATCCATTAGGCTTTCCCATAGGCTTCTATTATGATGGATCAAAACGGAATGCCCCTTAAAGGCTTCTATTTTGCTTTTCGTCTTATTAATTCCGTTATTTTCTGTTATAACCATGTTATAATGGAAAACCATAACGGAATGCACAACAGTGATGTGAACAAACCCTGAGCCATTTCCGTTTGAGATCTGTTTTGTAGACTGAAAAAAAAAGGTACTGTATGCAAAATTGACAAGTGATGAAACAGGATCAATTTTTTTACAGGATCCTTTTTTTTCCCTCTCTCCTCTTCTGACAAATCAGAAGAACGGAAAGCTAAACTGTGATGTGAATGCACCCTAAGGCTACTTTCACACTAGCGTTTCACGGATCTGTTTGAAGGGCATTTCAAACGGATCCGTCAATAAACTGTCTAAACGGAGCCAAACGGACGCAATTCAGACGGATCCGTCTGTATTACGGATCCGTTTGTCACGTTGGTTACCGTTTTGTCATCCGTTTAGCGGATCCGTTTTGGAAGGAAAAGCATCTCTAGGTTCCATCTTCATGTATTGAGATCTATAGGGTTGTAATGCTCCTATATTTCTCCAGGGCTATCTTGTTGAAGTTCCAAAGCTGGTCCGACTTTGATAATGGACCACACCTTTCGGACTCTTGTACACGACTACATGCACTTAAAGATGTATAGTGTTCGTTAGCGGGCCATATGTCCCTGATCGTCATTGATAGTACGTACAGGAGTACAGAGCATCATGATGCTGACCATGTTGTGCCGCAAACTGGGCTATTGTCCTGCACTCATATGATCTATTAGCGCAAGACTATATCCCCGTGGGCAGCTCAACTTGCACAGGATGATTGTATACTATAATGCTGTGTACTCTCGTGTGCACGATCAATGCCACTATGGGACATATGGCCCGCTCACGGACCGTATGTCTCTTGTGGCATACAGTCGTGTGCAATAGGCCTTAAAGGGGTTTTCTCATCTCATACAATGGGGGCATACCACTTTAAGATATACCTACATTGTCTTATAGGCGTGGGTCCCACGGCTGGTACCCTCACATATATTGAGAACGAAGTCAAGAAAGTAGATGAGGTCGCACTGCGCTGCCGCCCTCCATTCATTTCTATGGTTGAGGCGGGGATTAGCGATTGGCGGTGGACATACCATGGGAAATGTGTCCTACAGCAACAGTGCTCCACGCTCCGTTCTCAATATAGGTGCGGGTCCTACCAATGTTACCCACACCTATCAGACAATGGGGGCATATTCAAGTGAAATCCCCCCATTGTCTATGTGAATACCCCTTTAAAAACTCTATGTCCCTTGCGTGTCCCTTGTGGTAATCACACTAGTTATATTAGCGTAATCGGGAAATCATTAAACGTTAAAAATCACTTAATTTATTAATGAATTCCTGATGATGCTGACAGACCGTGACTCCCACAAGGGCTCATATGAAAGGACACAAGATTGAACAACGAACAAGCATTTGCTTGTTCATGTGCCAATCATAGGGTCTACGATCAATGATTTCCCATGACCCGTTCTCTACCATGATCTTGAACTCATGCAACTGCTCGGGCGTCATTGAGTCCATCAAACCGATCATGTTTAGCCCATAATGGTAGTTTGGGCTGCGTTGATACGCCGACTCCGCCCCCTCCCAGCGGTGAATCAAGTCAGCACCAAACTCCATCTGATGTCGGGCAAAACCTTCTAGAGCGTCGGAAACAACCTCTACAAGGTTCACATAATCGGCTCGACTTGGCCTACCGGATCTCTGCCCGCTCACCATTGGCTCTCAAATTTTGACAGAAACCTAAGAGCCTCTGTTGAGCGGAGGGACCCGGTAGGGGACCCAGATTATCCTGAGCCGATGCATGAGGGACAGGAGGGCTGGCGCTGGCGATCTGTTCCGGTTCCGCCTCAGGAGGTTGGTCAGGCTCCCGAGTGCTGCTGGCACTTCTGTAGAAAAAAAAAAGGAAAGTTAGGAATTGTTCTTTAAATAAAACATCCATGTTCTATGCTATGTCTACCGTATACCATAGGGGGCTGGCCAAAACAGGGGAGCCAAACGCTCCACTGTCTCAGACAGCCCTTTACAGTCAGATGGCAAGAACAGTTTTCAATCTGACTGTGGGGGGCTGTCCAAAACAGGGCAGCCAAACGCTCCACTGTCTCAGACAGCCCCTTACACTCAGACGGAGAGAACAGTTTTCAATCTGACTGTGGGGGGCTGTCCAAAACAGGGGAGCCAAACGCTCCACTGTCTCAGACAGCCCCTTACACTCAGACGGAGAGAACAGTTTTCAATCTGACTGTGGGGGGCTGGCCAAAACAGGGGAGCCAAACGCTCCACTGTCTCAGACAGCCCCTTTACAATTTATTTTTTAAACAGCTGTTATAAATATTTACCTTTTTGGTGCCATTGCCTTTCGTAGGAACCCCAGGGCCGCCGTATGGATGTAGGTGGCCCCTGAGGTTCCTCCGGAGCCACTCGGGGCCTGAACCTCCTTGTTGTAATCCCTCCTGAAGCGGTCCCAGATAGATCGCCAACGCGTTATAACCAGTTTGACTATCGAAAAAAACAATAAAAACTAAAATCAGCATGATGAAAGGAAAACAATAATATTTTAATGTATTAAAATACATATTGTTTTACTTACCACATTTCTCCTGAGCCGCCGCATCTAGATCCCCCCAGGTCTCAAAAGAGAAGAGATGTCCCTCCAGAGCCGCTGGGTATGGCGATGATCGGCGTGGTGGCGGTCGGAGTGGTCCCATAATGCTGGACGCGCCTCCACCAGTTGGATGAGGAGCAGGTTATCGATGGTCGGAACCCCGAACTCCTCATCTTCCCTGGTGGAGCCTAGGGAACCCTGAAAAAAAGGAAATACAAAATTTAATGTAAATCCTAATTCAAAATGCGAATTAAAACTACTAAATTCAATACTTACACGTCTACGACCGCCACGCTCATTCCCGCGGACTCTGGAGGCGACTGGGGGATCCTCGCTGGCGGCTCTAGGTGCAGATTGCTTATACAAATAAAACATTTTTAGAAGACTGTACTTAAAATAAAAAAATTTACGAAATCTACACACATATATATATATATATATATATATATATATATATATATATATATATATACACACACACATAATCGAAGAAACAGGACTGCACTCCAGATTGTGATGAAAAAATCAAAGTGGTTTTATTCACCCATATTAGGCATATCATAGCAAGATATGCCTAATATGGGTGAATAAAACCACTTTGATTTTTTCATCACAATCTGGAGTGCAGTCCTGTTTCTTCGATTATATTATTGGGGATTGCCGCTATCTCCCTTGGATTTTGCACCCACTCTTCAGGCTGGTGCTCCCGCTGGACTTTTTTTTTTATATATATATATATATATATATATATATATATATATATATATATATATATATATATATATTTATTTATTTACTTCTTGACAGCCCCGGTCCGGGCTTGGTCCACCTCCCCTGGATGCAGGTGATGCTGGTGAGCTGGCCCCGGCAGCACCGCCCACTTCCGGAGAGCCCTCCACAGATGATGATGAAGAAATCTATAATAAGAGCACATACTGATTAATGCAACGAATCAAACAGTAAAAACTCCAAGTGTTGATTTTATACTTACCGGCCACTGGATACGGCGGCGCCTTCTGGGTGGGTTACTCCAATCTATCTTCTTTGATGACATCTGTACGCAACAGAATACCAGACAAAATGCAGATAACGTTATAGAAACTTGTAAAGCACTATTTCCTCATATATCAACATTTTTTTATTTTTATTTTTATACTTACTTTTTAAAATATAGATATGGGCTTCCCCACCGCAGATGTCTCTTTCTATTTTTTTTGGAACGACCCTAATAATAAAATGATTAAAAAAATTAATCCGACGGGAGCCATAATCCCCCCAAGTGACATAAACACCCGAGAGACAGCAGCCCCGCATAGTGCCAGCAGCCCCCCACAATGACATCAGGCCCCCAGTTCCAAACAACTTTCCCACAGTGCCCTCAGCCCCCCCCCCAATGCCAGCAGCCCCCACAGTTCCAGCCACAAACACCCCCGCAGTGCCAGCAGCAAACAAAGTTCTAGCCACAAACACCCCCGCAGTGCCAGCAGCAAACAAAGTTCTAGCCACAAACACCCCCGCAGTGCCATAAGCACCGCACAGTTCCAGCCACAAATACCCCCGCAGTGCCAGAAGCACCGCAAAGTTCCAGCCACAAACACCCCCGCACTGCCAGAAGCACCGCAAAGTTCCAGCCACAAAAAACCCTGCAGTTCCAGAAGCACCGCACAGTTCCAGCCACAAACACCCCCGCAGTGCCAGAAGCACCGCACAGTTCCAGCCACAAACACCCCTGCAATGCCAGCAAACGGCACAGTTCCAGCCACAAACACCCCCGCAGTGCCAGCAGCAACCACAGTTCCAGCCACAAACACCCCTGCAATGCCAGCAAACCGCACAGTTCTAGCCACAAACACCCCCGCAGTGCCAGCAGCAACCACAGTTCCAGCCACACACGCCCCCCCCCCAGTGCCAGAAGCCCCCCATAAAGGCAGCCCACACCACCAGCTCCCACTGTTCCAGACACACACACCCCTTCCCAAGTGCCAGCAGCCCCCCCACCCTAGAAATAGAGAGAGAGAGATAGATAGATAGATGGATAGATAGTAAAAAAAGAAAGATAGACAAACAGACAAAACTTCATACACTTACCAGTCTCACCAAGTCGATGATCCAAAATGGCCGACGATGAGGGGGAGGGACAGGAAGTTACTGGGCATGCGCAGAAACATGAACGTTTTCGAACGGATCCGTGTCAAAGCGGAGCCAGGACAGACGGATCCGTCCCCATTGACTTCCATTGTAACTATGAACGGATCCGCACGCCTCCGCACGGCCAGGCGGACACCAAAACGCTGCAAGCTGCGTTCGGGTGTCCGCCTGCTGAGCGGAACGGAGGCCAAACGCTGCCAGACTGATGCATTCTGAGCGGATCCTTATCCATTCAGAATGCATTGGGGCAGTACGGATCCGTTCGGGGATGCTTGTGAGAGCCTTTGAACGGAACTCACAAGCGGAGCCCCGAACGCAAGTGTGAAAGTAGCCTAAGCCTGTTGTCTCTTGTGTGAAATGTGTAGCCACAAGCTTGTTGAGCAAGTCTATTAGAAGGCGTTATTCATGTTATGTCTGTCCAACTGTTTCCTTCTACTATCCTTAACCTCTTAAGGACACAGGGCCTACAGGTACACCCTGATGTCCTGGTACTTAACCCTATAGGGACACAGCCTAATTTCACCTTAAGGACCAGGCCATTTTTTGCAAATCTGACCAGTGTCACTTTAACCACTTCAACCTCCCTAGCTGAAACCCCCTTAATGACCAGGCCACTTTTTACACTTCTGCACTACACTACTTTCACCATTTATTGCTCGGTCATGCAACTTACCACCCAAATGAATTTTACCTCCTTTTCACTAATAGAGCTTTCATTTGGTGGTATTTCATTGCTGCTGACATTTTTACTTTTTTTGTTATTAATCAAAATGTAAAGATTTTTTTGCAAAAAAAATGACATTTTTCACTTTCAGTTGTAAAATTTTGAAAAAAAACGACATCCATATATAAATTTTTCGCTAAATTTATTGTTCTACATGTCTTTGATAAAAAAAAATGTTTGGGCAAAAAATTTAGCGGAAAATGATATATTTTTTTTTTTCTTACAAAGTCTCATATTCCACTAACTTGTGACAAAAAATAAAAACTTCCATGAACTCACTATGCCCATCACAAAATACCTTGGGGTGTCTTCTTTCCAAAATGGGGTCACTTGTGGGGTAGTTATACTGCCCTGGCATTTTAGGGGCCCATATGCGTGAGAAGTAGTTTGCAATCAAAATCTGTAAAAAATGCCCGGTGAAATCCGAAAGGTGCACTTTGGAATGTGAGTCCCTTTGCCCACCTAGGCTGCAAAAAAGTGTCACACATCTGGTATCACCGTACTCATTTTACATATACCCATGCTGGGTGAGAGAAATATCTTGGCAAAAGACAACTTTTCCCATTTTTTTATACAAAGTTGGCATTTGACCAAGATATTTATCTCACCCAGCATGGGTATATGTAAAATGACACCCCAAAACACATTCCCCAACTTCTCCTGAGTACGGTGATACCACATGTTTTTGCTTACTGGTGATTTTTTTTTAGTTTTTTTTTTGCCAGCACCTCAGGGATTCTAGGGCGTCTACGGGCCCGTCTGTGCGGTGGCTGCGACGGGGTAACTACTGCACGTGCCACCGTACCAGCTTCAACTGCCCTTCTGGTGCTCGCCACTTCACCATGTTGTACGGCAGCGCTGGTACTGGGTCCAGGGAGGGCTGCGCTGCTGCACGTAATCCGACAGTGCCAGCCCCACTCTGCTGCCCTTGAAGCGGATCCTGTGCAACCTGTGGTCTAGCGACACGGGGCCGGGTACGCCTGGTGCTATCAGGGACCTCAATCTCCTCGTCCGAACTTTGAGTCAGACTGCCACTGCTTTCTACAAGTTCATATTCTGACCCGCTAGATTCATCAGATGAGGGTTCCCATTCCTCATCCGACTGGGTCAGAAGCCTGTAGGCCTCTTCAGAAGAATACCCCCTGTTTGACATTTGGGCAACTAAATTTAGGGGTATTCCCTGAGACTACCCAAGAAAAAAAGCAAGCCTGTCTTACAAATGGGAGGCTAGCGAAGTAGGGGGTGATCTGGGGCTAAAGTGTACTGTTGGTGCTACTCACTGTGAAGCCTGCTCCTCTGCTGGATCCAACCGACCAAAAGGACCAGCAGAGGAGCAGGGAAGCCATATAACACATCATATTTACTAATATGATGTGTTATCTGGCTTCTCATTGGATTTTTTAAAAATCATCAGCTTGCCAGCCACGATCATTGGCTGGCAAGCTGATGACGCGACCCCCCTGGAAGAAATGCCGGCCCGCGATGCGCATGTGCGGGCCGGCTGAGCGCATCATCTCGCGTCTCGCGAGATGACGCGTATATGCGTCACTCTGCCTGCAGCTGCCGCCTCCGGACCGCGGATCTGCGTTAGGCGGTCCGGAGGCGGTTAAGTGCTGATAACTTTAAAACGCTTTGACTTATCCAGGCCATTCTGAGATTGTATTTTTTTGTCACATATTGTACTTCATGACACTGGTAAAATGAAGTCAAAAATATTTTTATTTTTTTACATAAAAATATTACCAAATTTACCCAAAATTTACAAATGTCAAAGTTTCAGTTTCTCTACTTCTGTAATACATAGTAATACTTTACATTCCCCATATGTCTACTTCATGTTTGAATTATTTTGGGAATGATATTTTACTTTTTGGGGATGTTACAAGGCTTAGAAGTTTAGAAGCAAATCTTGAAATTTTTCAGAAATTTACAAAAACCCAATTTCTAGGGACCACTACAGGTCTGAAGTCACTTTGCGAGGCTTACATAATATAAATATAAATGTCCAGCTTAGTCAATATAAAATCAATAGAAAGGATCTGAAAGTCAAAGTATAATGTCCAGCAGTATTGATCCCTTTAAAACTTAACTTTTACTCTTCGAATTATAAAATAATACCACCGTAGTGGTTCACCAGTGAAAAAGTGATAAGACAAACAACAATAATCATAAATACAAAGATGTTCCTGGGAGCTAGTCGTAAATACACTTATAGAGGGGTGAGTGAACACAAGGCAGCTGGGGGGAGCAGTGGGCAAAACTATACTCTCCCTATGCTCACCCTGGCTATAACCTCAGCCCAGGAACGTCCCCTGGTGGTGGAGACTCCCTGTCCTCGTTCCTGGGCTGACTGCCCTGCGTTTACCCTCCTCTCAAAAAATAACAATAACAAAATGTGCTCCCCAGGAAGCTGACGGGTGTATTAATGTGTCCCTGGTAATTAAATACTCGCAGGGCCACTATAATGGATAAAGACCAATTCAATGAACAGGTGAATTAGATACATGTCACCTTTAAACATACGGGACCAAGCACTGGGGCATCAAACCGGTGCGTTCCCAGGCTGGTACCACAAAAGCCCCTACGCGTTTCCCCCATTACTAGGTTCATCAGGGGGCATACATGGTCAGAGATACAACCATCAGAGTGATAAGTCAAAGATACTTAAGATATAGTTAAGGCAACAGGACCAGAGACGCAGATGATGTTAAGCATAGGACCAAGGGACCCGTTTGATATGTCCCACTTAATATCCTGTGCAACCAGGAGGCTAAAGGGCCCACATGATACGGGCCAATACTTCACCCAGGAAGATTTAAGCTGCGTCCTGGTAGCGTCCTGTTCACTCACCCCTCTATAAGTGTATTTACGACTAGCTCCCAGGAACATCTTTGTATTTATGATTATTGTTGTTTGTCTTATCACTTTTTCACTGGTGAACCACTACGGTGGTATTATTTTATAATTCGAAGAGTAAAAGTTACGTTTTAAAGGGATCAATACTGCTGGACATTTTACATAATAGAAACCACCCAAAAATGACCCCATCTAAGAAACTACACCACTCAAATTATTCAAAACTGATTTTACATATGTCGTTAACCCTTTAGGTGTTGCACAAGTTATTGGCAAATGGGGATGAAATTTGTAAATTTCATTTTTTTGCCTAATTTTCCATTTTGACCCATCTTTTCCACTAACAAAGCAAGGGTTAACAGCCAAATAAAACTGTATCTTTATTGCCCTGACTTTGCCGTTTACAGAAACACCCAATATGTGGCCATAAACTACTGTACGGCCGCACAGCGGGGCGTAGAGTGAAAGGTGCGCCGTTTGGTTTTTGGAAGGCAGAGTTTGCTGGACTGGTTTATTTACACCGTGTCCTGTTTCAACCCCCCCGATGCACCCCTGGAGTAGAACCTCCCTAAAAGTGATCCCATCTAAGAAACTACACCCCTCAAGGTATTCAAAACTGATTTTACATACATTGTTAACCCTTTAGGTGTTGCACAATAGTTATTGGCAAATGGGGATGAAATTTGAAAATTTATTTTTTTTGCCAAATTTTCCATTTTAACCAATTTTTTCCACTAATAAAGCAAGGGTTAACAGCCAAGCAAGACTGTATCTTTATTGCCCGGACTCTTCTGTTTACAGAAACACCCAATATGTGGCCGTACACTACTGTACGGCCACACAGCGGGGCGTAGAGGGAAAGGTGCACCGTTTGGTTTTTGGAGGGCTGACTTTTATGGACCGGTTTATTTACACCGTGTCCTGTTTCAACCCCCCCGATGCACCCCTGGAGTAGAACCTCCCTAAAAGTGACCCCATTTTGGAAACTACGGGATAAGGTGGCATTTTTTGGGGGACTATTTTTAGGGTACATATTTTTAGTTGCTCTATATTACATTTTTGTGAGGCAAGGTTACCAAAAATTTTAATTCTGAAATTTCATCTCCATTTGCCATTAACTGTTGAGGAACACCTAAAGGGTTAATAAAGTTTAGAGAAGAATTGCTAAGGTGGCGCTCAGTGGATGCTATATGTGGGAGCAGCGGTATCGCGACAGAACCACAAAGATCTGCCGCAAAGGTAAAGGCAATGTGATACATTCAGATACTGCGCTAAGGGACATATATATTATTGCAAGTTAGTGTACAGGTATTGCAGATATATGGTTGCTGGCACATGAAGGTGTATCAACATACAGGGGCTTAGCTGGTTTTAACCCCTTAAGGACCAGGCTCATTTTCACCTTAAGGACCAGGCCATTTTTTGCAAATCTGACCAGTGTCACTTTAAGTGCTCATAACTTTAAAACGCTTCGACTTACCCAGGCCGTTCTGAGATTGTTTTTTCGTCACATATTGTACTTCATGACACTGCTAAAATTGGGTCAAAAAAGTAAATTTTTTTGCATAAAAAAATACATTTTTTACCCAAAATTTTGAAAAATTAGCAAATTTCAAAGTTTCAGTTTCTCTACTTCTGTAATACATAGTAATACCCCCAAAAATTGTGATGACTTTACATTCCCCATATGTCTACTTCATGTTTGTAGCATTTTGGGAATGATATTTTATTTTTTGGGGATGTTACAAGGCTTAGAAGTTTAGAAGCAAATTTTGAAATTTTTGAGAAATCTTCAAAATCCCACTTTTTATGGACCAGTTCAGGTTTGAAGTCATATTGTGAGGCTTAGATAATAGAAACCTCCCAAAAATGACCCCATTCTAGAAACTACACCCCTCAAGGTATTCAAAACTGTTTTTTCAAACTTTATTAACCCTTTAGGTTATCCACAAGAGTTAATGGCAGATGGAGAAACAATTTTGAAATTTCTATTTTTTGGAAAATTTTCCAATATAATCAATTTTTTCCAGGAGTAAAACAAGGGTTAACTGCCAAACAACACTCAAAATGGGTTGCCCTGATTCTGTAGTTTGCAAAAACACCCCATATGTGGTCGTAAACTACTGTTTGGCCGAACGGTAGCACATAGGAGGGGAACACCATATGGGTTTTGGAAGGCAGATTTTGCAGGACTGGTTTTGTTTATACCATGTCCCATTTGAAGCCCCCTGTTGCACCCCTAGAATAGAAATTTCAAAAAAGTGACTCCATCTAAGAAAGTACACCCCTCAAGGTATTCAAAACTGGGTTTACAAACTTTGTTAACCCTTTAGGTGTTCCACAAGAGTTAATGGCAGATGGAGAAACAATTTTGAAATTTCTATTTTTAAGAAAATTTTCCAATATAATCAGTTTTTTCCAGGAGTAAAACAAGGGTTAACTGCCAAACAACACTCAAAATGGGTTGCCCTGATTCTGTAGTTTGCAGAAACACCCCATATGTGGTGGTAAACTACTATTTGGCTAAACGGCAGGACATAGAAGAAGGGGAACGTCATATGGTTTTTGGAAGGCAGATTTTGCTGGACTGGTTTATTTACACCATGTACCGTTTCAAGCCCCCTGATGCCCCCCTAGAGTAGAAACTCCATAAAAGTGACCCCATCTAGGAAACTACGGGATAAGGTGGTTGTTGTTTTGGGACTATTTTTGGGGTAAATTTGATTTTTGGTTGCTCTATATTACTCTTTTTTGAGGCAATGTAACAAAAAAATTAAATTCTAAAATTGTTTCTACATTCGCTATTTAGTTTTGTGGAACACCTAAAGGGTTAACATAGTTTGTAAAGTAACTTTTGAATACCTTGAGGGGTGTAGTTTCTTAGATGGGGTCACTTTTTTGGAGCTTCTAGTCTAGGCTACATCAGGGGGGGCTTCTAATGGGACATGGTGTAAAAAAAAAAACTGTCCATCAAAATCTGCCTTCCAGAAACCGTATGGAGTTCCCTTCGTTCTATGCCCTGCCGTGCGGCTATATAGCCATTTACGACCACATATGGGGTGTTTCTGCAAACTACAGAATTGGGGCAATAAATGTTTAGTTTTGTTTGGCTGTTAACCCTTGCTTTATTACCGGCAAAATGGATTTAAATTAAAATTTTGCCCAAAAATAGGTGTTTTGGCACCGTTTTTATTTTATATTTTTAACACCGTTCATCCGAGGCATTTGGTAAAAAGTTATTTTTATAGCGACGACTTTTACGCACGCGACGATGCCCAATATGTATGGCTCTCAGACTTTGGAGACACTAAGCAGGCATCCTAAAACTGCGGCCCTCCAGATGTTGTAAAACTACAATTCCCACCATGCCCTGATGATGGCTGTAGGTTGTCTGGGCATGCTGGGAGTTATGGTTTTACAACATCTGGAGGGCCGCAGTTTGAGGATGCCTGCACTAAAACTAATATTTTTTGGGGAAAGAAAAATTGTTTTCGTGTCTCCAAAGTCTGAGAGCCATAGTGTTTTATGTTCTCTAGTGAACTGTTGGGGATTATAAAAATGTAGTACTCCATGGAAGTGTGATACTCCCTGAAGCAATCGATAATGCAGAGGCCCGGATGATCGGGGCACGTGTCACATTGAGTGGTGGTGTCCTTCCGTATCCCCCTCTTGTGACACACTCTGCACTTTTTTGGGGTTCGTCCCTTCTTTCCAGTATGGGGGACCACACCTGGAAAGTGTTGGCCAGGGACGATCCGGGCGCCTCCAGTTCCCGAGGTACTCCGGCCTGCTCTTTCCCGGTCCGAAAAGATCAGGTCCTTGAGGACTGCCTCATAGAATTGGAGGAATGTCCCTGTGCTGCCAGCGCTTCGGGATAGTACAAAAGAGTTGTACATGGCAACCTGCACCAAGTAGACCGCAACTTTTTTGTACCATGCCCGGGTTTTGCGCATGGCGTTATATGGCGTGAGGACTTGATCAGAGAGATCAACTCCTCCCATATACCGATTGTAGTCGACGATACAATCGGGCTTGAGGACCGTTGCCGCGGTACCTCGCACAGGGACTGGGGTGGTGCTGTTACCGTGGATTGTGGACAGCATAAGGACATCCCTCTTGTCCTTATACCTGACCAGCAACAGGTTTCCACTGGTAAGTGCACGGGTCTCACCCCTGGGGATAGGTACCTGGAGGGGGTAGGCAGGGAGGCCGCGTTGATTTTTCCGCACGGTCCCACAAGCGAACGTGGATCTGGCGGCAAGGGACCTGAACAAGGGAATGCTGGTATAAAAGTTATCCACGTACAAGTGGTAACCACTATCCAGCAGTGGGTACATAAGGTCCCACACGAGTTTCCCGCTAACACCCAGAGTGGGGGGACATTCTGGGGGTTGAATACGGGAATCTCGCCCCTCGTACACACGAAATTTGTAAGTGTACCCTGAGGTACTCTCACAAATTTTGTATAGCTTCACGCCATACCTCGCCCGCTTTGTGGGAATATATTGGCGGAAACTGAGTCTCCCCTTGAACGCAACGAGAGACTCATCAACCGCGACCTCCCTTCCAGGTACGTAGGCCTGCTGAAATGTGGCCCCAAAGTGATCGATGACCGGCCGTATCTTATACAGCCGGTCATAGGCAGGATCACCTCGGGGTGGACATGCTGCATTATCGGAATAATGCAGACATTTCCGGATGGCCTCAAACCGGTGACGTGTCATGACCATACTGTACAGTGGGGTCTGGTACAGGACGTCCCCACTCCAGTATTGCCTGACACTGGGTTTTTGGACTAGACCCATATGCAGCACGAGGCCCCAAAATGTCCTCATTTCGGCTGCACTGACCGGCGTCCAGCCACCGGGTCTAGCCAAAACTGAGCCTGGGTTTTGAGCGACGAACTGTTGGGCGTACAGATTCGTCTGCTCCACCATCAAATTCACCAGTGGGTTACTGAAAAAAAAACTAAAATAGTCTATTTCAGTAAACCCCACTGTGGGAATCTGGATTCCAGGATTGCCAGCGAAATCCGGAATCTCAGGCTCAAAGTCCACTGGGGGACACCAGCTAAGTTCATCGGCAGGGGGCTCCGGTGGACTTATTTGGTGGGCCGGGAAACCAGTACGAACCCCAGGGCGGCTCGTACTAGGGTGGGCCACAGGATCCCTAGCATGTGCGGCCCCTGGCTCCGCCTGGCGGCGTCTCCGCCGCCTTGGTGGCTCATCGTCATCCGATGATGATGAGGAGGATGCGGATGATAAAAGGAATGTGGGGTCATCCTCATCCTCACTGGGGCTCTCAGAGTCTGAGGCAATCTGGGCGTATGCCTCCTCGGCCGAGAACACCCGGCGGGCCATGGGTGTGTGTGCGTGTAGGTGTGCGTGTGTGGCAAACTTTATTATATGTGCGTGTGTGTGGGGGCAACGGGTGTTCGCGTACTAGAAAAGGCAAGAAAAAAAGGGCAAGTGATAGGAAAAAAAAAAGTTAAAACTTGCTAATCAGCGGTACAACACTGATCAGCGGTGGGGCGGGCGATGCGCTAACAGTGGACGGACGCTAAAAAGTGCCAGCCAGTCAGCGCACGCAGAAAAAAAAAAGTGGTGGTGAGGGGGGGGGGCTGGTGGGGTCGGGGTTAGGGTTAGATGGATAGATGGAAGTTTGGAATAAAAGTACTTTTTTTTTTTTTTTTTCCTAACTTACTTTTCCCTTCTTTCCCTGCCTAATGGTGCCTCTCCCTCACTGACCCTAACCTACCTGGGTGGCGATGGGTGCAGGAGGGTGATGGATGGCGATTAGGGGGACACAGGAGCTGGTGCTGGACGATGCTGCCGGGTGCTCGTGCAGAACAGGAAGAGGAAGAGGAGGGGAGAGAGGAGCGCAGGAAGTTTGAATCTCGCGCCTCTCTCCCCTGCACCAATCAGCACCCTGGACAGCAGTGTTCAGCACCAGGGCCAGCACCGCCTCCTCAAATCCTCGGACTGCGATTGGTGGTGTAAAATTACGCCACCGATCGCAGTCTTTTTCCGGTTCATCGGGTCACAGGACACCCGAATGGACCGGAAACGCAGAAAACCGCAGGTCTGAATTGACCTGCGGTTTTCTGCGATCGCCGATACGGGGGGGGGGGCAATGACCCCCCCCTGCGTTGTTACGGGATGCCGGCTGAATGATTTCAGCCGAAATCCCGTTCCGATTAACCCCCGCGGCGCCGAAATTACATTTTTAAGTCAGGACGTACCGGTACGTCCTCGGTCCTTAAGGACTCGGGAAATAGGGCGTACCGGTACGTCCTATGTCCTTAAGGGGTTAAACAGTGTACCTGAAATGTCGGCTTCAGTATGTGTGCCTTTGTCCGTATCCCCGTACTTGATGTCGAAGTTTATTTCCTTCTATTTTTCTTCTTTGCTTTCTGTTTCTGTTTTTAATTTTGCTGGTGATCAGGAATAGTCCAGGTGTATTTTGGGTTAGCGTGCCTCCTCGTGCCCCGGCCGGTGGCACGTTGCTGCCGCAAGTGGAGGTGTGTATGGAGGAGTGGTTCGTGCTCACTTGGAGCTTGTGAGTGACGTCACTTACAGCCGTCATGCATTGACCACCAGTACCAGGTATCTCTTACTCCGACGCGTTTCGAACAGACGCTGTTCTTCCTCAGGGAGTGTTACCTGGCTGCTCATGCTCCCTTTTTATGGGCGCTTCTCCAGAATTTTAACCCCTTCCCTGCCGATCCTGCATGTAATTATCACCAGTCATTCAAACGCGAACAGTTCTATCTCTGCATTTAACCACTTCAGCCCCGCTAGCTGAAACCCCCTTCATGACCAGAGCACTTTTTACACTTCGGCACTACACTCCTTTCACCGTTTATCGCTCGGTCATGCAACTTACCACCCAAATGAATTTTACCTCCTTTTCTTCTCACTAATAGAGCTTTCATTTGGTGGTATTTTATTGCTGCTGACATTTTTACTTTTTTTGTTATTAATCAAAATGTAACGATTTTTTTGCAAAAAAATGACATTTTTCACTTTCAGCTGTAAAATTTTGCAAAAAAAACGACATCCATATATAAATTTTTCGCCACATTTATTGTTCTAGATGTCATTGATAAAAAAAAAATGTTTGGGCAAAAAAAAAAAATGGTTTGGATAAAAGTTATAGCATTTACAAACTATGGTACAAAAATGTGAATTTCCGCTTTTTGAAACGGCTCTGACTTTCTGAGCACCTGTCATGATTCCTGAGGTTCTACAATGCCCAAACAGTAGAAAACCCCCAAAAATGACCCCATTTCGGAAAGTAGACACCCTAAGGTATTCGCTGATGGGCATAGTGAGTTCATAGAACTTTTTATTTTTTGTCACAAGTTAGCGGAAAATGATGATGATTTTATTTTTTTTATTTTTTCTTACAAAGTCTCATATTCCACTAACTTGCGACAAAAAATAAAAAATTCTAGGAACTCACCATGCCCCTCACAGAATACCTTGGGGTGTCTTCTTTCCAAAATGGGGTCACTTGTGGGGTAGTTATACTGCCCTGGCAATTTAGGGGCCCAAATGTGTGAGAAGAACTTTGCAATCAAAATGTGTAAAAAATGACCGGTGAAATCCGAAAGGTGCACTTTGGAATATGTGCCCCTTTGCCCACCTTGGCAGCAAAAAAGTGTGACACATCTGGTATCGCCGTACTCAGGAGAAGTTGGGGAATGTGTTTTGGGGTGTCATTTTACATATACCCATGCTGGGTGAGAAAAATATCTTGGTCAAATACCAACTTTTTATAAAAAAAATGGGAAAAGTTGTCTTTTGCCAAGATATTTCTCTCATCCAGCATGGGTATATGTAAAATGACACCCCAAAACACATTGCCCAACTTCTCCTGAGTACGGCGATACCAGATGTGTCACACTTTTTTGCTGCCAAGGTGGGCAAAGGGGCACATATTCCAAAGTGCACCTTTCGGATTTTGCAGGGCATTTTTTACACATTTTGATTGCAAAGTTCTTCTCACACATTTGGGCCCCTAAATTGCCAGGGCAGTATAACTACGCCACAAGTGACCCCATTTTGGAAAGAAGACACCCCAAGGTATTCCGTGAGGGGCATGGCGAGTTCCTAGAATTTTTTATTTTTTGTCGCAAGTTAGTGGAATATGAGACTTTGTAAGGAAAAAAGAAAAAAAATGAAAAATCATCATTTTCCGCTAACTTGTGACAAAAAATAAAAAATTCTAGGAACTCGCCGTGCCCCTCACGGAATACCTTGGGGTGTCTTCTTTCCAAAATGGGGTCACTTGTGGCGTAGTTATACTGCCCTGGCAATTTAGGGGCCCAAATGTGTAAGAAGTACCTTGCAATCAAAATGTGTAAAAAATGGCCTGCGAAATCCGAAAGGTGCACTTTGGAATATGTGCCCCTTTGCCCACCTTGGCTGCAAAAAAGTGTCACACATGTGGTATCGCCGTACTCAGGAGAAGTTGGGCAATGTGTTTTGGGGTGTCATTTTACATATACCCATGCTGGGTGAGAGAAATATCTTGGCAAAAGACAACTTTTCCCATTTTTTTATACAAAGTTGGCATTTGACCAAGATATTTTTCTCACCCAGCATGGGTATATGTAAAATGACATTTGAATGACTGGTGATAATTACATGCAGGATCGGCAGGGAAGGGGTTAAAATTCTGGAGAAGCGCCCATAAAAAGGGAGCATGAGCAGCCAGGTAACACTCCCTGAGGAAGAACAGCGTCTGTTCGAAACGCGTCGGAGTAAGAGATACCTGGTACTGGTGGTCAATGCATGACCGCTGTAAGTGACGTTACTCACAAGCTCCAAGTGAGAAGAAGTCTGGAATATAAATGTCTAAAAATGTTTACGCATTTGGATTTCGTGAGGGGTATGGTGCGTCCATGTGAGATTTTATTTTTTGACACAAGTTAGTAGAATATGAGACTTTGTAAGAAAAAACAAAAACAAACAAAAAATTTCCGCTAACTTGTGCCAAAAAAAATGTCTGAATGGAGCCTTACAGGGGGGTGATCAATGACAGGGGGGTGATCAATGACAGGGGGGTGATCACCCATATAGACTCCCTGATCACCCCCCTGTCACTGATCACCCCCCCTGTAAGGCTCCATTCAGACATCCGCATGATTTTTTACGGATCCATGGATACATGGATCGGATCCACAAAACACATGCGGACGTCTGAATGGAGCCTTACAGGGGGGTTATCAATGACAGGGGGTGATCAGGGTGATCACCCCCCTGTCACTGATCACCCCCCCTGTAAGGCTCCATTCAGACATCCGCATGATTTTTACGGATCCATGGATACATGGATCGGATCCACAAAACACATGCGGACGTCTGAATGGAGCCTTACAGGGGGGTTATCAATGACAGGGGGTGATCAGGGTGATCACCCCCCTGTCACTGATCACCCCCCCTGTAAGGCTCCATTCAGACATCCGCATGATTTTTTACGGATCCATGGATAGGATCCACAAAACACATGCGGACGTCTGAATGGAGCCTTACAGGGGGGTGATCAATGACAGGGGGGTGATCAGGGAGTGTATATGGGTGATCACCCGCCTGTCATTGATCACCCCCTGTAAGGCTCCATTCAGACGTCCGCATGTGTTTTGCGGATCCGATCCATGTATCCATGGATCCGTAAAAAATCATGCGGATGTCTGAATGGAGCCTTACAGGGGGGGTGATCAGTGACAGGGGGGTGATCAGGGAGTCTATATGGGTGATCACCCCCCTGTCATTGATCACCCCCCTGTAAGGCTCCATTCAGACGTCCGCATGATTTTTACGGATCCATGGATACATGGATCGGATCCACAAAACGCATGCGGACGTCTGAATGGAGCCTTACAGGGGGGTTATCAATGACAGGGGGGTGATCAGGGAGTGTATATGGGTGATCACCCGCCTGTCATTGATCACCCCCTGTAAGGCTCCATTCAGACGTCCGCATGTGTTTTGCGGATCCGATCCATGTATCTGTGGATCCGTAAAAATCATACGGACGTCTGAACGGAGCCTGACAGGGGGGTGATCAATGACAGGGCGGTGATCAATGACAGGGGGGTGATCAAGGAGTTTATATGGGGTGATCATGGGTGATCAGGGGTTTATAAGGGGTTAATAAGTGACGGGGGGGGGGGGGGTGTAGTGTAGTGTGGTGTTTGGTGCGACTGTTCTGAGCTACCTGAGTCCTCTGGTGGTCGATCCTAACAAAAGGGACCACCAGAGGAGCAGGTAGGAGGTATATTAGACGCTGTTATGAAAACAGCGTCTAATATACCTGTTAGGGGTTAAAAAATTCGGATCTCCAGCCTGCCAGCGAGCGATCGCCGCTTGCAGGCTGGAGATCCACTCGCTTACCTTCCGTTCCTGTGAGCGCGCGCGCCTGTGTGCGCGCGTTCACAGGAAATCCCGGCCCTCGCGAGATGACGCGTATATGCGTCGTCGTGCGCAGGGCTGCCACCTCCGGACCGCACATCTGCGTTAGGCGGTCCGGAGGTGGTTAAACCACTGGGTATTAGGACACCCTAATACCCAGTGGTTTAAATGCAGAGATAGAACTGTTCGCGTTTGAATGACTGGTGATAATTACATGCAGGATCGGCAGGGAAGGGGTTAAAATTCTGGAGAAGCGCCCATAAAAAGGGAGCATGAGCAGCCAGGTAACACTCCCTGAGGAAGAACAGCGTCTGTTCGAAACGCGTCGGAGTAAGAGATACCTGGTACTGGTGGTCAATGCATGACCGCTGTAAGTGACGTCACTCACAAGCTCCAAGTGAGCGCGAACCACTCCTCCATACACACCTCCACTTGCGGCAGCAACGTGCCACCGGCCGGGGCACGAGGAGGCACGCTAACCCAAAATACACCTGGACTATTCCTGATCACCAGCAAAATTAAAAACAGAAACAGAAAGCAAAGAAGAAAAATAGAAGGAAATAAACTTCGACATCAAGTACGGGGATACGGACAAAGGCACATATACTGAAGCCGACATTTCAGGTACACTGTTTAAAACCAGCTAAGCGCCTGTATGTTGATACACCTTCATGTGCCAGCAACCATATATCTGCAATACCTGTACACTAACCTGCAATAATATATATGTCCCTTAGCGCAGTATCTGAATATATCAGGTTAATAAAGTTTGTATAATCAGTTTTGAATACCTTGAGGAGTGTAGATTCTTAGATGGGGTCACTTTTAGGGAGTTTTTACTCATGGGGGGCATCAGGGGGGCTTCAAAAGGGATGGTGTCAATAAAAAAGGCAATCAAAATCGGTCTTCCAGAAACCATTTCTGTAAACTGCAGTATCAGGGTAATAAATATTAACTTTTGTTTGGTTGTTAACCCTTTTGTTCCCGTAAAAAACAGATTGAAATGGAAAAGTCCCCAAAATAGCGGTTTTGGCACTTTTTTTTTTTTACCGTGTTAATCTGGGGGGTTAGGTCATGGGATATTTTAATAGAGGAGATTCTTACGGACGCGGCGATACCTAATAAGTCTACTTTCTTTTTACAATTATTTAGGTTTTTGACTATATTATCCTTTTTGATACAAAAATTTTTTTTTTTGTATCTCTAAAGTCTAAGAGTGATTTTTTTTATTTTTTATCCAATTATCTTATATGGGGGCTCATGTTTTGCGGGATGAGTGGACGGTTTTGTTGGCACTATTTTGGGGGCTATATGACTTTTTGATCGCTTGCTATTAAACTTTTTGTTGTGTAAGGTGACAAAAAAATCTTTTTGGTCACGGTTTCATTTTTTGGGGACCGTGTTTATCTGGGGGGTTCGGTCATGGGGTATTTTTATAGAGGAGATTCTTACAGATGCGGCGATACCTAATAAGTCTGCTTTTTTTACATTTATTTAGGTTTTAGACTATATTATCCTTTTTGATACAAAAACATTTTTTTGGCATCTCTAAAGTCGAAGAGTCATTTTTTAAATTTATTTTTATCCGATTATCTTATGTGGGGGCTCTTTTTTGCGGGATGAGAGGACGGTTTTATTGGCACTATTTTGGGGGCTATATGACTTTTTGATCGCTTGCTATTAAACTTTTTATTATGTAAGGTGACAAAAAAAAAAATCTTTTTTTGCACCTTTTTTTCTGGACCGTGTTAATCTGGGGGGTTAGATCATGGGGTATTTTTATAGAGGAGATTATTTCCGACGCGGCGATACCTAATATGTCTACTTTTAATAAATGATTTTAGTTTTTTGGGGTGTCTCAAGTCTGAGAAAACCAGTTTTTTTATCCGATGTCAGTGCTAAATTGGGATATAAATTTAGTACTCCATGGAAGTCTGATACTCCCTG
The DNA here is from genome assembly GCF_014858855.1 of Bufo gargarizans. NCBI lineage: Eukaryota > Metazoa > Chordata > Amphibia > Anura > Bufonidae > Bufo > Bufo gargarizans. Next base: position 277,055,165 of record NC_058084.1, on the reverse strand, counting down.
AAGCAACCAATAATGCAGAGGCCCGGATGATCAGGGCACGTGTCACATTGAGTTGTGGTGTCCTTCCGGATCCCCCTCCTGTGACACACACTGCACCTTTTTTGGGTTCGTACCTTCTTTCCTGTATGGGGGACCACACCTGGAAAGTGTTGGCCAGGGACGATCCGGGCGCCTACAGTTCCCGAGGTACTCCGGCCTGCTCTTTCCTGGTCAGAAAAGATCAGGGCCTTGAGGACTGCCTCATAGAACTGGAGGAATGTCCCTGTGTTGCCAGCGCTCCGAGACAGCACAAAAGAGTACATGGCAACCTGTACCAAGTAGACTGCAATTTTTTTGTACCATGCCCAGGTTTTGTGCATGGCGTTATATGGCTTGAGGACTTGATCAGAGAGATCAACTCCTCCCATATACCGATTGTAGTTGACGATACAATCGGGCTTGAGGACCGTTGCTGCGGTAACTCGCACAGGGATAGGGGTGATGCCGTTACCATGAATTGTGGACAGCATAAGGACATCCCTCTTGTCCTTATACCTGACCAGCAACAGGTTTCCAGTGGTAAGGGCACGGGTCTCACCCCTGGGGATAGGTACCTGGAGGGGGAGGGCAGGGAGGCCGCGTTGATTTTTCCGCACGGTCCCACAAGCGGACGTGGATCTGGCGGCAAGGGACTGGAACAAGGGGATACTGGTATCAAAGTTATCCACGTAAAGGTGGTAACCCTTATCTAGCAGTGGGTACATAAGGTCCCACACAAGTTTCCCGGTAACACCCAGAGTGGGGGGACATTCTGGGGTTGAATCCGGGAATCTCGCCCCTCGTATACACAAAATTTGTAAGTGTACCATGAGGCACTCTCACAAATTTTGTATAACTTCACGCCATACCTCGCCCACTTGGAGGGCACATACTGGCGGAAAATGAGTCTCCCCTTGAACGCAATGAGAGACTCATGAACTGCGACCTCCCTTCCAGGTACATAGGTCTCTATGAATTTGGCCCCAAAGTGATCGATGACCGGCCGTATCTTATACAGACGGTCATGGGCAGGATCACCTCAGGGGGGGGGGGGGGGGGACGGACATGCTGCATTATCTGAATAATGAAGACATTTCCGGATGGCCTCAAACTGTGAGCGTGTCATGGCCGTACTGTAAAGTGGGGTCTGGTATAGGCCGCCCACTTTATTACTCCCCCATGGTATGACCCCCTAGTAGCAGCACCAGCCTCTCCTTTCTCTGCTATCCCTCTGCCCCTTCTCCAAATTCTTATTATGAAGTCTCTCATTAGGAAAAAGCACAACATCAGCTCCACCGAGCCCGTGGCCAAAGTGTTGAAGTGGTGTCCGAGATCCCCAAGGGCCAAGCCAAGTAATTGTAAGTTTTCATGTGGAGTAAGTTTATGTTATACACATATAGCCTACACTGTGCCACACAATATACAGTATACCGCTACACTGTGTAGGGGTTATACTGTTTATTGTACAGCATGGCACATAGGTTATAGTGTCCAGCATGGTGTAACCTCCATACATTTTATGTACAGTATACAGCAATCCGCCTTGCCATCTATGCTTTGAATCTGGATTTATGTTACTTGGTTTTTGTACATTTACTTGCGTGTGCTAGTTGAGACCTGCTGTGATTGGGCTTCAGTTAGTTATTAAATGCTAACATGACAGTTTTTTGGTTTAGCACATTATTGATGATTGTATTTCATGACTACTCTTCTGAGGGTATTGCCTTCCTTTATACTGCAGTTCTCCTGTAAAACTCTGCCTGCGACTTTTAGCAGTTTAAGCAGTAATTTATGATTTTATTTTGCTCTCAATAAATCTTGTGTTAAGCATAAAAAAAAAAAAAAAAATATATATATATATATATATATATATATATATATATATATATATATATATATATATATATATATATATATATATATATATGGTAAGACGGTTGCAAGGATGGGGAAGGGGGGGGGGTTCCCTCTCGTCCTGAGAGAAATTTTACCTAGAAACTGCACTGTTTCTATTATGTAAGCCTCACAAAGTGACTTCAGACCTGAACTGGTCCTTATAAAGTGGATTTTTGAAAATTTCAGAAAAACTTAAAGATTTGCTTTGCCAAAATGATCCAAACATGAAGTAGACATATGGGGAATGTAAAGTAATAACTATTTTTGGAGGTATTACAGAAGTAGAGAAATTTAAACTAAAAAAATTGCAAATTTTTCCAAATATTTGGTACATTTTGTATTTTTTTATAGATAAAAATGATTTTTTTTAACTCGATTTTACCAGTGTCATGAAGTACAATATGTGACGAAAAAACAGTCTCAGAATGGCCTGGATAAGTCAAAGCGTTTTAAAGTTATAGCCACATAAAGTGACACTGGTCAGATTTGCAAAAAATGGCCTGGTCCTTAAAGGGGTTCTACACTTTCATTTAACTGATGATCTATCCTCTGGATAGATCATCAGCTTCTGATCGGCAGGGGTCCGACACCCGCATATTGCAGTCCCCAATGCAAGGAACAAATGGCACGTGGTCATGTGCATGAGCCCTATAATGCTCATGCATGGCCGCTCTCCAATCATTCCTACGGGAGTGCTGAAAATATTAAATGTTTCTGTCAGCCCTATAGAAGTAAATGGTGTGGTGGCCTTTTTGTGCAGTGTGCCTCTCATTCATTTCAGTGGGACTTCCAAAAGTAGCCGAGCGCTCCCATAGAAATGAATGAGCGATGCACCCTTTGGGACTTTGCTAGCTCCGTTTTAAGTATAGATGCGGGTCCCAGAGTTGGGACCGACACCTATCAGACATGGGAGGCATATCCAAACAATGTGCCCCCTTTGTGCGAAATTGGAATACCCCTTTAAGGATGGTTTATTAGTCCAAATGAGACTGCCTTCATAGTTTTTTATAGTTCAAACCCCTAAAAGAAGTCGAAGAAGCCTTATTACTGTCATTGGATAACTGTACTGAAAATGGCTGTGCATAAAGAAAGCAAAGTAAAAAAAAACACACTGTAGCCGCAAAGCATTTCCTTTTTACTCTTTTAACATTCATCTAGTCAGTGTAACATAGTAACATAGTTTATAAGGCTGAAAAAAGACATCTGTCCGTCCAGTTCCGATAGAAGCCAATTTTACTCCCTTTAGGGGGAAAGAAAAATTCCTGACTCCAATCAAGCAATCAGAATAACTCCCTGGATCAACGACCCCTCTCTAGTAGCTATATCCTGTAATATTATTACACTCCAGAAATACATCCAGGCCCCTCTTGAATTCCTTTATGGTACTCACCATCACCACCTCCTCAGGCAGAGAGCTCCATAGTCTCACTGCTCTTACCGTAAAGAACCCTCTTCTATGTTTGTGTACAAACCTTCTTTCCTCCAGACGCAGAGGATGTCCCCTCGTCACAGTCCTGGGGATAAATAGATGATGGGATAGATCTCTGTACTGACCCCTGATATATTTATACATATTAATTAGATCTCCCCTCAGTCGTCTTTTTTCTAAAGTGAATAGCCCTAATTTTGATAATCTTTCAGGGTACTAGTTCCATCCCAGTTATTACTTTAGTTGCCCTCCTCTGGACCTTCTCCAGCTCTGCTATGTCTGCCTTGTTCACAGGAGCCCAGAACTGTACACAGTACTCCATGTGTGGTCTGACTAGTGATTTGTAAAGTGGCAGGACTATGTTCTCATAGAGAAAAAATAGACAATGCAGCATCACCCTGCATACCAGATAAAGTACAATAATGCCATAGTCACATTATGACGCATAACAGGTAGTATTTTGTGTTAGGACCCGTCTTACAGATATCACCTTGATGTCCGGCAGACGGGCTCAGATGGTTTTGTACAAAATGCATTTGCAAAGCATCTCACTTTATAAATAAGCGTAGCATTAGCACTATAATATTTTTTGTGACTAGGGCATTATTGTACTTTATCTGGTATGCAGGTTGCTGTTGCATTGTCTTTTTTTCTCTCTTTTTTTAGCCATGGCAGCGTGCACCTGCACATTGGGATGTGCTGACTAACCCCCTTTTCTTTGCAGGACTATGTTGTCATCATGGGCATCTATGCAACCGATTTCGTATTGGCCTTGGCAGCAGCTGCGTGACACTGGTTTCTGCAGCTTAGTTTGCTGTTCACTAAAATTCCTAAGTCCTTTCCCAGTGTTTTACCATTTAGTATGTACCAGTGACATGTATCTTTCCTTCCCATGTGCATGACCTTACATTTGTCAGTGTTAGGCCTCTTTCACAAGGGCGTCAGTTTTTTTGCCCGGATAAGAGCCGCGTGCGTTGCGGGAAAATACGCGATTTTCCCACGCGAGTGCAAAACATTGTCATGCGTTGCACTCGCGTGAGAAAAATCGCGCATGTTTGGTACCCAAACCCGAACTTCTTCACAGAAGTTCGGGCTTGGGATTGATGTTCTGAAGATTGTATTATTTTCCCTTATAACATGGTTATAAGGGAAAATAATAGCATTCTGAATACAGAATACATAGTAAAACAGCGCTAGAGGGGTTAAAAAAAAATAAAAAAAAATTTAACTCACCTTAGTCCACTTGATCGCGAAGCTGGCATCTCCTTGTGTCTCCTGTGCGCTGAACAGGACCTGGGGTGAGCTGCTCCATTAAATACCGGTTAAGGACCTTCGATGACGTCACTCCGGTCATCACATGGTACGTCACATGATCTTTTACCATGGTGATTCACCATGGTAAAAGACCATGTGATGACCGGAGTGACGTCATCACAGGTCCTTAACCTCTATTTAATGCAGCAGCTCACCCCAGGTCCTGTTCATCAGCAGAGGAGACACAAGGAGATGCCAGCTTCGCGATCAAGTGGACTAAGGCGAGTTAAATTTTTTAATTTTTTTTTAACCCCTCTAGCGCTAGTTTACTATGCATTCTGTATTCAGAATGCTATTATTTTCCCTTATAACCATGTTATAAGGGAAAATAATAATGATCGGGTCTCCATCCCGATCGTCTCCTAGCAACCGTGCATGCAAATCGCACGGCATCCGTACTTGCTTGCGGATGCCATCCGATTTTCACGCACCCCATTCACTTCTATGGGGCCTGCGTCACGTCAAAATCGGACAATATAGAGCATGCTGCGATTTCAACTGAACGCACAAGTGATGCGTTAAAAACAACGCTCATGTGCACAGCCCCATAGAAATGAATGGGTCAGGATTTAGTGCGGGTGCCATACGTTCGCCACACGGAAAACTCGCCCGTGTGAAAGAGGCCTTAGAGTATTCTTTTGCGGTATTGAAATCCGGTAAAGGGTTTCAATATTGGAATCAGTTTTGTCCTAATGCCTTCTGAATGGAAAGCAATCCATTTAGTATGCATCAGGATGTCTTCAGTTCCGTCCCTTGTACGGTAATCAGCCGGACAAAATACATGCTGCAGTACTTGCTGGATCCAGCATTAATTTCCATAGAGATGTATTAATGCCAGATTCAATACCAAGTGTTCTGGAAATTGCCGCATCGCCGGGTCTGGTTTTCCAGTCTGTGCGTGAGCCGGGATATAGGAGGTGCGGGTTTCTCTTTTGATCTTTGAAAAAAATGTCAATACCGGATCCGTTATTCCAGATGAGACAGATGCAGTAATTCACCGTATGCGCCTAACGGACTTTGGGAAAAAAAGCTTTTCGTTTGTATATGGATTTCCGTAACCGTCAGGCAGTTCACTAGTGTGAAAGTACCCTTAAACCTCATCTGCCACTTCTCTGACCAAGCATCCAATCTAATGGATAATAAAACGATCGCTATTGCTTTTTGGCTGCCGTTCTTCAGTGTATCAATCTAATTTTCAAATATTCTAGTGACTTCATTTATTAGAAATTCTTCCAGATATCCAAGGGATAAACTTAACATGCATTTTTTTACACTTGTTTGAACTTACAAACAATGCAATAAATCTCAAATCTGCATGTTGTAATGATGTCTTTATTGAATCCCCTTATGCTCTAAGAAAAATGATTTGAAAAGCATATCTGTCTGTCATCATGAAGTACCTTTGAGCTGTGAACTCACAGTGCAATTAATGTTTATATTTGCCAAAAGGTCTTGAATATATCAGTACATTATTGCTATGTTTTACATATTAATCAGTCTTGTACATCTACTTACCTATCATATCCAAATAATCTTGGAAGGGTTACTTACCACAAGAATTTATCACTGTGCTAGCTAATAATGTGTAGGGTGGGGATCAGCAACCTCTGGCGCTCCAGCTGTTCTGAAACTGCAGCTCCCAGAGTGCTTTATTCACTTCCATGGGAGTTAAACAAACAGCCAAGCATGTGCTGGGAGTTGTAGTTTTCCAGCAGCTGTAGGGCCGTAGGTTGCTGACCAGTGGTGTAGGGTATATTGGATGGGAAGTTTGTTTCCCCTGTCTGTTGCCTACTGCTTAAGGCTACTTTCACACGGATGCATTTTGTTTCCGTGTCCATTCAGTTTTTTTGGTGGATTGGATGAGGATCCATTCATTTCAATGGGTCCGCAAAAAATGCGGATAGCACACTGCGTGCTATCCACATCTGTATGTCCGTTCCGTAGCCCCGCAAAAAATATAGAGCATGTCCTATTCTTTCTGTTTTGCGGACAAGGATAGGCATGGTTACAATGGATCTGTAAAAAAAAAAACAGATGCAATACGGATGCCAAAAGGATGTCATTCGTATTTTTGGCAAATCAGTGTTTTGCCGACCACAAAACACATAGGTAATCTGAATGTAGACTAAAGGAGAGGGGATAACTATTAGGCTCGGGCTACATGATGCCATGTGTCATGCAACAATATGTCGCAGTATGTCACATGTTGCGTGACTTTTCTGCAACTTCTTGTCACAGAAAAGTCACACAACTATTTTTTTATGTTAGTCAATGGTGGCACACTGCGACATGCAACTTGGATGGTTTTATTTCCGACTGTTTCGCAGTCGCAAGTCACAGTGCGACACCATAGACTATTCTAAAAAATGTTGCATGACTTTCCTTCGACAAAACGTCGCCTGACATGTTGCCATGTGCATAACTATTCTGCGACAAGAAGTCGCCTGACACATGTCGCAGTTAGCCTTAGATCAGTGGGGGTCAAACCACTGGGACCCCCACCTATCACGAGAACGGGGGCTCCATACCCCCTGCAGCTTCTCTGAAATTAATGGAACGCAGCTTGGACATGCGTGTGACCTCTCCATTCATTTCTATGAGAATTCTGTACTCGGTTATCTCTGGAACCCCCATAGGAATGAATGGAGCAGCTACGTGCATATCTGACCGGATGCTCCAATCATTTCAGGGAGTTGCAGGGGGTACGGGGCCTCCGTTCTCTTGATCCGTGTTAGTTCCAGCGGCAGGACCCCCACTTATCTAAAAGTTACCCCCTATCCTGTGGATAGGAGATGCGGGCCTTCCTTTTATTTACCTACCTAAATTCAACTGAGGTGAGCTGCAATATCAGAACTAGAGATGAGCGAATCGACGTTGACTAAGTGGAATTCGATCCGAATTTCAGGAAAAATTCATTTTGCACCGAATCTGAAATTCTTCACGCTTCGTGGTAACAATTCGCATGTGTGAGGACATGATGCAAGGACATGATGACCAATAATGCCATGCATGCAGCCAATCAGCAGCCAGCCAGCCCTGTGATGTCACAGGCCTATAAATAGCCTCAGCCATCTTGGATTCTGCCATTTTTCAGGGTACTTAGTGCAGGGAGAGATGGCAGCAGGCACTACGGACAGTGCTAGGAAAGACTTCACTGTGCTAAAAAAAAACAATTTACAAGTTCAGAGAAATATTATTCAAGGTGTAGGGAAAGGATATGGAAGAATCATTCCACAGCATTTATGTAGAACAGTGTTCAGTAGGGGAGGTAACAGCCTGGGCAATAGGAACAATCCTATTACACCTTACTACACCTTGATCCGCAAAGCACGGGTAGCGGCAATGTGCAGTCTGCAAAATTTTGCGGACCGCACATTGCCGGCACTAAAAGAATATGCCTATTCTTGTCCGCTATTGCGGACAAGAATAGGACATGTTCTATTTTTTTCAGGATCAGAATTGCGGACCCGGAAGTGCGGGTCCACAATTCCGGATCGGGGTCACACGTCGTGCGGCCCCATAGAAATGAATAGGTCCGCAATTCCGTTCCGCACAATGCGAAATGGAATTGCGGATGTGTGAATGGACCCTTATTGGGGTGCAAGTGCTGTTTGATACAGCCATTAACAGGGTTTATTACAAGGAAATATTTCTAAATCTTATTTGCCCTTGTACGGTGCAGTTATATGTTCTAAAGCATTTTTTTTGTTTGTATTAGTGGGGAAAAAAGGGCTTATTAGTAGAGTTGAGCAAACCCGAACTGTAAAGTTCGGGTTCGTACCGAACTTTAGCTTTTTTTGGACCCGGACCTGAACATTTACGTAAAAGTTTGGGTTCGTGTTTGGCGATTTTTATGGCGCTTTTTGAAAGGCTGCAAAGCAGCCAATCAACAAGCGTTTAACTGTGTGCCCTTAGAAGCCATCACAGCCATGCCTACTATTGGCATGGCTGTGATTAGCCAACTGTAGCATGTGACCCAGCCTCTATATAAGGCTGAGTCACGTAGCGCTGCACGTCACTCTGCTGTGCTTAGTGTAGGGAGAGGATGCTGCTGCTGTCAGGGACGGATCAGAGATAAATACTATATCACTGAAGCCAACTACCTAAAATATAACTTTTAATGTAAATTATTAAAAAATTACACAGGAGTCCCTCACATGGGGACTGATGGACATACAACACTTACAGACAGACACTCAGAGCCAATTTCAAAGAACAGACAGGATGGCTAGTCGTGATAGTACAACCGGGAGACAACCATATGTGTCCCTATTGTGTCCCTATGGTGTCCCTGATCTTGTCTCAGCCCAGAGATGCACCCAGATGGTGGGAACACTCCGTCCCCGTGCCTAACCTGTCTGTCCTTATGAGGCCCTTGTAGCAAAAAGACCCATATGGATATCCGGGTCATGCATCAACAATCACACCTTAATTGAAAAAACAAGCAGATTTCTCAGTTTCTCCACAGCAACCAACAATGAAGATGATTACAGCAGTGTAATTCACTTACCAACCATGTTAGTAAGTGCTATAAAGCGTCAACAGAAGATGGTCCAGGTCTCTTGGTAGCGTTGATGTGGAGTCACTTTATAGCTCGATTCCCCATGAGAAGGGCCTTATGGCTACAAATGCGTTCCTTAAAACAAGGGCAGTTAGCCACAAGGTACACAATTCCTTTGTGATAACCCTTCTTGAATTTGTGCTCACACAAAACTTTTTTCTTTTTGATGGGCAGTTCTTCCACCAGCTCAGGGGGACCGCCATGGGTAGTCCTTGTGCCCCGACTTATGCAAATCTCCTCCTGGGCTGGGAGGATCAAGTGGTCTTTCCAGACATGCAAACCTGGTGGGGTGACAAGATCATCTTCTGGACCAGGTATATCGACGTTCATCATCTGGAATGGTAGCTCGGACGAATTTGACTTATTCATCAAGGCCCTAAACATCAACGAGCTGGGACTATCTTTTACATCTGAGTTTCACCCAGAATCATTAACATTCCTGGATGTGAGGGTCACCAAAACCGGGGACGGTCTTGTCACCTCCACGTTTAGGAAGGCCACTGCCACCAATAGCCTACTACATTGGGACAGTCATCACCCAGTGAGTCTCAAGAAGGGTATCCCCCGCGGACAGTATTTGCGGATGAGAAGGAACTGCTCGGACCATGAGAGTTTTCATTATGAATCTAGAAAACTACAAAAGAGATTCTCTACTAGGGGATACCCACAACACATCCTTAGGACGGCCTTCCAGAATGCGTCTCTCTGTGAGCGTAATACTCTTCTGATACCTAGACAGTCAAAAGGGAATGATGAGGTCATAAGGATTATTTCTACCTTTGACACCATGAGTCAGGAGGTGAGGGATATTATTACCAAATACTGGCCTATTCTTTTAATGGATCCTGATGTATCGGATAGACTTCCCCCTCGCCCCAGCATCACGTTTAGAAAGGGCAGATGCCTCCGCGATAGACTTGTGCATAGCCACTATTCGGGACCTGTTCCCAAGGGAACGTGGCTGGATCGGAAACCACTGGGTACATTCCGTTGTGGATCCTGTCTAGCGTGTAAAAATATCAATAGCACTAAACTGAATGTATGCTCAGTCACGGGGAAAACATATGATATTCGCGATTTTATTAACTGCCGTAGCGAGGGGGTGGTCTATCTGGCTCAATGCGCATGCCCTAAGGACTATGTGGGCAAAACTTTTAGTGAATTTCGGAAGCGCATACTTGAACACCTTAATGATATTAAGAACAAAAAAGACACCCCACTTGCGAATCATATGTGGGAAGCCCATCGCGGAGATCCGAGATTTCTTCGATTTTCCGCATTGGAACTGGTCAGACCCTCACCCAGGAGGGGCGACTGGGACCGCAGGATCCTCCAGAAGGAATCGGAGTGGATCTTCCGGTTCCAGTCGCAATCTCCAGCGGGTTTGAATGATCAGCTTACTTTCTCTTGTTTTTTATAATGCATCTGGCCCCTGGTACTCTTGCTTCTGTTCTACCAGTTACTTCATCCTCCTTTGACAAATAACTAAAAGCCTATCGACACGTGAAGTGTTAATATACAGAATTTAGGACCTATATACATCAGAATGGTCCGCATATCATCTATCTTTTTATATCAATTCATTAAAATATACTTCATTTGCAAACTGCATGCGATTCGACACATGACTCGTCCCCAATCCTTCATCCCTCCGTGAGTGGCCAGGAATATCTTTATAAGTCCTTTTTCTGTTTAAATGTGGCCCCATACATTTGTTTCTCTGTCCCTCTACCTTGGCCTATTGATTTGATATACTCCCTTTATTAGTCCATTCATTGGTTCACACCTTACTCCCTTTATTAGCCCATCTATTAACTTACATCCTAATAATATGGACTAGTACTCTTATTCGATCCTCCTGCTACAAGTAAATATAATTTGCTGGCGAATTGGGGCCGGGATAGCGCTGTTTTGATGGTGGAACGCATAACCACGTCCCTTTGGAGCCGCTATGGAACGCAAGTGCCTGGGCCTGCAGCGCACTGATGGCGCAGGCGGGCGGTGATTGGCTGCCGAAGGTGGAACGCACGACCATCTTGGAAATCTCGGCGTGCGTTCCAACCACGATCTGGGACAAGCAGTTACCATGCAATGGGATAGGAGAGCCCCAGGAGGAAAATATTATCGATTTAGGCCTAGTAACTATTTAATTTGAGAGTATACATTCACTATTATATTATGATTTCCTTTGGACCTCGCATAGTTTATTTGGATGTGGGGTCACATGATGTATTGGGGAAAGGTGATTGGTGCAGGACAATGGGGGACTGCCCCCACCTGTTGGGTATAAGTAGTCACTGTGTCGACTTGCAAATTGGAGCACCATTTTTTCAGCCCCCTGGAGTACCCCTGACCGTGGACCACTGCATGGAGAGACTCTCAGGACCGGATAAGTACATCATAACTATACATTTCTATTATCTTGTTTGTTCCTGTACTATCTAAATGGTCTCTAACAGTGGAACACCGCCTCGGGGTGCTCCAGCAACCTTGGTTCTTTTCTTTCATCTTTGGACCCTAACCATGGTCCCTTTTTCTTGAACGGTTGTTATGTAGCCGCTTGAACATAGCAGCAACATATGTTTCTATACTCCTTTATGGTCTCCTGATGAACCTTATTACTAAGGGTAAAAGCGTCGAGACAGACTTTATTACAGTGCTGTAAACCATCCTGCCATATTGGGTGTAATATTTCGTTATTCATGGAAGATGGAGACCTTTTCCACAGTATCATAAACATCGTTGTCATACTGTGGGATCCAGATATCTTGCTGGACCGTCTTCTGATGACGGTATATGGCACTTACTAACACGTTTGGTAGGTGAATTACATTACTGTAATCATCTTTATGAGATTGTGATTGTATTACAGTATTGTAATCTATCCTGATATACTGGGTGTAATATTTCGTTATTCATGGAAGATGGAGTTCTTTCCCATAGTATTGTAAACATCGTTGTTACACTGTGGGATTCAGATATTTTGCTGGACCATCTTCTGTTGACGCTATATAGCACTTACAAACACGGTTGGTAAGTGAATTACACTGCTGTAATCATCTTCATTGTTGGTTGCTGTGGAGAAACTGAAAAATCTGCTCGTTTTTTCAATTAAGGTGTGATTGTTGATGCATGACCCGGATATCCATATGGGTCTTTTTGCTACAAGGGCCTCATAAGGACAGACAGGTTAGGCACGGGGACGGAGTGTTCCCACCACCAGGGTGCATCTCTGGGCTGAGACAAGGTCAGGGACACCATAGGGACACAATAGGGACCCATATGGTTGTCTCCCGGTTGTACTATCACGACTAGCCATCCTGTCTGTTCTTTGAAATTGGCTCTGAGTGTCTGTCTATAAGTGTTGTATGTCCATCAGTCCCCATGTGAGGGACTCCTGTGTAATTTTTTAATAATTTACATTAAAAGTTATATTTTAGGTAGTTGGCTTCAGTGATATATTTCTCTATATACAACTACCCATTACACATTTAGTTGGTTTACAGAGAAATACTAGTAAGAACTGCCTTATAACTCAGAGATCTCAATCCAATGTGTTTTGTGGGTGCAGTGCACAGTTTTTTTAAGCCTGCACTGAGCCAGCTTCTGTTGAAAATGCATTTTCTTTTTACTTCAGTTTATCACTATGAATACCTAATCGGCAGCCCTTTTATGCAGACATGCTGGTGCAGCGATATCTATCTGCATGTCTGCTAGTCCAGAAATACAGCTTATTTGCTGATTGTGCTTACATTTTTTTCTTTATATAGTGCACCAGCACTATCTATCTGCATGTCTGCTAGTCCAGAAATACAGCTTTTTTCCTGACTGTGCTTATATTTAGTTTTTTCATATACTGGTCATCTTTGATTACACGTGCATAGGCGACAGTCACATTTAGGCCACAAATACGGCCATTCATTTACTGCAGTTGAAATAAACCGTGTGTTCATATACTGCTCATTTTGAATTTAATGTACATAGAATACAGTCACATTTTGGCCACAAATACGGCCATTCGTTTACTGTGGTTTAAATAAACCGTGTGTTCATATACTGATCTTTTTGGATTTAACGTACATCGTATACAGTCACATTTAGGCCACAAATACCACTGTCATATAGAGTAAAAAAAAAATATTGAGTGCATACCCTACATCAGGGTGACGGTTAATTATTTTTAACATACTTAACCAATTTTTACTTTGCTTTGTGAACGCTAACTATGAGGCAAACATCTAATAAGGGACATGGTCATGGTCGCGGTGGTGGTGTTGGTGGAGCCTCTGGTGCAGGGAGAGGACATGGCCGTTCTGCCACAGCTACACATCCTACTGAACCTACTACCTCAGGTCCCAATAGCCGCCAGAATCTACAGCAATATTTGGTCGCGCCTAATGCCGTTCTAAGGATGGTAAGGCCTGAGCAAGTACAGGCGCTATTCAATTGGGTGGCCGACAGTGGATCCAGCACGTTCACATTATCTCGCACCCAGTCTTCTGCAGAAAGCGCCTGAAACCCATGCTGCATGAACCTGTCTGAACCCCAAGTCATGCAGCAGTCTCTTATGCTGTTTGAAGACTCTGCTGACAGGGATTCCCAAGGGCATCCACCTAGCCCTTCCCCAGGGGTGGAAGACATAGAATGCACTGATGCACAACCACTTATGTTTCCTGATGAGGACATGGGAATACCACCTCAGCATGTCTCTGATGATGACGAAACACAGGTGCCAACTGCTGCGTCTTTCTGCAGTGTGCAGACCGAAAAGGAGGTTAGGAAGGAAGACTGGGTGGAAGATGATGCAGGGGATGATGAGGTCCTAGACCCCACATGGAATGAAGGTCATGCCACTGACTTTCAGATTTCGGAGGAAGAGGCAGTGGTGAGACCAAGCCAACAGCATTGTAAAAGCGGGAGCAGGGTGCAAAAACAGAGCAGCTGTCGCCAAAACAGTTCGCCTGCTACTGGCCACCGTCAACAGGGACCGAGCATACCAAAGGCAGGTTCAAGGAGTTCCCTCGCATGGCACTTCTTCACACAATGTGCTGACAAGACGCGAGTGGTTTGCACTCTGTGCCATCAGAGCCTGAAGCGAGGCATTAATGTTCTGAACCTTAGCACAACCTGCATGACCAGGCATCTACATGCGAGACACAGGCTGCAGTGGAGTAAGCACCTTCAAAACCAAGAAAGGGCTCAGGCCCCTCCTGCTCCCTTTTCTGCTGCTGCCTCGGCCTCTTCCTCCGCCTCTGGAGGAACGTTGGCACCTGCCGCCCAGCAAACAGGATGTGCCACCAACAACACCACCTCCGTCACCAAGCATCTCCACCATGTCACACGGAAGCGTTCAGCTCTCCATCTCACAAACCTTTGAGAGAAAGCGAAATTCCCACCTAGCCACCCTCGATCCCTTGCCCTGAATGCCAGCATTTCTAAACTTCTGGCCTTTAAAATGCTGTCATTTAGGCTGGTGGAGACGAACAGCTTCAAAGAGCTCATGTCGCTTGCTGTTCCACAGCACGTTGTTCCCAGCCGCCACTACTTCTCCAGGAGAGCTGTGCCCTCCCTGCACAACCAAGTATCAGATAAAATCAAGTGTGCACTGTGCAACGCCATCTGTGGCAAGGTCCACCTAACCACAGATACGTGGACCAGTAAGCACGGCCAGGGATGCTATATCTCCCTAACTGCACACTGGGTAAATGTAGTGGCGGCTGGGCCCCAGGCGGAGAGCTGTTTGGCGCATGTCCTTCCACTGCCAAGGATCGCAGGGCATCATTCTTTGCCTCCTGTTGCCTCCTCTTCCTACTCTGCTTCCTCCTCCTCATCTACCACCTCCTCATCCTGTCAGCGACAGACCTTCACCACCAACTTCAGCACAGCCAGGGGTAAATGTCAGCAGGCCATTCTGAAACCGATTTGTTTGGGGGACAGGCCCCACACCGCACAGTAGTTGTGGTGGGGTATAGAACAACAGACCGACGAGTGGTTGCTGCCGGTGAGCCTCAAGCCCGGCCTGGTGGTGTGCGATAATGGGCGAAATTTTGTTGCAGCTCTGGGACTAGCCGGTTTGACGCACATCCCTTGCCTGGTGCATGCGCTGAATTTGGTGGTGCAGGAATTCATTAACAACTACCCCGACATGTCAGAGCTGCTGCATAAAGTGCGAGCCGCCTGTGCGCGCTTCCGGCGTTCTCATCCTGCCACCGTTCGGCTGTCTGCTCTACAGCGTAACTTCGGCCTTCCCGCTCACCGCCTCATATGCGACGTGCCCACCAGGTGGAACTCCACCTTGCACATGCTGGAGAGACTGTGCGAGCAGCAGCAGGCCATAGTGGAGTTTCAGCTGCAGCACGCATGGGTGAGTTGCACTTGCGATGACGCCATTATCAGCGTTACAATACCACTTCTATGTCTCTTTGAGAAAACACTTAGGGCGATGATGGAAGAGGATGTGGCCCAGGATGAGGAGGAGGAAGAGGGGTCATCTCTAACACTTTCAGGCCAGTCTTTTAGAAGTGGCTCAGAAAGAGGATTTTTGCAACAGCAGAGGCCAGATACAAATTTGGCCAGCCAGGGCCCACTACTGGAGGACGAGTAGGAGTAGGAGGATGGGGATGAAGCATGTTCACAGCGGGGTGGTATCTAACGCAGCTCGGGCACATCACTGGTGCGTGGCTGGGGGGATACGTAGGACGCAGATGATACGCCTCCCACAGAGGACAGCTTGTCGTTACCTCTGGGCAGCCTGGCACACATGAGCAACTACATGCTGCAATGACTGCAGTGTGCCGACTACTGGGTGGCCACCCTGCTGGATCCCCGTTACAAAGACAATGTGCCGTCCTTAATTCCCTCACTGGAGCGTGATCGGAAGATGCGTGACTACAGGCGCACCCTGGTAGACGCGCTCCTGAGAGCATTCCCGACTGACGCCGGGGTACAAGTGGAAGCACAAGGCGAAGGCAGGGGAGGAGGAAGAGGTCGCCAATGCAGCTGTGTCAGCGCCAGCACCTCAGAAGGCAGGGTTAGCATGGCCGACATGTGGAAAAGCTGTCACCTCGCCACAACAACCTGCCCCAACTGCTGATATGGAGCGAGTTAGCAGGAGGCAGCATTTGAACAACATGGAGGAACAGTACCTGTGCACATACCTACACGTACTGACTGATGGTTCTGCCCCATTCAACTTCTGGGTCTCCAAATTTTCCACATGGCCAGAGCTTGCCCTGTATGCCTTGGAGGTGCTGACCAGTGTACTCTCGGAACATATATTTAGCACAGCAGGAGGCTTCATTACAGACAGACGCAGCCGTCTGTCCACAGCCAACGTGGACACGTTCATTAAAATGAACCAGGCTTGGATCCCACAAGACTTCTCTGTACATTGTGCAGAATAGACATTTATAGCACCATCAAACATACATTCTTGTACTCAAGTCAAGTGCAATGATTCTTTGTTTTATATTTTTTTTATTTGTCACAATATTTTGGGGGCTACCTACCCCAATAAAAAATAAAACATTTTTGGCTACCTCCTTCTCCATTGCTGCCTCCACCTACAACACCACATTCACCACCTCCTCAACCTCTGACTCCATATCCACCTCTTTCTCTGAGTTGCAGGTTAATAATTTGCAATTTTTAGTTATTTCATTTTAAGTTATTTCCCTATCCACATCTGTTTGCAGAGCAGTTTCCATGCTCTTAAGCACATTTTACTGCCTTTTACATCCCTCTAGCCTTTTCAAGGACTATTTTAGAGCCATTTTAATAAATAAAAAAATGCTAATTTTAGTGCCCTAAATTGAAAAAAATCTTATTTTCAATTGTCGGGTGACATTTTACCATTTTTGGCATATACAAACTCCTGCTGTGCCTGGGTGACAGGGGCCTAAATCTCTCAAAATCCTCTGTTGTATTGCTGGGTGACATGAACCCCCTTTTGCCGTGAATGAACCCCTGCTCTGCATTGCTGACAGGGGCCTAAATCTCTCAAAATCCTCTTTCAGAGGAGGAGGAAGAGGTCGCCAACGCAGCTGGGGCACCGCCAGCACCTGAGAAGGCAGGGTTAGCATGGCCCAAATGTGGAAAAGCTTTGTTAGCCTTGGAGGCGCTGACCTGCCCTGCAGCCAGTGTATAGTGTGAACGTGTGTTTAGCACGGTAGAGAGCATTATCACAGGCCACAGCCAATGAGGACCAGCTTACGTTTATTAAAATGAACCAGGCATGGATCCCACAGGAGTTGTCCGTACCTGTGCAGAATAGACATTTATACCACCATCAACCATTCATTCTTGTACTCAAGTGCACTAATTATTTGTTTTATTTTGTTATATGTCCCAATATTTTGGGGGGATACCTCAATTTAAAAATAAAAAATAACACAAATCAGTGTTGGCTACCTATTCCTCCATCGCCGCCGCTTCCACCTACACCGCCACGTCAACCTACACCGCCACATCCACCGCCTCCTCAACCTCCTACTCCTAGATCCAGATTGTTATTTTGATTTTTTTCTGTATTTTATGTTATTTTAAGTCATTTCCCTATCCACATTGGTTTGCAGAACAGTTGTCATTCCTCTTAAGCACATTTTGATGCCTTTTGCAGTCCTCTAGCCCTTTCCAGGACTATTTTAGAGCCATTTTAGTGCCCAAAAGTTCGGGTCCCCATTGACTTCAATGGGGTTCGGGGTCAGGTTCGGGTCCCGAACCCGAACTTTTTTTTCCAAGTTCTGCCGAACCTGCCGAACATCCAGGTGTCCGCTCAACTCTACTTATTATCCGTTCAGTACTGCAGTTATATGTTCTAAAGCCCTTTTTGTCGTGTATTAGTGGCAAAAGAAAAATATATTTGCCGTTCAGCAGTGCAGTTATATGTTCTAAAGCCTTTTGTGAAGTGTATAAGTGGAAAAAAATATATATACATTTGCCATTCAGTGGTGCAGTTATATATTCTAAAGCCTTTTGTGGAGTGTATAAGAGGAAAAAAGATAAATATATTCGCCATTCAACAGTGCAGTTATATGTTCTAAAGCCTTTTGTGGAGTGTATAAGTGGAAAAAAATAAGGACCTATTTGCCGTTCAGTGGTGCAGTGATATGTTCTAAAACCTTTTGTGGAGTGTATAAGAGGAAAAAAGAAAACCATATTTGCCATTCAGCGGTGCAGTTATATGTTCTAAAGCCTTCTGTGTCTTGTATAAGCGGAAAAAATTAAGGGCCTATTTGACGTTCAGCGGTGCAGTTATATGTTTTATAGCTCTTTTCTGGAGTGTGCAAGTGGAAAAAAATAAAAATCTATTTGCCGTTCAGCGGTGCATTTATATGTTCTAAAGCCTTTTATATCTTGTATAAGTGGAAAAAAATAAGGGCCTATTTGCGGTTCAGCGGTGCAGTTATATGTTCTAAAGCCCTTTTTGTCATGTATTAATGGCAAAAGAAAAATATATTTGCCGATTAACAGTGCAGTTATATTCCTACGGGATTCCTCCTGAGCATGAGCGCACAGCGGCTGCATGAAGCGCACTGCGTCATAGCAACCAATGACGCCGTGCGCTCATGCTGTCAGGAGGAATCCCGGACGGGTTTCCACGGTCCGCTCTCGGCCGCGGAACACGGCCGGGTGCATGAGGCCTAACTGCGAGTAACATCCAGAGACCAGGAGAAGCCAAATTCCTCCTTAGCTAGTCAGTCCCATACACAGCAGAAGATAGACAGAGAAGAAGATATAGATTCCTGCCATATTCTCCAGGCACATGATAGGAGCAGAAGAGATATTGATCCCTGCCATACATTGCCTATACCTGCTGGGACCCAAGACTATTGCTGCATCTTATATGGATTAATGCTGCCTCCAGTAAAGACAAGTTGAATTATATTCCAAGTCTGGATCTCATTCATTACTACCGAATTCCTCAATTACTCCTACTAGTAACACACTCATTTATTGCAAGTGAGCCAGGATCCAGGAGTCCAACCATACCCAGGTAGGAGACACTGTTGACACTATTACTACTGGTACACAGAGACATTATACCACTCTAGCATTCCTAACCTGGTACGTGAGTTGCAACACCTTAAAGGGCCCTGAGACTGTACCCTGCGCACGCTGCAATTGGCGTCTTAAAGGGGCTGGCCACTCTTTAAATACTCTCCACTACAGTGTGGCAGGCAGGGAAAGAATGAAGTTCCTAATATACTTCATTAAACACATCTGCCTGCTTTTCTTTCAATTATAAGCCAAGCCCCCTTAGTCCTGCTCTACCTTGCAGTTGGGTTCGTCCATGGCTGCACACGACATGGAGGAGCTTGAGAGGAAGCTCGTCCATGCGCATGTGCAGTCTGCTCCTGTCAGTGGTCGGCTCCCTGCTGCCCGCTCCAACTGTGACAGGAATCATCTGCTTGTTCCTTCCCTACAAACAGCTGATTCCTGTCAGAAGCTGGCTGTGATAAAAACCTTCAGAGTCCCTACTGCAGAAGCTACTTAGTCAGTCCCCATCCCCCCCTGCACGATCACCACACAGCCGACCCGCTAAGCCACGCCCACAGGTTCCGTTAGGCCATGCCCCCTGCAACCAACAGTGAAAGCAGGACATCTAGCCAGGAAGTGTGTGTGTGTGTGTGTGTGTATATATATATATATATATATATATATATATATATATATATATATATATATATATATATATATATATACATATATACACACACACACACACTTATTTATACACAAAATATAACACACGTGTTTAATATATTTATATGTGTATATACACACTACGGTCCGCAATGCAAGGGCACTGACCGTATGTGTATATATATGTATATATGTGTGTATGTATCTAATTGTATGTGTGTGTATGTATTTATGTCTAAGGGTCCATTCACACATCCGCGTGTGTTTTGCGGATCCACAAAACACGGACAGCGACATTTTGCGGAACACACATTGCCGGCACTAAAAGAATATGCCTATTCTTGTCCGCTATTGTGGACAAGAATAGGACATGTTCTATTTTTTTTAGGATCGGAATTGCGGACCCACAATTCCGGATCGGGGTCTCACGTTGTGCGGCCCCCATAGAAATGTACGGGTCCGCAATTCCGTTCCGCAAAATGCGGAATGGAATATATATATATATATATATATATATATATTGTGGGGATGTGCTCGTGGTAGGCTACGGTAGCGGCGGCAGTATTGAGGCAATCACAGACAGTCTTTGTGATACACCGTGACTTTATTCACACCAAAGGCATAACAGGCAATGTGCAGACCACACAGGTGCATATTCACATAGTGCATAAAACAAAAGTCCTTCCATAGGAAATAAACAGCAGGTTTGAGTCACCTTGTTTTGGACAGACCACAGCGGTCGTGCAGGCTTGTAAGCTACCTGCCTTTGTCTCCCTCAGGCCAGAGCCCCTTCGGCTCGTAGCACCACAGGTCCCAGGGTTATCCTTCAATGTGTGCTGCGCCCAGACTCTCCTTCACCAGCACTCACTCTGTCTGTGGAAATCTCCAGCTCAGCAAGACACACCCCACCCCCATCATCAGCAGGCTGGGTTCTTAAAGGCCCAGCTCCACCAAAAACCTGGGCTGGCCGTGGGGAACAGGCACCCCCCCACTCTTTACCTGTTCCCAGTAAGAACCGGCCCGGACATGCTGCGCCAGCAGCATTCGCCGCTGTAACCGCAATGATCCGGTTCTTACTCCACCGAGGCCAGGACCTCTGGTGGCACGTATCGTCCGTCCATTATTATTCCGGGGACTCTCCTACAATATACACACACACACACACATACATATATATATATATATACATATATTTACACACGTGTGTGTGTGTGTGTATACATTGCAATGCATGGGCACCGACAGGGTGTCCACTGTCTGCAGACATGAACCCATTCATTTAAATGGGGTCTGCAATCTGCATCCGACAGTACTTTTTTGCAGTGCGGAGGCATAGACAGAAAACACATGGATGCACTCCATAGGTTTCCGATCTGTGCTTCCATTCCAGATCACACCATATCTTTCGGATTTCAGACCCATCACTTGATACGGTGCGCACACGGCTGGTGCCTGTATATTGCAGACCCCCTGTTCGCTGGCCACAATACAGGCACAGGCAGGCTATGGTCATGTGCATGAGGCCTAAAGCCATACCTCCTTCCAGTATCCGTCAGGACAGTCCCGGATTTCAGTGGTATGGGGGAGGTATGTCCAAAATGGATCAGTTGTGCCCTAATGCATTCTGAATGGAAAAGGATCTACTCAGAATACATCAGTTTGCCTCTGATCAGTCACCATTCCGCTTTGGAGGCGGATACCAAAACGCTGTCCGCCTGATGAAACTGAGCCAAACGGATCCGTCCTGGCACACAGTGTAAGTCAATGGGGACGGATCCGTTTTCTCTGGCACAATAGAAAACGGATCCATCCCCCATTCACTTTCAATGGTGTTCAAGATAGATCCGTCATGGTTATAGAAGACCTAATACAAATGGATCCGTTTATGACAGATGCATGCGGTTATATTATGGTAACAGAAACGTTTTTTGCAGATCCATGACGGATCCACAAAAAACTCAAGTGTGAAAATAGCCTTGGGCACGTAGTGTCCCTCTTCCTTCTATTCTAAAGTTTGGAGGTATGCTAAAGCACTGATGAAATGACACCTAATGTGCTGTTGTCACTATGGCATCACAAGTAGGCAGAGATGTCATGTGACTGCTCCCCTAGAGACGCTTTGCTGTGATGCATGCTGGTTTGCTGTGATGCATGCTGCTCATTAATAGGAGCATGCTATGCCGAATGCAGTAGAAAAATGATATATATATACAGTATATCTGTCATGATACAAATTCCTCTTGGCTTTAGTTATTGTCTGGGGCACTTTATTGTTTTTTATACTTATGGTGGCCAACCCCTTTAACTATCATTTACACCTGACCCAGTCATTGCATGTTATAGTGTTAATATGCATAACCCCAATCCGGCTTACTGCATATTTTGGCATCACTGGAACAAGATCGAGCTGTGTGCCAACAGAACCGGATCCAATAGTGTGCCTCACCAGGATTTACCTTTGTGCCTTACTGCATGTCCTGTTCTCACAACATGTACCCCCGGGGTCTGTATGCAGTTCAACAGGCAGATATCACCATTCTACTAGTTAATAAGATGAGACTTCTTTCTGTAGTCTGTGGTTTTTATTAACCGGCAGTAGATAAGGTAAACTATAAGAAAATGAACATACAAGAACTGAGTATACAGCACAATGTACACAATACCTATACAAAAACATAAATAAATCCCTTACCGACGATGCTTTAGTAAGAGACACACAATGTGCAGCTGCTCCTTCCATGAGGTGAGGAGAAAAGGAAGCAGGAGCTTGTCTCTTTCCCAGAAAGCACTGTGAGCAGGAAGTCAGGTGACCTAATGAATATGCATAACTTAAAAAGGCAGAAGATGCACTTACAGCTAAAGGTCACTAGATGGTGCTGAAGACACACACATGAGCACTCACATTAACAAACTATGCAGAGAAGACAGTACACTCCCCGCTTGACATCAGCCGATGTCACTATTAGAGTCCTCAACAGATAACAGTAGGATCAGTTCGGAAGTAGGTCTGATAAACAGACTCATTTTGTTTGAAAATCTTGACCTCTACTTTACGGACATGTCCGTCTTCACTTGGGAACACTTTAGTAATGAGGCCCAAAGGCCAATGATTTCTTTGAGCCTGAGAGTCTTTAACAAGAACAATGTCATCAGGTTTTAGGTTGGGCTTAACTGTGTGCCATTTGGTTCTTGTCTGTAAGGTGGGAAGATATTGCCTCTTCCACCTATTCCAGAAGGTATCGGCAAGGCCTTGCACTTGTCTCCATTGGTGTTTGTAGAGCTCTTTGGTGCCAAACTCTCCAGAAGGAGCACTCACTATACCAGTCTTTTGGGTAAGTAGAGAGACAGGCGTAAGCAGTATTGGATCTCCTGGGTCATTTGATATCGAAGCCAAGGGTCTGGCATTGATAATGGCTGAGACTTCGGCCATAAAGGTTGTAAGGCATTCATGAGAGAGTCTAGCATTACCCACTTGTAGGAAGATAGAGTTCAAGATTCTGCGGGCTATGCCAATCATTCTTTCCCAGGCTCCTCCCATGTGAGAAGAATGAGGGGAATTGAAAATCCAAATGCATCCTTGCTCACTAAGGAATCTTTTTACACTGTTATTATCCAAGTTGGAGAGAATCTTTAGCTCATTAGCAGCTCCAACGAAGTTTGTGCCTCTGTCAGAACGGATTTGTTTTACGGGACCTCTGATTGCGATAAAGCGCCTGAGGGCATTAATGAAGCTAGAAGTGTCCATAGACTCAATAACTTCAATGTGGACGGCTCGAATTGACATACAACTGAAAATGACTGCCCACCGCTTGGAGCTAGCGTGGCTACTTCTAGTTTGACGTGTGATAACGGACCAGGGACCAAACACGTCAAGGCCCACATTAGTAAATGGAGGGTCCATGTTAACCCTGTCGGGTGGGAGATTGGCCATTTTTTGCGTTTGTAAACCCCCACGTAGTTTGCGGCAAATGATGCATTTGAATATACATTTGTTAATACACCTTTTTACACCAACGACCCACAGCCCAGCAGCACGTAACGCCCCTTCGGTGAATAGTCGGCCCTGGTGTTTTATCTTACTGTGGTAGTGCTCTACAAGCAAGGAAGCTAAATGATGATGACCAGGTATTATGATAGGATGTTTCTCATTAAACCCTAATTTGGCCTCTTTAAGCGCCCTCCCACTCTTAGCAGACCATTCTCATCAAGGACTGGATCGAGCTTCACTAACACACTGTCTTTTGACACAGGTTTTTTGTTGTTGATGCAGTAGAGTTCCTTAGCGAATGTCTCTTGTTGCATGGAACAAATAATTAGATTTTTCGATTGTTGAAGCTCACTTACTGAGTATCCATTCTTACAATGGTGCCAACCTTTGCAGTTACATTCCATAACAAATGGGGCATGCTTGAAGGAACGGGCTACGTGTGCTAAGCAGGTGATAGCTCGCACAAGTGACTTCCAGGTGGAAAACCTGATGAAACGGTGACTACCGAGCTGATTGTACGAATTTACAGTGAGTAGTACAGATACCTGGGGGCGGATTTCTTTGTCAGAATCTGCATCTAACAGCTCATATGAGTCACAGGCAGAAGAATGTTCTAAGTTGTATAGAAAAGCAGGACCCGTGAACCAGACTGTGTCCTTAAGGTGACTGGCAGCAACTGACCTGGTTGCTAAGTCTGCTGGGTTATGGTCAGTAGGTACAAAGTGCCATTGCTTTGGGATAGTGGACCTCCTGATTCTTAACACTCGGTTGCTAACGTAAACGTAAAAACGCCTAGTTTGGTTGTAAATGTAGCCCAGGACCACTTTACTGTCTGTATAAAACTCGGTGTCTCGAATCTCTAGGTTTATCTCTGTTGTAATTAATTCCGCTAGTTCAACGGCTAGTACAGCGGCACAGAGCTCTAGCCTGGGTATTGTATGTTCGAGAAGTGGTGCGAGTTTTGCTTTGCCCATGGCAAACCCTGTGTGGCACTGACCTTTGTTGTCTATAGTTTTAAGATACGCTACAGTGGCAATTGCTTTGACAGACGCATCAGAGAATACATAGAGTCTTTGTGTTTTTACTTCTGTGGATGGCACAGGAGCGTAAGACCGTGGAACATGGAGGCTAGATAAAGTCTTTAGGGAGTTTCTCCACTCTATCCATAGGTTTCTTTTTTCAGGGGATAGTGGGTGATCCCAATCCAATGTTTCCTGAGTTAAGTCTCTAAGTAGTGATTTGCCCTGGATTGTAACAGGGGCAGTGAATCCTAAGGGATCATAAAGACTGTTTATGGCAGACAGGACACCTCTACGGGTAAATGGCTTCTCTTCCTGGCTGACTTGGAAGGTAAACGTATCTGATTTTAGATCCCAGAGGAGACCAAGGCTACGTTGTATAGGAAGGGAGTCAGTCCCTAAGTCTAAGCTCTGTAGGTCATTTGAATGGTCTTGAGAGGGAAATGCTTCTATCAGCTGCTTACTATTTGAGGCTATTTTGTGGAGTCTCAGGTTTGAGCATGCAAGCATTTCTTGAGCTCTCTTAAGGAGACTTATTGCACCCTCAACAGTGGGTAGTGATTTTAGACAGTCATCTACATAAAAGTCTCTTTCTACGAATTGTCTGACGTCTGACCCATATTCTAGTTCGCCTTCCTGAGCAGAGTGTCTAAGACCATAAGTTGCAACTGCAGGGGAGGGGCTGTTACCAAAGATATGTACCCGCATGCAGTACTCCGCAATATCTTTTGTGGGGTTATTGTCAACAAACCAAAGAAATCTTAAGAAGTTTCTGTGTTCCTCTTTAACGAGAAAGCAATGAAACATCTGCTGAATGTCCGCCATGAAGGCAACAGAGTCTTTGCGAAAACGAAGCAGTACTCCTAGGAGCTTGTTGTTAAGATCTGGACCTGAGAGCAGGACGTCGTTTAAGGAGACGCCTTCATATTTTGCACTAGAGTCAAACACTACTCTAATTTGGCCCGGTTTCTTTGGGTGGTAAACCCCAAATATGGGTAAATACCAACATTCTTCTGAGTTTTTAAGGGTAGGAGCTACCTCAGCATGACCATTCTCAAATATTTTCCTCATGAAAGTAAAGAAGTGATCTTTCATTTCTGGCTTCTTATGGAAGCTACGCCTTAGAGAGACAAAACGTCTGTAGACTTGCTCTCTGTTGTTAGGCAAACGTTGCCTTTGAGGCCTGAAGGGAAGGGGTGCTACCCAACTATTTGTTTCATCCTTAGTGATTTCCTTTTGCATGGTTTCTAAAAACAGTCTGTCTTCGTGGGACATTGCTACCTGATTGTCCTCCTTGGTCCTTTGGAACACTGAGCAACCTAAGTGGTCTTTGTCACTGTCACAAGCTATGTCGTGGTCTACAGAGTCTATGAAAGAACAACGTAGTTGAGTACTATGTGGCAATTCCTTTATAAGGATATTGTTTTTACATGGTTCGAAGATAGAGGGACGTCCATTATCTAATGTGCTTGTAAGCATGTTATTAATGGAAGTTGGTTTGTGTATGCTTCCTAAGCAGACATCTCCTACTATGACCCATCCTAGGTCATGCCTTTGGGCATAAGGAGCATGATGTGGGCCATTAATCTGCTCTCTAGTTTTATGAACTTGTAAGATATCTCTCCCCATGAGTAGGATTATCTGAGCGTTAGGATCAAATTTTGGTAAGAGATGGGCTATACGCTGTAAATGGGGGTGATGTATGGCTACCTCTGGTGTAGGGATCTCGTGTCTATTATCAGGGATTTGGTTACACTCAGTAATAGTTGGTAAGGAAAGACACGTTTTACCATCTATGGACTCAATTAGGTAACCACTAGCTCTCCTCCCCGCTGTTTCTACAGGACCTGCACAGGTCCTTAGAGAGTAAGGAGTGTTGGGCCCTTTGATGTTGAAAATGTCAAAGAAAGTAGATTTGGCTAGGGACGCATTACTTTGGTCATCTAGGATGGCGTAAACATTGATGGCTTTGTCTCTGCAGCCCTTTGGGTATACTTTTGTTAGGCAAATTTTTGAGCAGGACCTGCCGCCTATGAGTCCTTTACAGACTTCAGTGCATTGTGAAGTAACTGCTGGTGGGTTAGCTTCAGAGGTACTTTCCTCCCCGCCATACTCTCTGGCACTGTTACTCTGTGATGAGGTCCATGGGGAAGGCCCAGGATGTAGGGCCGTGTTGTGATCTGAGTTGTTGCATTCTGTGCATTTTACACTAACCTGACAGTCTTTGGCAATATGTGATGTAGATGAGCAGCACTTGTAGCAAATGCGGTTCTCTTTGAGGAAGGCTTTGCGATCTCCTATGGACATTTCTGTAAAGGTTCTGCACTTCAGAAGAGGGTGAGGCTTCTTGTGTAGAGGGCACTGCTTACCAGGATCTTTGACTGTTTCGCGGCTGGCGGAGCTGTAATGCCTGTAAGAATCTGCAGGTGAAATGTTAGTTTTGTGCACTGCCACTGATCCTTTGTGTGGTCTGTGGTCATAGGGAGTGGCACAAGACTGTGATAGATCAAAGCTAGGGTCATTACGAATATTAGCTTCTAGCCTTACAAAGTCAACAAACACACTGAAGGGAGGGAATGGCACATTGTAGGTATGTTTGTACCTTGACCCGTGGGAGACCCATTTCTCCTGCAGGTTGTGGGGAAGCTTTAATACAATAGGTTTGACACCTCTGGCAGTGTCGAGGAAAGCAAGCCCCGGTAAATCCCCTTCGGCTTTGGCAACCTGTAATTCCATCAGTAGATCACTTAAATCCCTAAGTTTCTGGAACCCTTTGCTAGATATTTTAGGGAATTCAGCAATTCTTTTAAACAACGCATCCTCTATGACCTCTGCACAACCATAACATTCACCAAGTCTATCCCAGATCATTTTTAGGCCAATCTCTGGGTAGTTTATATTAATATCCCTGATTCTCTTGGCATGTTCTACAGAGTCTTTTCCAAGCCGATCTACAAGGAAGTCTATTTCCTCACTGTATGACAGACCCAAGTCTTTTGTAATGTTATAAAAGGAGGCCCGCCATGCTCTATAGTTTTCAGGGCGATCACTGAACTTCGCAAGTCCCTTTGTAACCAGCTCTCGTTTAGTAAAGAACCTGGCAAAGTCTATTGTGCTCTGGTTACTACTAAGGTTGGTTGGAGGTGGAAAGTCACAGTGAGAGTGTGGTGTGCGATCATACCTGTATGGAGTCTCTGACTTAGGCCAGCCCATGTCATACCGTCTTATGGGATAAGGTGGCTCTGCAGGCTGGACTGGAAGCTGGCTTCCTTGGTGTGCAGGGAAGCTGGAGTTTTGTCACGTGGCTCTGGTCTCTCTTGTTTGTAGGACTGGGTTCCAAGTGTGACTCTTTCTTTTGGACGGTATGATTCTTCTGTGGCATAGGTGACATCTTCGGTTCCGGGGAATGGATCGGCATTGCTGTTTGGTCTGGAGTGTTGATGGACGTACTCTGAAGTGCGTTGTACAGGATCTTGCTGGCCGAGTTCTGGGCTAAGCACGCTGCGGTGACTTCCGGTTTTCGGGTATTCCATTGCCTCCAAGAACTCTGCTTCAGCTATGGCGGCTGCCGTTTCTTTCTCTACGGCGAGTTTCTCTAGCTTTGCATCTAAGAGGACCTTTTGCATGTCTATTGAAGCCTGTTGCTTTGCTTTCTCAGCCTCTAGCTGTGCCTTTTCTTCTTTCATCTTCATTTCCAGCTGTGCCTTTTCTTCTTTCATCTTCATTTCTTGTTCGGCAAAGGCTGCTTTGACCTTCGCGGCTTCTGCCTTTGCGCGGGCAATGGCAGCCGCATTGCTAACAGAAGACGACTTAGTGGAACCATCCTTCCCTGATCTTGTCTTGTAGCTTGATACTGTGCTACGCGACATGGTGTTGGTGAAGACCGCGTGGAGACTACTGAGCGGTGGAATGCCGGTCGCTGTGCTTAGAGAGCGGTCACAGTATGCAATCAAATGTGTCTACATTGCTTGAAGCGGCTATCCCCTTGCAGCACTGGACTGTATAGAAGTCGCTGTGGTGTCCGTTTGCAGATATTGCGTGGACCGTAACAGACTTCTGTGTAGTCAGGTGTGCTTCTCTTGCTAGAAGTCGTCGTTTACTGTCCTGTTCTCACAACATGTACCCCCGGGGTCTGTATGCAGTTCAACAGGCAGATATCACCATTCTACTAGTTAATAATATGAGACTTGTTTCTGTAGTCTGTGGTTTTTATTAACCGGCAGTAGATAAGGTAAACTATAGGAATATGAACATACAAGAACTGAGTATACAGCACAATGTACACAAAACCAATACAAAAACATAAATAAATCCCTTACCGACGATGCTTTAGTAAGAGACACACAATGTGCAGCTGCTCCTTCAATGAGGTGAAGGGAAAAAGGAAGAAGGTGCCTGTCTCTTTCCCAGAAAGCACTGTGAGCAGGAAGTCAGGTGACCTAATGAATATGCATAACTTAAAAAGGCAGAAGATGCACTTACAGCTAAAGGTCACTAGATGGTGCTGAAGACACACACATGAGCACTCACATTAACAAACTAAGCAGAGAAGACAGTACACTGCATGTACTTATTGCTAAAGAGTGTGTACTTGCATCAGCTGCAGCACAGTGGTAACGCAGGGGTTAAACAACTATCCCAGATATCTCCACCCAGCCTAGGGGAGGGAACCAAACAGTCTGCCTCCACAGAGAAAGCATTCCTACAGCAGCTGGAACAAAAGTGTTGAATACAAGTTCCCAGGAGGACAAAGAGATTGCTGCCCATACAGGAAGCAGGAAGTAAAGCGGCGGCCATTTAAAAAAAGGAAAATACAGCATTGTCTTTATGGAATGGTGGAGAATCGTCTGCTATTAAACCTGAGTGAGTGCAATTGTACAAATAACCTTGCTAAAGACTATTAATAGTTGTTATCTGTCTGCCAGAGCACCATACGTCCCGAAATTGAACAGTTGCAGCGACTCTTAAGAAGCCACGTGCCAATTCTGCTGCAGTCAACCATAGCAACCTGCATCTAAAATTGCATTTTAGCCAGTACTAATCCCTCTAATCTGATACTGGGCATCAAGGGACATGTCTGACAACGAAGATAGCACCCACTTTGACCGCAGCGATCCACCAGCGGCAGCCACCTGCATTATGCCTCTCACTATGCCATACTATTTTGGGGCACCC
Source organism: Bufo gargarizans (assembly GCF_014858855.1). NCBI lineage: Eukaryota > Metazoa > Chordata > Amphibia > Anura > Bufonidae > Bufo > Bufo gargarizans. Next base: position 277,025,121 of record NC_058084.1, on the reverse strand, counting down.
TGGCTCCCAAGTTACTCAGGAGAACCCCATTCACTCAGGGAATTCCGTTATAAAATGCTAGCCATGTTTAAGCTATGTCCTGTATCACAGGATCAGAAAGTGGAAATCCTGATTGGCCAGTTATATGGAGCCGCGCTCCCGGAGGTCAAATCCTGGCCCCAGTCAGAGCGGAAAACCGCTGAGCAGATCCTAGACCGACTCAGTACCACCTTTTGAGACTATGACCGCCTCTGAACTTAAAACGCGCTTCTTTGGAAAGCGTCAGCAGTCAAAGGAGACCTTGAGAGACTTTGCTCTGTCCCTGCAGGAAGCACTGCGAGCTGTTATTCAGATTGATCCCTGTGAAACTGAGGGACAAGATCAAACCCTCAGAGAACAGTTTATTGAAGGTGTCCTTGATGAATCCCTAAAACGTCAGCTGAAGATGCTTTCAGCTCAGCACCCAGATACCCCTTTCATGGACTTGCTATTGGCATTCTAGGGGAAAGTCACTAAGCTGAACCTCCTGAAAACAAGAAGGCAGGGCCCGCACTATGGCCTGCTACTCATAGCCAAATAGCTGAGCACGGAACTCAGGTACCCGTTCCAGATACTGTAGCAGCTCTGACCGCTCAAGTCTCCCTCTTAGCTGAGACTATGGAGAGGATGAGGAAACAGCTAGAGTGACTAGAACAGCAACCCAAGGTGGGGAAAGGAACTTTTGCAAACAGAGACCGCTCTATGCCCGGTCCACAAGAATATCAGCGTCAGCCAGTCAGTAGATTGCCAGTCCCCGGTTATCAAAACATCAGGGAACAGCGATGCCTGCATTGTCAGAGGTATGGACACATTGCAAAGGACTTTTGTCAGTTAAACGGGTATCCCCTGAGGTCGAGGACCGCCCCTCGGGAGGAAGAATACTAGGTCCCAAAGATCCAGCCTTTATGCCAAGGTACGTGGGCGCCGGCCCCGTGGTGGAAGTCGACATCAACGGAGTGAAGTTCCCTGCTTTAATTGATAACGGATCTCAAGTGACTACCATCCGCCAAGCAGCATTTGACACATGCCGAAATGGAGCCCAACTGATACAACCTCCTGAAGCTTGGCTCCAGATCATGGCTACCAATGGCAAACCAGTGCCTATACTAGGTTATTGGGAACCTACCTTACAGATTGAAGATACTGAACTCTCATGTCAAGGAGTAATTGTGATTCAGGTCCCAGATGATGATAATTGCCCTGTGGTCCTGGGGATGAATGTACTTGTCAACTGTTACCCTGAAGTTCTAAAAGCCTTAAAGGTATCCAAAGTCAAGATTATCAGGCCCTTGTGGAACCAATCCATCTTCAAGATCACCCCCTTGTCCTAGCAGCCAGGAGCGTGGTCACTGTGTCTCAAGGAAAGGTACACATACGCTTAGTCAATCTTGGTGATGAAGCTATGAAATTAAGAAAGCACTATTCAGTGGCCTGCCTATACCACATCCGCCCGCAGGATATCCTGGATTATCCCACTGCTGCGGCTCAACAATCACTCCAAACAGTGGAGGAAGCCAAAGACCCGCCAGAACAGCCCTGGTGGGCCGAACTACACATTGGGGATACCACAACCTCTGCTGAGCAGATCAACGGTGTGCTGGACTTAGTCAAACAACATCATCAAGTCTTCAGCAAACATTCTCTGGACTATGGTCAGACTTGCTTAATACAGCACACCATTCCAACCGGCACTCATCCTCCAATCAAAGAGAGATACCGGCCAATCCCCCTGCCATGTACCAGCAAGTGAAGAAGATGGTGCAGGATATGAAGACAGCTGTCATCCAGGATAGTCACAGCCCCTGGGCTGCTCTCTTAGTCCTGGTAAAGAAGAAGGATGGAACCATTCGTTTTTGTGTGGACTACCGTAAGATCAACAACATTACGCACAAAGATGCCTACCCCCTGCCACAAATTGAAGAATCCCTGGCAGCTCTGGGATCTGCTGCTTATTTTTCAACTCTGGATCTAACCAGTGGCTATTGGCAAGTTCCCATGGCACCAGAAGATAAAGAAAAAACTGCTTTTGCCACGCCAATGGGTCTGTTTGAGTTCAACAACATGCCATTCGGGCTATGCAACGCCCCTGGGACATTTCAGAGACTCAAGGAAAGATGTCTTGGACACAAAATGGATGATGTGATCATCTACTCTAAGACCTATGAGGAACATTTATAGCACCTGGCGGAAGTGTTCCAGATAGACCCAACATGGACTAAAAGTGAAACCTTCAAAGTGCCACTTACTGAAGCCCCAAGTGAAATATCTGGGACATGTTGTGAGTAGGGATGAGCGAACCCGAACTGTATAGTTCGGGTTCGTACTGAATTTTGGGGTGTCCGTGACACGGACCCGAACCCGGACATTTTCGTAAAAGTCCGGGTTCGGTGTTCGTCGCTTTCTTGGCGCTTTTTAAAAGGCTGCAAAGCAGCCAATGAACAAGTGTCATACTACTTGCCCCAAGAGGCCGTCACAGCCATGCCTACTATTGGCATGGCTGTGATTGGCCAGTGCAGCATGTGACCCAGCCTCTATTTAAGCTGGAGTCACATAGCGCCGCCCGTCACTCTGCTCTGATCAGTATAGGGAGAGGTTGCAGCTGCGACATTAGGGCGAGATTAGGCAGTGATTAACTCCTCCAAAAGACTTCATTCAGAGATCGATCTGCAGCTGTGGATGATTGAACTGCTGCTATTGAATTGCTCACTGTTTTTAGGCTGCCCAGAGCGTTTTTCAGTCACTTTTTTCTGGGGTGATCGGCGGCCATTTTGTGTCTTGTGGTGCGCCAGCACAAGCTGCCAACAAGTGCATTTAACCCTCAGTAGTGTGGTTGTTTTTTGGCTAAATCCTACATCAGGGTCAAGCTGTCACACCAAGTGCATTTAACCATCAATAGTCTGGTTATTTTTTGGCCATATACTACATCAGGGGCAAGCTGAGCCTGTCACCAAGTGCATTTACCCTCAATAGTGCGGTTGTTTTTTGGCTAAATCCTACATCAGGGTCAAGCTGTCACACCAAGTGCATTTAACCATCAATAGTCTGGTTATTTTTTGGCCATATATGACATCAGGGGCAAGCTGAGCCTGTCACCAAGTGCATTTAAACCTCAATAGTGTGGTTGGTCAAGCTGTCACACCAAGTGCATTTAACCATCAATAGTGTGGTTATTTTTTGGCCATATCCCAGTCTAATTCTGTCCGTAAACGTATACCTGTCACCCAGCGCCTAAATAATGGGCCTCAAATTTGTAGTCTGCTAAATCTGTCGTTATTGCTGTAGCAGGTCAAGTTATTTAGTGTCCGTCAAAGCACAGTTTTTGTTCTGGGTTGAAATACAATTCCCAATTTAGCAATTCTCTAAATTAGTGGTTTCTGCTGTATCAGGCCTACTTTAAATTTATCCCTAAAAGGGTATATTAGATTCAAGGTGCAGATAGGGTCATTCTCAATAACTTCACACACACGCTACTGTGCATATCCCAGTCTAATTCTGTCTGTAAACGTATACCTGTCACCCAGCGCCTAAATAATAGGCCTCAAATTTATAGTCAGCTAAATCTGTGGTTACTGCTGTGCCTGTATTAGTGTAATACGGTACCTAAATAGATAGCCAGATAGTGTTAGGTGTCTTTAAAAAAAGGCCTGAATTTGAATTCAATACATTGGGCCAAATAATATTTTTGTTGTTGTGGTGAACGATAACAATGAGGAAAACATCTAGTAAAGGACGCGGACATGGTCGTGGTGGTGTTAGTGGACCCTCTGGTGCTGGGAGAGGACGTGGCCGTTCTGCCCCAGCCACACGTCCTAGTGTACCAACTACCTCAGGTCCCAGTAGCCGCCATAATTTACAGCGATATTTGGTGGGGCCCAATGCCATTCTAAGGATGGTAAGGCCTGAGCAGGTACAGGCATTAGTCAATTAGGTGGCCGACAGTGGATCCAGCACGTTCACTTTATCTCCCACCGTCTTCTCCAGAAAGCGCACAGATGGCGCCTGAAAACCAAGCCCATCAGTCTGTCACATCACCCCCATGCATACCAGGGAAACTGTCTGAGCCTCAAGTTATGCAGCAGTCTCTTATGCTGTTTGAAGACTCTGCTGGCAGGGTTTCCCAAGGGCATCCACCTAGCCCTTCCCCAGCGGTGGAAGACATAGAATGCACTGACGCACAACCACTTATGCTTCCTCATGATGAGGACATGGGAATACCACCTCAGCACGTCTCTGATGATGACGAAACACAGGTGCCAACTGCTGCGTCTTTCTGCAGTGTGCAGACTGAACAGGAGGTCAGGGATCAAGACTGGGTGGAAGACGATGCAGGGGACGATGAGGTCCTAGACCCCACATGGAATGAAGGTCCAATGAAGACCGAGCCAACAGCGTAGCAAAAGAGGGAGTAGTGGGCAAAAGCAGAACACCCGCCGCCAAGAGACTCCGCCTGCTACTGACCGCCGCTATCTGGGACCGAGCACCCCAAAGGCAGCTTCAAGGAGTTCCCTGGCATGGCACTTCTTCAAACAATGTGCTGACGACAAGACCCGAGTGGTTTGCACGCTGTGCCATCAGAGCCTGAAGCGAGGCATTAACATTCTGAACCTTAGCACAACCTGCATGACCAGGCACAGCATGCAAAGCATGAACTGCAGTGGAGTAAACACCTTAAAAACAAGGAAGTCACTCAGGCTCCCCCTGCTACCTCTTCTGCTGCTGCCGCCTCGGCCTCTTCTGCTGCTGCCGCCTCGGTCTCTTCCTCCGCCTCTGGAGGAACGTTGGCACCTGCCGCCCAGCAAACAGGGGATGTACCACCAACACCACCACCTCCGTCACCAAGCATCTCAACCATGTCACACGGCAGCGTTCAGCTCTCCATCTCACAAACATTTGAGAGAAAGCGTAAATTCCCACCTAGCCACCCTCGATCCCTGGCCCTGAATGCCAACATTTCTAAACTACTGGCCTATGAAATGCTGTCATTTAGGCTGGTGGACACAGACAGCTTCAAACAGCTCATGTCGCTTGCTGTCCCACAGTATGTTGTTCCCAGCCGGCACTACTTCTCCAAGAGAGCCGTGCCTTCCCTGCACAACCAAGTATCCGATAAAATCAAGTGTGCACTGCGCAACGCCATCTGTGGCAAGGTCCACCTAACCACAGATACGCGGACCAGTAAGCACGGCCAGGGACGCTATATCTCCCTAACTGCACACTGGGTAAATGTAGTGGCAGCTGGGCCCCAGGCGGAGAGCTGTTTGGCGCATGTCCTTCTGCCGCCAAGGATCGCAGGGCAACATTCTTTGCCTCCTGTTGCCACCTCCTCCTACTCAGCTTCCTCCTCCTCTTCTTCCACCTGCTCATCCAGTCAGCCACACACCTTCACCACCAACTTCAGCACAGCCCGGGATAAACGTCAGCAGGCCATTCTGAAACTCATATGTTTGGGGGACAGGCCCCACACAGCACAGGAGTTGTGGCTGGGTATAGAACAACAGACCGATGAGTGGTTGCTGCCGGTGAGCCTCAAGCCCGGCCTGGTGGTGTGCCATAATGGGCGAAATCTCGTTGCAGCTCTGGGACTAGCCAGTTTGACGCACATCCCTTGCTTGGCGCATGTGCTGAACTTGGTGGTGCAGAAGTTCATTCACAACTACCCCGACATGTCAGAGCTGCTGCATAAAGTGCGGGCCGCCTGTTCGCGCTTCCGGCGTTCACATCCTGCCGCTGCTCGCCTGTCTGCGCTACAGCATAACTTCGGCCTTCCCGCTCACCGCCTCATATGCGACGTGCCCACCAGGTGGAACTCCACCTTGCACATGCTGGACAGACTGTGCGAGCAGCAGCAGGCCATAGTGGAGTTTCAGCTGCAGCATGCACGGGTCAGTCGCACTGCGGAACAGCACCACTTCACCACCCACCAATGACTGGGCCTCCATGCGAGACCTGTGTGCCCTGTTGCGCTGTTTCGAGTACTCCACCAACATGGCCAGTGGCGATGACGCCGTTATCAGCGTTACAATACCACTTCTATGTCTCCTTGAGAAAACACTTAGGGCGATGATGGAAGAGGAGGTGGCCCAGGAGGAGGAGGAGGAGGAGGAGGAAGAGGGGTCATTTTTAGCACTTTTAGGACAGTCTCTTCGAAGTGACTCAGAGGGAGGTTTTTTGCAACAGCAGAGGCCAGGTACAAATGTGGCCAGCCAGGGCCCACTACTGGAGGACGAGGATGAGGAGGAGGTGGAGAAGGATGAGGATGAAGCATGGTCACAGCGGGGTGGCACCTAACGCAGCTCGGGCCCATCACTGGTGCGTGGCTGGGGGGAAACGCAGGACGATGACGATACGCCTCCAACAGAGGACAGCTTGTCCTTACCCCTGGGCAGCCTGGCACACATGAGCGACTACATGCTGCAGTGCCTGCGCAACGACAGCAGAGTTGCCCACATTTTAACGTGTGCGGACTACTGGGTTGCCACCCTGCTGGATCCACGGTACAAAGACAATGTGCCCACCTTACTTCCTGCACTGGAGCGTGATAGGAAGATGCGCGAGTACAAGCGCACGTTGGTAGACGCGCTACTGAGAGCATTCCCAAATGTCACAGGGGAACAAGTGGAAGCCCAAGGCCAAGGCAGAGGAGGAGCAAGAGGTCGCCAAGGCAGCTGTGTCACGGCCAGCTCCTCTGAGGGCAGGGTTAGCATGGCAGAGATGTGGAAAAGTTTTGTCAACACGCCACAGCTAACTGCACCACCACCTGATACGCAACGTGTTAGCAGGAGGCAACATTTCACTAACATGGTGGAACAGTACGTGTGCACACCCCTCCACGTACTGACTGATGGTTCGGCCCCATTCAACTTCTGGGTCTCTAAATTGTCCACGTGGCCAGAGCTAGCCTTTTATGCCTTGGAGGTGCTGGCCTGCCCGGCGGCCAGCGTTTTGTCTGAACGTGTATTCAGCACGGCAGGGGGCGTCATTACAGACAAACGCAGCCATCTGTCTACAGCCAATGTGGACAAGCTGACGTTCATAAAAATGAACCAGGCATGGATCCCACAGGTCCTGTCCATCCCTTGTGCAGATTAGACATTAACTACCTCCCCTTAACCATATATTATTGTACTCCAGGGCACTTCCTCATTCAATCCTATTTTTATTTTCATTTTACCATTATATTGCGAGGCTACCCAAAGTTGAATAAACCTCTCTTCTGTCTGGGTGCCGGGGCCTAAATATATGACAATGGACTGTTCCAATGGTGGGTGACGTGAAGCCTGATTCTCTGCTATGACATGAAGACTGATTCTCTGGTGACATGAAGCCAGATTCTGTGTTATGGGACCTCTCTCCTCTGCCTGGGTGGCGGGGCCTAAATTTATGACAATGGACTGTTACAGTGGTGGGTGACGTGAAGCCTGATTCTCTGCTATGATATGAAGACTGATTCTCTGCTGACATGAAGCCAGATTCTGTGTTATGGGACCTCTCTCCTCTGCCTGGGTGCCAGGGCCGAAATTTATGACAATGGACTGTTACAGTGGTGGGTGACGTGAAGCCTGATTCTCTGCTATGACATGAAGACTGATTCTCTGGTGACATGAAGCCAGATTCTCTGTTACGGGACCTCTCTCCTCTGCCTGGGTGCCGGTGCCTAAATATCTGAGAATGGACCGTTCCAGTGGTGAGTGACGTGAAGCCAGATTCTCTGCTATGGGACCTCTCTCCAATTTATTTTGGTAAATTTTTATTTATTTTATTTTTATTTTTATTCATTTCCCTATCCACATTTGTTTGCAGGGGATTTACCTACATGTTGCTGCCTTTTGCAGCCCTCTAGCCCTTTCCTGGGCTGTTTTACA